>NC_054373.1:136587223-136920794 GCF_017654675.1 Xenopus laevis | reverse complement strand
AAATGTATTAGACACAGAGCATTACTTCTAGTGATTCACTTAACATATCCCACAGCCAACCATCAGTGATGATTTTCTATGAATTCTCTGCAATTCAGTGTCAGTAACAACCTTATTGTATCAGGTTTGTACATTCTAAGGGAGCCCCAATAACTCAAAAGGTTTACTAAGGTGTGTATTGGTATTTGCATACAGTTATGTTCTTGGGAAGCCATATAATAAATAATGGTGATGGTGGCAGCGAAATTTATGTGATGCACAAACATTAAACAAAAAAAAAAAATGATTCATTCACTATTCAAAGTGTTGCTACATGCTTACCAGAAATATGTCCTGAACAGGACACAATTTATGCTGTCATAATACTTAGGGATACTATTTTTGGCTGTATCACCCCTGGTGATGTCATGCTACACCCACTTGTCTACTAGACATATCTAGTATAAGTAATTCTAGAGCAACTGCACTTGCTGAGTAATCATTGACATTTCACTACTCATCCACATGTAAAGTAATTACAGTCCTGTAAAATATGGGTCTTATTGGTGCTTCATTTGACATCCAAAGTGTTACCAAATCATTGATTTCAAACTGGACACCTATTGTGTACTTAAGTTTCATGCTTAATTAACAATTCATTTGCACACCACAAGATTGCACTGAGGCTGATACATCTGGACTGTTTACTAATTAGCAACTCAGCATGTACATTTCTAGTTAACTAAGTCTTCCCTATCTGTAGGGTTACTTATACAAAAATGCATCTTTTAGGGTAGCATTCATTTCTCTCTGTGCAGTGTCTATTTTGTATGCAATTACATGGAAGATTTGTTCTGTGAATTTTATGGGTTTCAATATTTATGGGATAATGCAGCAACCCTAAGTTATATTAAACTGTAAATCCTAACTCTACATGCAGCTTAGTGATCATGATCCCTTTAAAATGAACAATAAGAAATAATCCATTTAACTGAGGGTATTCAAAAATGGTTGCAATCATGTATTGAAATCACTGCTGCCTTGCAGGATATATTTTAAATGTTGCTCTTTTCGAGAATTTTTCGCCGTTTCTCGAATTTTGCTGGAAATTCGCAAATTTTACGGCGAAGCAAAACTGCGCAAATTCGCCCATCACTAATGGTGGGAACCACCAAAAATGCCGTATATGAAGGCACAATAAACTTAAACAGCAGAGAAGATTCTGCATTAGCCCTCAGTTTATTCTCTACTATATCTTGATGATAATTAATCATTTTCAATGGAAAAACAATCCTATTAGGTTTATTTAATGTTGAAATATTTTTTTGTAGACTTAGGGGTTTATTTACAAAAATCCGATTTTATCTTATTGTATCAATAAAAAAGCTTGACCAAACTCCCATCCCCGATTTATGCCTTATTTACCGATAATCAGATCGGTAAAAAAACTCGATAAAATCCAGAGAAAACCAGAATTATGCTATTTTTCTACCATTACTCCTGAATTGTTCATTTATTGGCTTATACATGACCTCAACAGGTTTAATATTTTCAGATTCTGGCTTTTTTCAGCATTTTCCACCAAAAATTAGAGTTTTGCCCAAAAAAAGGCAGACCAGAAAAATGTGAGTTTAGTAAATAACCCCCTTATAGTATGAAAATCCAAATTACAGAAAACCCGAGGTCCTGAGCATGTTGGATGAATACTAATAACAATAATACATGTGATGATTATGCTGATAATTATTAAAAAATATTTTTAGTCGAAACTTTTTTGGCAATCTATTGCATTGTCCAAAAAATATTGCATCAAAAATTAGATCTGAAATATGTTACAATTATGTATGTAGTTATGTCTATGGATGTGGTTGTCATGATACAGGCCTTTAAGAGTTAATAAAACAGGCCAAGATATCATGAAAAAACATTTCTTCACCAAAATCAGATCACTAACAGTTCGCTCATCACTAAGGTCTGGATTCAGCCATGTGGAAAGGGGTCACCTCCTGGGATGCCCTTTTCCAAGCCCTGTCTGATAACAGCCATTCCATGTGGAGGGCTGAAAGCCCAAGGAGGGGGGACTCAGCCATTCCATGTGAAAAACATATTTATCATCACAGAACCCATACCTTTTGTACCAACAGTATAAAAACAGTATAAAAACCTGAGATGGGTTCAATGTAATATTAGCTGTCAAATAGTGATGGGCGAATTTGCCCCGTTTCGCTTTTGGACATCGCCACACATTCACCAGTGAAAATGCGCCGGTGTCAAAAAAACCTGTTTTTGCAAATCGCAGGAATTCGCTTCTGGCGAATAAATTCGCCCATTACTACTGTCAAATGAGTCCAAACATGACTAGGTTACACAGGTTACACAGTATTGCTGTTACGTATCTACAGTATGTATACAGAAATATGACCACTACATATTATATCATTTCTCTACAGTGTTCCAGTAAGGAGTTATGGTTATTATATATTTGGTCCAGTTCCTACTTACAAGAGGTCATAAAAAACTCAATCTTTGTACATTTATTATGTACTGTCTCTTTAAAAATTAGACTTCGACCATTCACCATCTAAAACCTGCCAAATAGCTGTTTTAGCCTACGTGGGACCTCCTAGAATTTGGAGTCGATTGGGTTTTTTTGGGGAAAAACGTTGAATCAAATTCCGTCAAATGCGCTATTCCTTCGATTTGTACAATTCAAATTCGGGTGAATGCAGCCCTAGTCAATCGAAAACTGACCTATTCAAACAAAAAAAACATCAACTTAATTTCGGTTGGTATTTCTGAATTCGAATTTCAATTCGAAATTCGACCCTTGATAAATATGCCCCTAAAGACTGGATTTACTTGGGAGGACCAATAACGGTTGGAAGTTCATCCCGTTTGTTTCCCCTTGCCTCCAGGACCAGGAATTATATAACTTTGGGTAAAAGTATAAGTGTCTATGTTTTCCCTTTTTATTTTACAACTGTTTGTGATTGTATTTTTAATGGATGTCTCTTTTTGTAACATCTTTTGATAATGTGCACTATTTAAACTTTTATAATATGAAATACTGTATATCATTTAATAAGTTTGTCTTTAGTGCTCTAAACAAACCTAGCCTGAAAGAGTGTAACTGTGAGTCTTAGCCCTCTGCATGATGTGGTAGTCAACTTTTTATATGAAGAAAACAAAAAAGTACATTTCTATATTTGTAAAAGATTTTCCATAAATGTAATAATCTGTGCCAGCTTCCCACTTTGTTATTAATATGCTGATGTCTATTAAATTTTAGATTTTTGGTTATCAAGTAACTCCAAAGGAAGTAGCTGACCTTAATATTGATTTTTTTATCCATTTCTTTGAATAATGTAATTTCCAAATGGATATTTAATTAGTTTCTTAGCCATTCAATTTCTTGTTCTATCTTAGTCAGTTATGTTCCCCTATAAGCTATAAAAGTTTGCATTAATTTGAATGAACAAGAGTGTAGAATAGATTTCTATTAGGAAAAATCTATTCAACGCCATCAAAAGAATTCAAAATCTTGATTCCTACAATTACTGATTTTTCATATTAATGTACATGTTATACTTATAAAATAGCTGTATGATAACCCTCTAAGAAAAAGTATTTTGAATTGCAAATTCGAAGAACAGAACACTCATGACCGAGAATAATGTTTGTGAACTGTAAAAATAATATTTCAACTTACTTATTTTTTCTATGTACAGTATGTATATTTATTTATATGTACCGTATATACTCGAGTATAAGTCGTCCCGAGTATAAGCCGAGGTACCTAATTTTACCTCCAAAAACTGGGAAAGCTTAATGACTCGAGTATAAGCCTAGGGTGAGAAATGCAGCAGCTTCTGGTAAGTTTCAATAAAAAAACTGAGGGTTTCTGCCCCCATTGGAGGTGCAGGCGTCTCGTTTTTGGATGCCGGGACCATTCTTGGACGCCGGAGAATATTCTTGGAGACTATTCTAGGACGCCGGCGACTATTCTTGGGCACCGGCGACTATTCTTAGGTGCCGGCAACCATTCTGTTTTTGCGCTTGACCCGAGTATAAGCCAAGATAGAGTTTTTCAGCATATTTTGGGGGCTGAAAAACTCAGCTTATACTCGAGTATATACGGTATGTATATTTAAAAACATATGAATGAGGAATCGCCATGAAAACTGCTATGAAACCTAAAATGATACTGCCATATTCCAGTATTTTTACAGGGATGCAACAATGTCTGTTCTTGCTCTCCTGTATTCCAGTACTTTACTGCTTTATTTTCACCACCAACTCCACAAAGCATGAATCTATTACTTCAAGTTTGGGGGTCAATGAAAAAATTGGTCTTTTGGGACTTTGCTCTGCTTCAAATTGGGAGGCCCATCTATCAGCAGTTAACTCCTGAAGTTCACTCCTGAAGACGGCCCGAGTGAGGGGCAGAAACGTTTAGTGAATAAACAATTTTTTTACCACTTACAAGACCTATGCGTGCGGCTCTAATTTGAAGCTATATATATATATATAACAAGTAAAGGGAGCAGCTGTACACAGTGCACTTGAGCACCTATGACGAACCATAAAAAAATAATGAAAAGAGTGGTTGAGTCAAGTGTGTATTTGTGAACAGGTACAACAAGCAGATGTTCATCTACAGAGAAGATCTAAGGACGGTAATTATTAAGATGCAAAGAGTACTTGAAAAAGGTAAGATGTAAGTGTAACAGGTCAAGCACAGAGTTCATATTACAGTATGTATGAAAGAATAGTAAAGATATTTCACAGGAAAGGAAAATAAAAATTCACTTATAAACAGTATTATGCACCTTTACCATTTAATTAACAAATTAATAATAATGGCAGCTTTTGCTTTCTGATATGTACCATTAGGGTCTTTCAGTAATTTGGATCTTTATACCTTTATATAAATTTATATACTAAAGAAATAATGTAAACATTAAATAAATCCAGGAGGCTTTTTTGGCAATAACGTTTAATTATATTTTAGTTAAGATCAAGTAAAAGGTACTATTTTATTATTGCAGAGAAAAGGGAAACACTTTGAATAATTTCAATTAAAATTGAGTCATAGGAGATTGCCTTCCTGTAATTTAGTACTTTCTGGATAAGGGGTTTCTGGGTAATGGGTTTCCAGATAACGGATCCCATACCCGTATTAAATTTACTTTTTTATTTTCCCCAAGTGTCTTCCTCTGACACCAATATACTTTTTTGAGTAAATGTGTGCATTCTCTTAACCTATACCTACATATAAAACACAAGAGTCATGAATATAGTGTAAATTATATCCATATAATACACAAGAGCCATGAATATCCTGTAAATTATATCCTTGTAAACGGTGAGTTCTGATGTCATCAGTTATAAACGGTGAGTTCTGATGTCATTTCTGTCACATGACTCACTGAAATTTGTGTATTATAATAAATAAAGTACCCCCAGTTGCAAAATATGTGGATATTAGAAGTTATCTCGGAGTTCCATGACCTGTATAAAAGCACTCGGCCTTCGGTCTAGTGTTTTTATATGTTCATGAAACTCCTCGGTAACTTATAATATCCTTATATTTTACAAGAGGGGGTACTTTATTCACTATATAAACAATGCTTAGACATGCCATTGGTTATAATCGGAGCTTAGCGGTCATTTCTGTCACATGACTTACTGAAACGTGTGTATTACAATAAATATAGTATAGTAATAATATAGGTCATCTCGAAGTTTGATGTTCCATGACCTTCGGCGTGTTTTTATATGGTCATGGAACTCCTCAGTAACATAATATCATTATATGTTACAAGAGGGGGAACTTTATTCACTAGATTCACTATTATTAACCTAGATGTTCATTTACCATCTGATGGATTTATACCTTAATTATATTTAAGTAGAAACCTTTAATACTTTTATAGCAGATACTATATTCAATGTACATCCTGGATTTAAGCATTACATTTTTTTCTCAAATATCACTTTATCTCTATTAATGACTACTTTATGCATATTTCTATTTGCATATGTGAGACCCATATTATTATTATTCTGTACTGAGACTTGTAAATCTTCTATTGTTATTCTTTATAGCCTGTATGAGAGTTTATTTAGATTGGAGAAATAATTTAGAAAAACTGTCTCTTTCAGATTTGTTATCTTAAACCTGCCAAATTGCTGTTTTAGCCTATGGGGGACCTCCTAGAACCTATTTGTCAATTGGTGGACCTATTGGTGGACCTATTTGTCAATTGGTGGACTTTGAAAAATCAAAGTTTTTTTTGGGAAAAATTTTGAATTGATTTTGATCGAATGTGCTATTCCTTCGATTCGTAGGATTCAAATTCTGACGAATACAGACCTATTCGATTGAAAACTGACCTATTCGACTAAGAAAAAACTTTGACTTAATTATAGTCTGTCTTTTTGAATTAGAAATTCGTTGTTTTTCCAATTCGAAATTCGAGCCTTGATAAATATGCCCCTAAATCTCGAAAATTTAATTTGAGTATGGATAATTCCCTAGTCGAATTTGACAGTTTTGACCATAAACAAATTAGAAAAATCTAATTGGAATTTTCAATTTCACCCTTTTTGGACATATTTATCAAGGGTCGAATTTCGAATTGAAAAAAACTTCAAAATTCTAATTCAAAAAGACCAACCAAAATTAAGTCAAAGTTTTTTTTTGGGTTGAATAGGTCTGTTTTCACAATAGATCGAATATTCAAAGTTTTTCCCCCAAAAACTTAGATTTTTTCAAAGTCCACTAATTGACTCCAAATAGGTTCTAGGAGGTCCCCCATAGGCTAAAACAGCAATTCGGCAGGTTTTAGATGGCGAATGGTCAAAGTTGAATTTTTAAAGAGACAGTACATGATAAATTGCGATATTTGAATTTTCTAATTTTTTTTTCAAATTCTAATCGAATTAGGAGTATTCCCTAGTCAAAGTACACAAAAACTAGCTCAAAATTTGAATTTTTTTCATTTGAAAATTCACCTCGACCTTTGATAAAACTGCCCCTTAATCTAAATAATTAAAATAAAAATAGTAATAAATTTAGTAATATATCCAATGTCTTTGTAAGATATAGAAATAGTGATAGTGATGAGCAAAATATTTTGGCACGTTTCGGTGCGAAAATTATGGCCATAGACTATAATGGGTGAAAACATTTGTTGCACATCAAAAATTTGTTGCGTCTCAAAAAGAATGTTGTTGTCCATAGATGTCAATGCATTTAGGTGAATTTGCAGTTTTGCTAATTTTCGGCGAAGTGAAACGGGTCAGATTCGCCCATCACTACGAGTACACAGTCTTTCATCAGCATTGTTCCAGGACCTGCTAAGATTCTCTTTTAGATCAGAACTCCATTTCTGATGTAGCAGAACCAACTGAACTGTTCTGTATAACATCTTGTTGATCTCTTCACTAGGGATGCGGAATTTTTTCGGCTTGTTTCACCACGGAAATGACGCCCATAGACTTGTATGGTGTTGTGCGATATTTTTTTGACGCCATAGACTTTAATGGATGTCAGCGTCATTTCGCCCATCCCTACTCTTCACTTATGAACCTATTTTGGAGCATGCGCAGCTAACAATTCACTTTCTTATGCATTTAATCAGCAGCATATTTCCACAAATAAATGTAATTCACACTTTATGGGGCATTTATGAAAGGCATTGTAGGTCAAAAAAGGCAGAGGTAGCTGACTTGCCTATGTTGCTGTGAATAAATGGAGGCTTTTAAAGTGTGTCTTTGAAACAGTAAATTTTTTAATATCTGCAACTTATGCTGGGATATTATTTTTTGACAGCTGTTAGTCTCACTGGACTAACTAGCACGTGCATGTATGAGATATGGACTTTTTAGATACTCATAAAAGCAGCAAATTTAATCATCCAGCATTTCCATCTGTATGGCCTCCAGGGGGAAACAAAGTCCAATAATTTTGGTGTTCACATTTCTTCAGAGAAGCTGAATTCACTTTTCAATTACTTTAATGTATATTTTATAATGTAAATAATCAGATAACATTGCGAGTGAGTTTAAGAAATAAAGATTAGAAATTAACCAATGTGTATGCATAGCCCATCTATAGTTTCTTATTTCTTATTTGTATATGTTACAGCCAGCAACATTGTCTATGGGGCAAATTTACTTATGGTCGAATATCGAGGGTTAATTAACGCTCAATATTCGACTGCCAAATGGAAATCCTTCGACTTCGAATATCGAAGTTGAAGGATTTACCGCAATTCGTTCGATTTTAATCGCATGATTTTTCTTCGACCCAAAAAAGCTTAGAAAGCCTATGGGGACCTTCCCCATAGGCTAAGCTTGACTTCGGTAGGTTTTAGGTGGCGACCTAGGGGGTCAAAGTTTTTTTTAAAGAGACAGTATTTCGACTATCGAATGGTCAAATAGTCGAACGATTTTTAGTTTGAATCGTTCGATTCGAAGTTGTAGTCGAAGGTCGAAGTAGCCCATTTGATGGTCAAAGTAGCCAAAAAAAACATTCGAAATTTGAAGTTTTTTTTTCTTCTATTCCTTCACTCGAGCTAAGTAAATGGGCCCCTAAGTGTTATTCTGTTTGTAGCTGCAGGGTATCTGACCATTATACTCATCAAGTTTCTCAACTTGATTGCCATAAATGATTGTGTTTTTCAGTCTCAATGTTAACCTACATTTAGTTGTCTCTTACACACAACCTCAAAGGATACAACCTTAAGAACAAATCAAATCTTGACCCGCAAGGCCTCCACACAGTCATTTGTACAATCCACGCTACTTTTTTTTTACTGCATGAATTTAATTCTGGTTTTATACAGACAAACCACCTTACCATTTGTAACTTTTCTGTCCTTCCTTAAAAGAGTTGAACTGTCAAATTCATAATCCAGTTGCATGTTTTATCCCACCAGATCTCAATAGAACCAATTATATCATACCATTTTTTACATGCAATTTACTGTAGCATACAAAGAAGGTTGTATTTTTAACCAATTCCTTTTTAAGAAAGGTGTTGGTCTTTTTTGCATTTAATTAAGATACAGCCTTAAATCCGAGGCTAGCAAGCTGTATATATGGGCATTAAGACCTTATGTACACAGGGTGTTTAGATTGATGGACCTCTCAAGGAAAACTAGCAAAATGGCTTTGCCAATGATCCTGTTATTTAAAGGGGAATCAGCTGTCTATAACAAAATAAACAAGGATCGACTAGGAATGTGATACCCAACTGACAGCATGAGCATGAGTCATCGGCAGTCCATTTGCCATTTGAATGAACAGAAACAGCTGTCAGTAGTCAAGGACATTTTTAGTTTCCATAAGATGACATAAACACTACCTGTTAGGCATTATATATCATATACCCTTGTAGATGAAAAAAAGACAACACCAGCAAAACAAGGATATTAAAAAGAACAATGTTATTTTTATTCAACATTATCCCAGTATCTAACAAAAACAGTACTGGTGGTGAAGACTTTGACACAATGAGAATTAATCTTTTGTTGTTTCTCAAAGACCCCAGGAAGCATAAATATACTGTAGGCATGACCATGTCTCAATAGACAGATTCCTTCTTTCAGGTACAGAACAATGACTTGAAACATCCTGATTGTCACTCTGCAAGATACAATTTCAATATTGTGTTGCATAGTTTGCAGCGGATTCACATTTCTTAATCTTGCTAGCATATCAGATTTTTTTTAATTCAGTTCAATACATCTGGATAAACATAGGTGGATTCTAGTTATGAAAGGCTGCATTTTAATTATAACAGATCTGGACATATCAAGGCTACATCTCACTTCAGAATATAAGTAATAACACAAAATCAGTATGTAAGACTAGCAAGAATAAGAAATGTCATCTTTAAGGATGATTACATGCTTGGATTCCACCAAGTTGCAAGTGTTATACAAGTCTCAATCATGCCTTGTTTTTGAACCTAGAGGTCAACCACATGCCATTCATAATATCAGCATGGTGTTGTGGAGGTTCAATTTCTTATTTAACAATGCTAACATGGAATTTAATGGTTTTAGAAATGTGTTTATTTTATTTATGAGATAATATTTACCCATGATACCCAAATCAATTTCATATGTGATCTATGATAAATAAGATACTTTGAACATAATCAGAGGAAATTCTACTTCTCAATACACATCTACCTTTTACTAGCATTAAACTGATTTGTTACCCTTGCTGGATGATTTCTCTATTGTAGAATTAAATGATAACAAGCATGGTTCATTGGGACAGATTTGTTTTATGCTATTGAGTTGACCTCAGTAGCATCTCATACCTTGAATACTGTATCTCTATGTCTACAACTTCCCCAAATCTATTATGTAGAAAAGACTCTCTTTTAGAAGTAATGATATGAAGATGTAATGACATACTCAAAGCCCAGGGTTAGGGTCTGATTTGTAAATCAGTTATATAGAAAGTCAACTGGATGACTCTACGTATCTTATAAATGCCTGTGTAATAAGTAACTATTCTACCTATTATATACCCCCTAAATGAAACCCAGTGCACACAAATTATGTTTAAAAATCAGTTTGTATAAAGTACTATAGAATTACTTTAATCAATTCAGGAACATTTTATTAAGTATAAGCTGGCACAAAGCCTTGTAAAAAAATATCCAGTGGGAGGATTTATTAAAGGATATTAAATGCTGATGCGTGTTTATATATTTTTTTATATACCTCCGCAATAAATATGCAAGATGTGAAATGAAGCCAATGTGACTGAATACATTCTTATCAAATACAAAAAAGCATAGAGTTAAAATAACACTGAAAATTAAGAAAAACATGTTAGGAAGAGCTTACATAATGTTTGTTCATGTGAACAATTTTTTATTTAGGCATATTTAATATCAGCAACTCACACACACACACAGCCATAAGAATGTACACATGTAGTTTGTGTGTTGTATATAAAATAATCTTTTGGGAAGAGTTGATTTTTGTGAAGAAAATATACTGCTACCTTCAAATATGCCTTTAAAAAAATGCTATCTACAACAAAAACTTCAGCATATTATATAAATTGGTATATTTTATTCAAAGGAAGAAATGTGTTTGCCTTTTTCAGGATCAGGATGTAATTTTGCTAAAATAATAAAATGTTAAAATGTTGTATGGAAGATGTTTGATAATTTGTAATATTCTTCCTATTAGACACAAAAAAATGATACATAACTTTGATTTAGTATTACTAATTGCTAAATGATTACTACAGTTTATTACAGCAAATTTGTATCTACAATACAATAATAATAGTAATAATAGTAATTCTGTTTTATTTAAAACTCATTGACTGAAATGTTCTTCTTGAATATGAAGTGGTATACTTTGTGTTTACTACTATGGTAGTTATTTATCAAAGGTCGAGTTTGTGAGGCTTTTTCTACCTCGAATAAACTCACAACTCTATTGTTTGCTTATTCGAATGTAAAAAACTTGAATACTCTGGGCACATTTACTAAGGGTCGAATATCGAGGGTTAATTAACCCTGGCATTCGACCCTCGAAGTAAAATCCTACGAATTTGAATATCGAATTCAAAGGATTTACCGCAAATCCTACTATCGAACGATCAAAGGAAAAATCGTTCGATCTAACGATGAAATCCTTCGAATCGATTGATTCAAAGGATTTTAATTGATCGATCGAAGGATTTTCCTTCAATTAAGAAAACCTTAGAAAAGTAATGGGGAAGGTTCCCATAAGCTAACATTGTACCTCGGTAGGTTTAAACTACTGAAGTATTGCAGCTTTGGGGCATAGTAAATCTTTTTTTATTATCCTGAAAAATGTAAGTATTTACTGAAACTACCCTCGAAAAACATGAATTTTTCAGATAAAACCTTGAAAAAATAACCCCTATGTTTTTATCTGTATATCAACTAAGTATTGTTTCTATGGCATGCTGAACATGCCATCCACATTAAGGGGGTTATTTATCAAAGGTGGAATTTTAGATCTTTTTTAGACTTTGAATGAACTCACAACTCAAATGGTTTATAATTTCAGAAAAAAGTGAATGTTAAAAAACTCAAATCCGTGTAATTAGGGTGAAAAATTTTAATACTCAAATTGATTGAATTTTCAGCAAAATAAACTCAAATCGCTTAAATTGATTGAGTTTTCGAGCAAAAGCCAAAAATTCTAGTTTTGACTGAAACCCTCAAAAACTCAAATTCTTCATGGACAAAACAATTCAACCTTTGATAAATAAACCCCAAAATGTAAATAAATAATATTGCCAAACACTTTAGAAGTATGTTCATTTTTATATTTTGTTGGAGATCTCTGCATACAAATGAACATCTGTATTTAGCTTCTTGAAAAATATAATTATAACTACATGAAATAAAATAGGATTAAAATATAAAACACAGTATTTAGCTTAATACAATCAGAAAAACCACAAGATAAACCATAAAGACCATGGCTGATGAAGAGATAAGTCAAAGCCATGCTTAAGGAACTGGTACATTAAGGATCATGCAGTTTTTAGAGAATTAAGCTGAATTCTTTTTTTAAGACTTTCCGTGCTAATCATATAGCTATATTCAAGTATACTTTGCAGGTTAGATGTATATTTCTTCATTTAAACATTAATAGCGGTAAAGTCAGTAATACTGGTTTGGTGATATGTCACACATTGTAAGGATGTTTAACATGTCAAAAACAAAACATCTAAGCTGTAAAAAAATAACAATAATTAGTAAGTAAGGGATCAAAATGGAGTATCATTATCTAATGTAATTTTATAAGCAATGTTGCTTTTGTTACTGCTGAAACATAGTCAAATACTTAACATGAAATGGTAGTTAATATAAATGTAATTATTGAAGGATTTTGAAGGGTATACTGTTATATTAGCTATAACTGGCTAAATAAAACAATGTGGATCCTTAAATGAATGCCGTATAAAACTAGACAAGACAAAAGAAAACACATCACCTACCCATACAAAGGAGCATTACAATTAATGAAATGTATTTTTATTTTCATAATTGGGTCAAATTTTAATCATGGTAAATGCTAACTATCAAGAAATGTATAGGTATATGATCTAGTTTCCATTATTCTTGGTATTGGGAGTTTTCTAGATAAAGGGTCTTTCTGTTATTTGGATCAACACACTTTAAAAAAAAATATCACTTAAACATCAAATAAATCCAATAGGATTGTTTTGCCCTCCAAAAAGTATAAATTATATCTTAGTTGGGATCAAGTACAAGAGACTTTTTTATTATTAAAGAGAAAAGGTAATAATTAGGAGCTTTCTGGATGATGGGTTTCTGGGTAAGAAATCCAATACCTATATAAAGAAACGAGAAAAATGCTAAATATAGTATCTAAAAATTCTGTCAAATACACTAGATAAATATGCTAATTAAAATGTTAAAAGATATGACATAATAAAGAGTTATGAAAGGCATCTCATAGGGGGCAAATTCACTAAGATCCGAAGTTGCGACAGCTTCGCCAAACTTCGCCACGGGGCAGTTTCACCAGCGCTACGCAAATTCACAAAAATGTGAATTTGCGCTCAGGGAGGTGAACAGTAGTGAAGTTGCGCTACCGTTACTTCGTCAGGCAAATCGAAGTTACGCTAGCGTTGCCTAATTTGCATATGGCGCGAAGTTATAATAATATAATGGACGTATATGCTGCAGCAACTACATTACACTACAGAAGCCCAGGAATCCTTTAAAAGATAAAATAAAGGTGTTCTATTGCCCTACACATGTGCCCACTGTATCATTGAGTTGCCATATGTTAGGAAATGTAGGGGGAAGGAGGGTACCCCCAAAAAATGTTTTGATCTTTTTCAGCCAATCACCCTTAAAAAAGTAAAAGACGCCTGCGTTTTTTGGGACCTATTTACTCTATTGCACTTCGCTTGGTCTGAGGTGGCGAAGGCAAGTCTGACACAAGAGGTAACTTCAGTAAAATGCGCAAGTTAGTGAATTAGCGTAGTTAAGCCCCTTCGCCATATCGCAAACTTCGCCTAGCGTAAGGGTGCAGAGTAGCGGTAGACTAGGTCCACTTCGCTAGCAAATTTACGCCAGTGCCGATTAGTAAATCGGCGAAGTAACAAAATGACGTCACGCTGGCGAATTTGCGCTATCGTTAGCCGCTTCGCAATTTTGTGAATTTGCCCCATAGAGTGATATTGAACTCTTTACTTCAAAAAGAAGTTGCAGTGCTTTATTTCACCAGTGTTAGTTTATTCTAACAAATTTTCATCTACGTTAGCAAAGATTGTCTTTTATTTAAAACCCATTTACTGAAAATATATTCTGGAATATAGTTTTGAGAAACTTGCCTGGTGGTCTAGTGGAGTTTGGTTCCTCTGACATTCTGCTGAATGTGTGCTGCATTGTCGGGTTGTCGACTTCGGCTAAATTTGCCTTTATCTGAAAAGTGCCAAATGTGACATCACCGGCCCATGCAAAATTCAAATATTTAAAGAACTGTCTATGGGGAATCATTGCCCAAGGTAAAGGTATTTTCTTAAAGTTCCTGGGTGTGATTCTTCTGTGTATTCCTGTTGTTACTGATCCTGCCTGTCCCTGGTCCTGTCTGCTGCCTGTCCTGATTATTGCCCGTTTTGACTATTCTTTTGGATTCTGATTTTATACTGCGATACTGGTGTGTTTGACCTGGCATGTGACCACGACCACTCTATGTACCGTATTGACTGTTTGTTACCAACCTGGCCTGGCTTTTGACTATGTTCCTTGTTTCCTAAGACCTGACGGCAACTGAGTAGTGGAGGGCTCCACCGGAAGCCAAAGGTGACTGCTACAGGTGGAATTGTGGGCCGAGACCGGAGCCCTGGGATTTGTTCTGGGTTTGGGATACCCTGCGTTACAATAGTTATATAACTTGTGTTTTGTTAAGTAAGTTTCTCTAAATGGAAACAGAACATGCTTTGTAAGTTTTGGTCTGTTTCAATTAAGCCTGCATTTGAAACATTTTTATATAACCTCTAAAAGATTTTGGCAAACCTCCAAATGTTGGCATTATTCTGTATAGGAAAGAAGCCTTTATTCTGAACATGTCAGCCACAATAAATGAAAATGAGGGAAATGAAAAATATTCATCCCAAATAACTTGTTTATAAGTATGTTCTTATTAATATTATGTTGGCAATCTCTGCACAAAATTGAACATCTGCATTAAGCTGCTTGAATATTTTAATAAAAAAGAACATGAAATGAAATAGGATCAGAAATGTAAGTTGTAAATGACAATATTTAGGTCAGTCAGTTTACAAAGACAATGTTCTCATATACTTAAACATAATGTTTATTAAACATTAGTTGGATATAATCCAACATTCACATTTGTCCTTTTTAGCAATTCTGCATTAGCAAGAAACCTGTTTACAGTTTCAACATGATAGATTAATAAAATATGAAACTTTATTACTATGCAATTCCTTAGAAATAAATTATATGGGAGGAAGAAAAAGGTATCATGTAAGTACAAAAGGTTTAGGAAGTAGTGATAAGTGAAAAATTATTATTATTAACATGTATTTATATAGCGCCAACATATTAATGTTGCCATGTACACCGCAAACTTCCATGTTCTGTCGGCAACGAAAATTTTTGCTGTGTAAATATAAAAACATGTGTGACAAAAAAGGCACACGCGACAAAAACATACTTCATTTTATTCTTGCCCTTCCACATCAACCAAAGGGATCTGTGCCGTCCCACTGTCTCTATAAAGACATACATATTAATATATGGTTTATTCATTTTAATGTTATTTTATGTTAATATTATCTGTTGGTGTCAGATTTATTATTATTTTTGCCGGTGTAAGCTAGTAGTAATATATAAACTATAGATGGTACTTTTTGCTTAAACAGCATCGAAGTGAAATGGAACAGATTCACTCATCACTATTAGGAAGAGGTAGGTATAATGCATGGGAATTAATAAAATGTAGGATGCTTGTTAGGTGTTCGTTTGAAAAGAATGGTAGATAACTAATCAACAATGGGCTTCAATCAGTCTCCTATAGTAATGAAATGTACATTAACTAATATAGATGCTAAATGGCTCACAGTATTGTATTGCAACCAATGGACAATTCGCTTTATTTTTCATGATTAAAAGAAAGAATATGTAAGTAAATATCTGATTGCATGGTTTGTGTAAATGAACAGAAAGGCAAATTCTCACAAAACATAAATGGAGAAAGATACTCCACCACCACCCACTTTAAAACAAGTCACAGGTGCAAAAATGATGAGGTTGCATAGACAAAGGAAAAAACAAAATCATGGCTAATTATCAAATGGTGAAAATAAAAATAGTTTCTATATTAGTGTTGCGCTATAATAAAAAGAGTGGCACCGTCTCTCTAGTATAAGCTTACTTTCATATATTTGTGCCATGCATGAAACCTTTTCCTTCAGGGAGTAAGCCCTCGCAACGGTGTGGAGGCAGGATGTAGTGCAACTGTAACAATGTGCCAATGTACAAGAATTGGACGTCAGAGGTTCTTTATGCTTAACTAAGGAACTTATTTATTTACAAAAGTCAATCCACAAAGGAGCATATAGAGAACATATAGTACAAAGGATAGCATTATACTCACAGCACCAGAGAACACTTGATCCCTGCAGGCCAGGGAACAGTTACAGCAGTAGGTTAGCAGCAATTTCGAAGGTACCCCCAGGGGCGCGCCGCCAATGAGGCGAGTTGAGAAACTCGCCTCAGGCGACAACGCAGGAGAGGTTTCCAGGGGCGGCAAAAAGCCGCTCCTGGTACCTTTAAGAGCCGAATTTCCAGTTTTTAAACCGGAAATTCGGCTTTACTATTGCGAGAGAGCGCAATTGCGATCTTTGCATTAGTGTTCCTGCCAGCGAGGGAGGGGCGGCATTGAAGGAGCCGCCTCAGGCGGCGCTGTAAGTAGAATCGGCGCTGGGTACCCCAGCTTTCAGCCTTTTCCCTAAGTGGAACCCAGGAGACCTACTAGATCCCTGGCATCTGTACACTTAGTCCCTACTTCTGGGCAATTTGTACCCAGGATTTTAATACCTCTGACTCTCCTCATCGGAGCCTTGAGCTGCTCAGCTAAATAACCTATCTATCAATCCTAGAGTGATCTATTAATGAGTATAGCTATCCACTTTACTAGGACCAAAGCACCTAGGTTCAAATACCCATTCCCTTGCCTGCTTGGTAAGGGCTAAAGTAATGGACCCAGACTGCATGGTTTCCTAGACCTTTATACTATAGCACATTACCAGCTAGCATAAATTGTGAGAACTACAGGGGTTTACATAAGCAATACATGGACATAAGTCCCCATTAGGACCCATTTAGGTGTCTATAATACTGAGGATTTGCCTGCCAATATTATGTGAGGGTGTCTACATTATCACATCCCTTCATTAGAAATTATACTGGTATCAGTTTTGGTAACAAAACCTTTTGTATATGTAGGGATGTGAAAATTTATATGAATCAATAAAACAAAAGGTTAGACCGCTCAAGCTCACCGATACTCCCCACGTCCAGGTGCTCAGTCGACAGTGTCCCCACTGTAAGTATAACAAAAACTCCACAGGCAGACGGCACTTCTGGATGGATTTATTGGGAACGAATGCTGCTGTATTCCGCCTAACGTGTTTCGGGATTGTATCCCTTAATATGTATCCCTATGATTAAGGGATACAATCCCGAAATGCATTAGGCGGTATACAGCAGCATTCTTTCCCAATAAATCCATCCAGAAGTGCCGTCTGCCTGTGAAGTTTTTGTTATACTGATGTGAAAATTTAGGCACCCTTACACATTACAGACAGGCACATCCATAGTAATATGGACACCTAAGTGGGACCTTGTGCTTATGTAACCCCTGTAGTTCTCACAGTGTACACCAGATGGCACTGTGTCAGAGTATAATCTTGGAAACCATGAGGTCTGGGTCCATTACTTTAGCCCAACCAAGCAGGCTGGAAGGGAATGGGTACATGTCAACCCTAGGCGCATTGGCCCTAGTAATTAGATAGCATACTCTTTTATAGATCACTCTAGGGGGCAAATTCACTAACATGCGAAAATTTGCCAGCGATGGCTTCGCGCACATCACAACACTTCGCCAGGCGTAAATTCGCCTGGACAACGCTAATTCACGAAGATCCAAAGTTGCGCAAATGGTACCGAACGCTGGTGAAATTACGCCAGCGAAATTAAGCTCAGCAGTCCGAAGTTACTCTAGCGTTGCCTAATTAGCATACAGCGTGCAGTTAAAGTACAATGGCCATATATGCTGCAGCAAATACATTAAACTACACAAGGCCAGGGAACCTTAATAAAATTGTTATAATGCCCTACACATGTGCCCACAGTTTAGTTTAGGTGCCATATGTTAGCAAATGTAGGGGGGAAGGAGGATACCCGAAAAAAAAATTTACAATCTTTTTCAGTCTATCACCCTTTAAATAGGAAAAAATGCCAGCGTTTTTTGGGACTTAGAAAAATTTTAAACTTTTTTTTGAGGAACTCCTTTCTACTCTATTGCACTTCGCCTGGTCTGAGGTGGCGAAGGTAAGTCTGGCGATAGAGGTAACGGTCAGTAAAATCAAAAACTTAGTGAATTTGCGTAGTAACGCTCTTTCACCAGACCGTAAATTCGCCTGGCGTTAGGGTTCGAAGTTGCGCCAGAGTCTATCTCCTTGGCAAAATTACGCCAGCTACTGTTAGTAAGTTGGCGAAGTGCCGAAATGACATCACGCTGGCGAATTTTTGCTAGCGTTTGCCACTTCACCCTTCAGTGAATTTGCACCTAGGAGTGATAGAGAGGTTATTTAGTTGAGCAGCTCAAGGCTCCGCCGAGGATATTAGAGGGATTAAGATCCCAGGGTATTACTGACCTGGAGTAGGGACTAAAGTGTTGAGACTGGGGATGATAGGAATTCCCCTAGACTGCCACTGAAAGGAATCCTGAAAACTGGGCAACACCCCTCACAAGCTGCAACACTCTCTGCTGTATATTACCTGGCCTGCAGGGATTCAGCCTATACTGGTTCTGTGAGTATATACTACCTTTATGCTGTCTTATTGTTGTAAACTTCATTGTGGATATGTGCTATGTTAAATAAATACAGACCATTGTTTAATCGTTAAAGAACTACTGGCACCCATCATTATGCTATTACACCTGGTTACAGTTGCACTACACCCTGCCTCCACCCCGCTGCGAGGGCTTACCCCTGAGAGAGAGGGCCTCATATGTGGTATAACCACACACTGATAGTAGCTTAAACTGACTACAGTAAAGTCAGTTTACTATAGCGCTAGTGCAGATAAAACAATTCCCTATGGTACTGACATGAATTTCAGTAACTCAGATGGTTAATCAGCATTAATCAAAGATGATTAATCACAAATAGTTTTAGAGCACACAGAGAGCAAAGCCCTCTGACAAAGTCAGTCCTGTCAGTTCAACTGCATCACATTTCCTTTACATGAAAATAACCAACTGTATAGCTTTAATAGTATACATTACCTTAACAACCATTGAGAATTTGTTTATAATAAACAGGTGAACTCTAACAGTTATTTTTTTTTACTATTGCTGGGCCTGGTGCTTTAGTTTCATATTTGCATAATACTTTTGTAGTGTTATAATAAACTGACTTTATAGAAGTCTGTTTTAGCTACTTTCCGTGTGGGTTAATACCACCCATAAGACTCTTTTCTCAGGGGTAAGCCCTCGCAGCGGGGTGGAGGCAGGGTGTAGTGCAACTATAATAGTGTACAATGCACAAGAAATTGGGTGCCAGTAGTTTTATTTTGCTTAAACCATAAATTGAGTGTATTTACCAAAACCAGAGTTCACAATGGAGTATGGAACATAGAATAACACACAGATCAACCAATATAACAAGATATACTCACTGTACCAAACATAGAATGACTCTCTGCAAAGTAGAGAGTACAAGGTAGAGAGTTAGGCAGCTTGTGAGAAGGTATTTCCCCAATCTTCAGGATTACCTTAGGTGGAACTCAGAAGACTACTTACTACCCTGAGTCTAACACTAAGGCCCTACTATGGGGTCAGTAATACCCGGGATCTTAATCCCTCTAATATCCTCGTCGGAGCTTTGAGCTGCTCAACTACATACCCTATCTATCACTCCTAGAGTGATTTATTAAAGGGTATAACTATCACTTCACTAGACTCAGACTGAGTTCCACCACCCCTAACCTCTGCTGCATAACAGAGGAAAGGTTCAGCAGCAATGGACACTGACCTCATGGTTTGCAAGCCTTTTATACTATGCCACAGTGCCATCTAGCATCCACTTTCAGAACTGCTGGGATTACATGAGCACAAAGCCCCCATAAGGACCCATTTAGGCGCCCATATCACTAAGGATGTGCCTGTCAATAAAGGGTAAAGGTGTCTAAATTTTCACATCCCTACACTTTATTTATTAATGTGAAATTTATTGATGTCACTTTTTGACCAAAGGTTTGCAAAAAATGTTAAAGAAAAGTTTTGTATGGAAAATAACAAAGCCCCTTTTGTAAGCATCCTGTAAGGAATGTAATGCATTTCCAAGGATGCACACAGTGTTCACCATCTGTCCAGCATCTCCGATTTACTACCCAAGTTATCGTCATATTTCAACCAATTCCCTAAAGATACATCATTTTAAGCAGGGAAACAAGGAAAATTCTCTTCAATAACATCTCAAGGTCTCCCATTTAAACAGTCTTAGAGAACAGAGGGGGATATTTGTTTGTAGTACAAACTCTATTCCCTTTTTTAATAAAAGGGAGGAGTGAACGTATGTCAAGCTGAAGAGAAAAACAGATGACAGCCAAAGATACTGCTCTTTCAGAAAATGACAGAAGATTATGGCAGCTACCTTCATTTATCAGTGCTAAAGGAAACTGGTATTGGAAATTATGTCAGAAACCCTATGCATTATATTCAATACATGCTCAAGGCTTAGTACTTGTCAGTGTTGTCTTATTGAAAGACAACACAGAGAGCCAGATAACAGGGCACAAAGAGAGAAGAATATAAATGACACTGCTATGGCATTTTTGCATAATGAGTCTATATTTAAGTCTTCTTAAGGAAGTTGGTATAAGTTAATATTTATATTAATTTCTTATAAAATAAGTACATTTTTTAAAATACAGGGTCCATTTTGTAAAGTATTCTTTTAAAATAATACACAATTGTGATTCAAAAAAGATCATATAACATTATTTTATAAATTCATTGGAATTTGGGTAGATGCATAGGCATACAACATTTTCCCATAAAGATTTGAATTCAGTCATGACAATCTGACAAGTAACTTGTCTCTGTTCACAAGCCCTGTAACAGTAGCCAAGAAGTAGTAATTGTAACGAACTTACCTGGTGGTCTAGTGGGGGGACGGCAGGGACGCCTGCCGCCCCCTCGGCGAGGACGCTCGCCGCACTGAGCCGCGCCGGTCTGTTAGGGCACGCGCGCGCGCCTCTTCCTTGGTTTTATGCGCATGCGCGCTGACGTGATGACGTCAGCGCGCAGTGGCGCGAAATTCAAATACTATTTAAAGGGATCCCTGGTTTTGTTCAGTGCCCGTGATAGGATTTCGTTTCCTGGTGCTTTGAGCTATATTCTGAATCTGTTTGATCCCTGTTTTGACCCCTGCCTGGCTATTTTGACTATTCTGAATTCTGGATCCTGACCTTGCCTGCTTACGACTACTCTACTGTTTAACCCTTCGATTGATCACCCGGTTTTGACCCTTTTGCCTGTTTGACGATTCTTGTTATCTGCCTGCCTCGACCCAGCCTGTCTGACGATTCTGTTGCCTGTTCCATTTGTACCGTGACCTTCGGCCCAAAAGACTCTGCTACCTGCCGTGCCCCTCTGCTAGCCAGAACATCTTGCCTTGTACCCCTCGTTAAGTCCAGGTGGCACCCAAGTAAGCTGAGGGCTCCTCCCGAAGCCCAACGGTGGTCACACTACTGGTGAAGCCGAGC
This sequence comes from Xenopus laevis, assembly GCF_017654675.1. Taxonomy (NCBI): domain Eukaryota; kingdom Metazoa; phylum Chordata; class Amphibia; order Anura; family Pipidae; genus Xenopus; species Xenopus laevis. The sequence continues at coordinate 136,898,734 of NC_054373.1, read as the reverse complement.
CGAGACCAGGGTACTTGGCACCTGTTCTGGTATCGGGTGCCGGCCGTGACATTGTCACGGGCCATGGAGGACGAAAGTCACGACGAAGCTGCTGCCGCTGCTGCTCCTCTACCACTGAAGTGCTTCTTACTACACTGTTACAGCACTTGGAGGATCATGAACAGAAGCAAAATTACCTCCTACAGGGTTTTCACAACCTAACCCGACAGCTGGAGGGTACGCAAGCTTCGCAGCAGCAATCTGTTCCTGTTCCAACACCTTCTGTGGGTTCCTCTGCCAATTGGGGTAACTCATCAAAACCCCATGAACCAAAAATTGTATTCCCCGAAAGGTTCAGTGGGGATCGCACTAAATTTTTTGTTTTCAAAGAGGCATGTAAGCTGTACCTTAGTTTTTTCCCTCATTCTTTCCAATCGGATGAGGAGAAAGTAAGGTTCATAATGACCCTGCTTTTGGGTGACCCTCAAATTTGGGCCCTCAGGCTGCCTTCCTCCGACCCTGCTCGTTTTTCCCTAGATACTTTCTTTAACAGCATGGCCATTCTCTACGATGACCCGAATCGTGCATCGTCTGCCGATACCGCGATTCGTAAGTTGCGCCAAGGGAAAAGGGATGCGGAGGTGTATTGCACCGAATTCCGCCGGTGGGCAGTGGAGACTGGGTGGAATGATTTGGCTCTAAGGAGTCAATTCCGGTTGGGGTTATCTGATTCTGTAAAAGATAGTTTGGTTAATTTTCCCCTACCTTCTAATCTGGATGACCTCATGTCCTTCGCCATCCAGGTAGATAGAAGGCAAAGGGAGAGAAGGGGTGAGAGGAGTACAAGCTTCTCGGGGGTTACTAATTTAAGATCTAATGTGGTGACCCATGTAAAATCTCCTAACCCCTCTGTGCTTCTACCTCAGGAGGAGCCTATGCAATTAGACATATTCCATTTAACTCCTGAGGAAAAGGCACGCAGGCGTACTCAGGGTCTTTACATGTACTGTGGTGAAAGAGGGCATTTTCTGAACCAATGTTCTAAGAGGCCGGGAAACTCCGAAGCCTAAATGGAGAAGGGAAGCATTTGGGTGCAGGAGTTTCCTCTCCCCAGTCTGCCTCCAAGGTTTTGTTACCGGTTAAACTAACCTGGCCTACAGGCTCTGTCAGGGTGTCTGCATTTGTGGATTCTGGGGCGGAGGGTAATTTTCTGGATACTGCTTTTGCCGCTAAATTCTGTATCCCTGTAATTTCCCTAAGTGCCCCCATGAGAATAATGGCAGTGGACAGAAGACCCTTAGGGTCAGGTGTAATTTCCAGGGAGACGGTGATTCTTTCCATGTGTATTAATAACTTGCATTGTGAGGAGATAGCTTTTTACCTCATAGAAGGTGCATCCTCTCCTCTTATTTTGGGGTTACCATGGCTCCAGAGGCATAACCCTCTGATTGACTGGGTCTCCAGGGAGGTGGTTCAGTGGGGTACTATGTGTGATGGAGTATGTGTTCCCTCTGTAGTAGCAACTACATCGCTTGAAGGGTTGCCTGCTGCATATGCAGAATTCGCGGAGGTCTTCTCTAAAAAGGCAGCAGAAACCTTACCCCCACACCGGCAGTATGACTGCCCAATTGATCTGGTTCCTGGATCTACTCCTCCTCGTGGTAGAACCTATCCTCTTTCATTGCCCGAAGCCCAGGCAATGAAAGAGTATATAAAGGAAAATCTAGAAAGGGGTTTCATCAGACCTTCTAGTTCCACTGCGGGGGCGGGCTTCTTTTTTGTTGGGAAAAAAGATGGTGGTCTTCGCCCCTGTATTGATTATAGGGGGCTCAATAAGATCACCATAAAAAACCGCTACCCTCTCCCTTTAATTTCTGAACTCTTTGATCAGGTCAAAGATGCTAAAATCTTTTCCAAGCTTGATCTTAGAGGGGCTTATAACCTGATCCGTATTAGGGAGGGTGATGAGTGGAAGACTGCATTTAACACCAGGGATGGCCACTACGAGTATCTCGTTATGCCTTTCGGCCTCTGTAATGCCCCCGCAGTGTTTCAGGAGTTTGTTAATGACATCTTCCGGGACCTGCTGGGGATCTTCGTAGTGGTCTACCTAGACGACATTCTGATTTTTTCCTCTAACCTGAAAGAACATCAAAATCATGTTCGTGAAGTCTTACGGAGGCTAAGGGTAAATAATCTTTATGCGAAACTAGAGAAATGTACTTTTGGGGTTTCTTCTGTTCAGTTTTTGGGGTTTAACATTTCCAGCAAGGGTCTAGAAATGGATCCAGGCAAGGTGAGAGCAGTTCTGGATTGGACCCAACCCCTTTTATTACGTGCAACCCAAAGATTTCTTGGTTTTGCTAATTATTACCGTCAATTCATCAAAAAATTTTCCCTCATTGTGGCCCCCATCACTAATCTAACTAAAAAGGGCGCTGATCCCAGTATATGGCCCCCTGAGGCCGTTCAAGCGTTTGAATTCCTCAAAAAGGAATTCAGCTCTGCCCCAATTCTTCGTCACCCCGACACTGCGCTTCCTTTTATTGTGGAGGTTGACGCCTCTGAGGTGGGAGCTGGGGCAGTCCTTTCTCAAAGGCACCCGACTACCAACAAGTTACATCCCTGTGCTTTCTTCTCCAGGAAGATTTCACCCGCAGAGGTGAATTATGATATAGGAAACAGGGAATTGCTGGCAGTCAAATGGGCCTTTGAGGAATGGCGGCACCTCCTGGAGGGTGCAAAACATCTGGTGACGGTCTATACTGACCACAAAAATCTGTTGTATATAGAGTCTGCTAAACGCCTTAATCCAAGGCAGGCTAGGTGGGCTCTATTTTTCACAAGGTTTAATTTTTCTTTGACTTTCAGGCCCGGGACTAAAAATACCAAGACGGATGCACTCTCTAGGAGTTTTGAAGCAATTTCCCCTGATTCTAGTGAGTGTACTCCCATCATTCCCAGGGAAATAATTGTTGCGACCTTGGAGTCTGACCTCTCTTCCTTGTTGTCCCCTTTACAATCATCTGCTCCTGCTGGAATCCCATCTGGGAGATGGTTCGTTCCTGAGGAGCTTAGGGAACAAGTGTTAAGAGAGGTTCATGATTCTCTTTTATCCCGTCATGTCTGGTGGCCTTCCTTCAAACAGGATACTAAAACATATGTCATTTCCTGTCCAGTCTGTCAGAGGTCTAAGTCATCTCATCTTCTGTCCCAGGGTCTATTAAACCCCTTACCCGTTCCAGAGAAACCATGGTCTCACATTTCCATGGATTTTATTGTGGAGTTGCCTCCTTCTCAGGGTAAGACAGTGATTTGGGTGGTGGTTGATAGGTTCAGTAAAATGGCTCATTTTATTCCTCTTCCACATCTCCCTTCTGCTAAAACCCTGGCTGACTTATTCATTACTCATATTTTTAAGTTTCATGGTTTTCCTGAGAATATTGTTTCTGACAGGGGGGTTCAGATTGTTTCAAGATTTTGGCGTGCTTTCTGTTCCTTGGTGGGTACTGAATTGTCTTTTTCCTCTGCCTATCATCCTCAAACTAACGGTCAAACCGAAAGAGTGAACCAGTCCCTTGAGCAGTATCTCAGATGCTATGTGTCCGATAACCAGTCCACATGGTCTGAACTGCTACCCTGGGCAGAATTTGCATACAATAATGCTACCCATTCCTCCTCAGGAGAGTCTCCTGTTTTTGTTGTCTATGGTTTGCACCCCAAAGCCTTTTCTTTTTCTGACTCTAATTCCCCTGTACCCTCTGCCTATTCATCTGTCCTGAAATTTTCCGAAATTTGGTCTCAAGTTCATAATTCTTTATCCGCAGCTTCCCTAGCTCAGAAAAGGGCTGCTGACAAATCCCGTAGGGAAGCACCCCAGTACAAGGTGGGAGATTTAGTATGGTTGTCAACAAAGAATATCAAGTTGAAGGTTCCCTCTCCTAAACTGGGTCCTAGATTCATTGGTCCATAGCCCATCATTGCAATAATTAATCCATCCTCTGTCCGTCTTCAATTACCTCCTAATTTCAGAATTTCTAATTCCTTCCATGTCTCTCTTTTGAAGCCTGCCAATAATTCTCGTCATCTGTCTGTTCCTCCCCCAGTGCTGGTTGAAGGTCAGCTTGAGTATGAGATCCAGGAGTTCCTCGACTCCCGCCTCGTGAGGGGTAAGTTACAATATCTTACCAGGTGGAAGGGCTTCGGTCCTGAGGAGAACTCTTGGGTCTCAGTTGATGACATCAGGGCTGATCGACTCAGGAGACAATACCATGCTAGGTTTCCCGGTAAGCCTGGGGGTCCAGTGGCCCCCCCTAGAGAGGGGGGTAATGTAACGAACTTACCTGGTGGTCTAGTGGGGGGACGGCAGGGACGCCTGCCGCCCCCTTCGGCGAGGACGCTCGCCGCACTGAGCCGCGCCGGTCTGTTAGGGCGCGCGCGCGCCTCTTCCTTGGTTTTATGCGCATGTGCGCTGACGTGATGACGTCAGCGTGCAGTGGCGCGAAATTCAAATACTATTTAAAGGGATCCCTGGTTTTGTTCAGTGCCCGTGATAGGATTTCGTTTCCTGGTGCTTTGAGCTATATTCTGAATCTGTTTGATCCCTGTTTTGACCCCTGCCTGGCTATTTTGACTATTCTGAATTCTGGATCCTGACCTTGCCTGCTTACGACTACTCTACTGTTTAACCCTTCGATTGATCACCCGGTTTTGACCCTTTTGCCTGTTTGACGATTCTTGTTATCTGCCTGCCTCGACCCAGCCTGTCTGACGATTCTGTTGCCTGTTCCATTTGTACCGTGACCTTCGGCCCAAAAGACTCTGCTACCTGCCGTGCCCCTCTGCTAGCCAGAACATCTTGCCTTGTACCCCTCGTTAAGTCCAGGTGGCACCCAAGTAAGCTGAGGGCTCCTCCCGAAGCCCAACGGTGGTCACACTACTGGTGAAGCCGAGCCGAGACCAGGGTACTTGGCACCTGTTCTGGTATTGGGTGCCGGCCGTGACAGTAATAGTAAGCTTTGACATGTTTTACAAATAGAACTTATAACATTAGGGAACATTATTGCTGCAATACTAGCTTTGCGGTTTACATGCTAATATTTCCCCTGAAATTTTATCTATGTTGGGGAGACTGTCCAAAAAATTAGGGACAGATTCTCATCAACAGTTAAGACCCATAATCATATGTTACCAGTATCTAAACATTGTTTCGAGAAGGGTCATGCAGCTGAGGATTTAAGATTCAGAGAATTCCAATATATCCCGGTGCCCCGGAGAGGGGGAGATCGGGTGATGTTGTTAAAAAAGGCAGAGGTCCAATGGATACATAGACACAAGTCATTGAGTCCTAATGAACTAAACAGGGACTTTGATCTTTACCTTTTTTGTTAATTTATGTTGATTAATGTATATTTGGATTTAGTATTTTGTGACATGCAAGATAATACAATATTCTGCACAGTACAACTGTTTGATGACCAAAGTTCTATATGGATAGTACAATAAGTGCAGCCTTTCTAAATAATAAAATATATGAAAAGAGGATAATTCATGATTTTCGGTTTATAGCCAACCAAAAAGATGGCATGGTCCTGCTTCCATCACGTGATGATGTCAGTTACATCGTCATGTCATGGGACCGACTACGGTGGTACGATGTTTGCAGTCCTTTGCAGGATATAAAGACGCACAGGAGACTCATTCTGTAAATTTATCAGAGACAAACTTGAAAAAAGGGAGCAGTTAGCCCCCAAAACATCATGCAGCCTCGGGGTAAATTAGTATCTTTTGAGACAATGCTATGTTAAGTGTTATGCCCATTTTATATTAAGAAATAAATGCTACAAATTTACTTTTTACAAATGAAGGTGTGCAGGTCAGCTGGATTGTATATATATATATATATATATACTGTATATATATATATATATAATACACAAAAGCCATGAATATCTTGTAAATTATATCCTTATAAACGGTGAGTAGTGATGTCATCAGTTATAAACGGTGAGTAGTGATGTAATTTCTGTCACATGACTCACTAAAATTTGTGTATTATAATAAATAAAGTACCCCCAGTTGTAAAATATGAGGATATTAGAAGTTACCTCGGAGTTCCATGAACTGTATAAAAACACTCGGCCTTCGGCCTCGTGTTTTTATATGGTCATGAAACTCCTCGGTAACTAATAATATCCTTATATTTTACAAGAGGGGGTACTTTATTCACTATATATATTTATTTATTTATTTTTTTTACCAAAAATAGCCGCATTCCAAGGACTTCTCAAGTGAAAAACACACAAAATCTATTTCAGCACCATCTCTTGTGTTTAAATTTTGTGTGTTTTGCACTTGAGAAGTCCTTGGAGTGCGGTTTTTGGTAATGTATGCATTATGGTGTTGACCTAGCACCCAGGCAGTTGTTGTGGTTGGTTAAGAGTGCACCTTACAAGACTGACTATATATTTATATATATATATATATTATATATATATAGTCCAGGTGTGTATCCGCACTCTGACTTGTCCAAGTGGGTGCTATATCAAAATATGATAAATAGCGATGAAGAAGATAAGCACTCCAATGTTACTGATCAACAATCATTTATTCCACTGTGCATACCAAATACCATATATATATATATAATGTATAATGGTACCTTCTTTTTAAAATTTACCAAATCGTGCTCTAGAAAATTTGTTTCAGCCTTGCCAATTGCATTTTTAACCAGATGGCATACACCTTTTACTTTTTTTGCCACAAATCCTTTTAATGCAGTAGAATTAATTTTTATAATGTCAGCTGACCCTAACACAAAGTAGCCACCATTTGGTTTTTACAATGAGGAAACAAATCAGTGCAGACCACTGACTGACATGCAGAAGAAATGACCCTGCATTATTACTTTGAATCGTTATATATAGTGTCACTGCTAAAGCCAAAATTAATATACAGTGATGTGGATTATTGCCATTTAATATTAAAGAGGATGAGGAACTTACATGGCAGGAAAGTGTAGCCAATGGCAAGAAAGGTTAAGGTTTTTTGAAATATACTGTTTGGGAATAGTAGACTTATCATGAGATTAGGATCAGCTTACTCCCCTAGTACTTTAAACAGTCTCTCTCTGTTTGATTCCACACATCAAGGAGAGTAGACAGGTAAAAATAGGAGGGGGAGCAATGAACACTAAGTAAGAATGAGGATCCTATGAGTGACAAACAACAATTGTTAGGTCTAAATCCTAATGTGAGCTGTAGTGGCACTAGACAGGGTCGGACTGGCCCAGATCTGCACCCTGTGCCATCTTCCTGCCATGACTTGCTCTCCTCCCAGTGGCGGCAAAAACTCAGTGCGGGTGTGTGCATGATGGGGGGAAAGGCCGGATGGGGGCCCTGAGGCAGCAACCCCAGTGGGCACCAGGCCCCCCAGTCCAACCTAGATACTGTAGTAAGGGTTTGTTTAGTATTGTGTAGATAAGCATTGCGCTTCATGGAGTTTAGGTATTGGGGTTATTATACCACTGGAGAATCCATCAGTAAAGAGACCCTAAGTGGACAGATTAAGGGGCAGATTTACTAAGGGTGGAATTTCGAGGGTTAAAAAACCCTCAAATTCAACCCTCGAATTAAAATCCTTCAAATTCGAATATCGAATTTGAATGATTTAGCGCAAAAGCTTCGATTGAACGATCAAATAAAAATCGTTCCATCGAACAATTAAATCGTTTGAATGGAACGAATGGAATGGAATTTTAGCGATCGATCAAAGGATTTTTATTCAACCAAAAAAAACCGCAGAAAAGTACTGGGGAAGGTCCCCATAGGCTAACATTGGACTTCGGTAACTTTAATCTGGCGAAGTATGAAGTCAAAGTTTTTTTTAAAGACACAGTACTTCGATTATCGAACGGTCGAACGATTTTTACTTCGAATTGTTCGAATCATTCGATTCGATCGAATTTGATCGAATTTGACCAATTCGATGGTCGAAGTACCCAAAAAAATACTTTGAAATTCGAATATTTTGTTATTCGAACTATACACTCGAGCTTAGTAAATCTGCCCCTTGAGTTAAATATGAGAATGCCCCTAAGAGCATTACAGCAAATGAACAGAGGGTGCTAACATTGCTTGAGTATTGAGATATAAATTTATCTAGTGCATTTTTTTATTAACTTATTATATAAGACTTTGATAAAACCTGTTATACAACCATCTGACTAAACACATTCATCAAAAGGTGCAAAACATAAATCCTTGGCTGAGGTCCTGTAGCTAACATGATAGAAGAATTGCACCAATCGTAAACTAGCTTTGAAAATGTAGGAGAAATATAGGTTATTTTACAAAAGTTTCAACAGCAGATCCAAATTTTGCAATTTTGAATTGTCAGGACTGTTCACAGTTATGGGATCTGAGCCACAATTAAGTAAAAAACTAGTAAAGTTAATCCCTTAACTCTGCAATTGCCATACAGGTGCTATCAATATTCCTTTTAGGTCATAAAGGGTGCTAATGAAACCATCAACTTTAATATACTTAGGGATTTATTTATCAAAAGTTGAATTTTAGAGCTTTGTGAGCTTTTTTTAAACCTCAAATGTACTTGAATGAATTCACAACTTGAATGGTTTCTGATTTAAGAAAAAAACGTGAATGTAAAAAACTGGAATCAGTGCAGTTGGGGTGAAAAACTCGAATACTTGAATTGATCAAGTTTTCAGTGAAAAAAACTCGAATTGATCAAGTTTTCCAGCAAACCACACTGAAAAAAACTCAAACATCATGAAGGCTATTAACATATTCAAATGGTGCAAGGGTCCTCTGCCATTGACTTTTATGTGAAATTGACAGTTTTTAGATGGTGTATTTTCAGATCCAAGCTATTTACAGCTAGGGAGTATTTTTGACTGAAAAATACCCTTGAAAACTGAAATAATGGAATATGTTCATAATCATTGTTATATCTTTTGTTCTAATAAAAATGGATATCTATTGTTTTTGTAACATATTTGCAGCTATTATACCATTTACATAAAATGGCATTTATAAGTTGCACAGCAACTATTTTGTAAACAATACATATACTGTATTGAACTATTCACATAAGCATTTAATACTGGACTAAATGACACCATGATATATTTTAGGATATTTAAGAGGTTATTGCAGCAATCCCATCCATCAGTTTTTCATAATACATGTCTGCAGTTCAGAGTAATATTTCCAGAGGAAATCAATGTTAAGAATCAATGACAGAGGAATGACCTTTGATTTGTATGGTAAGGAAATTACACTGATCATGATGAAGACATCCACTTGATATGAAAAAGTCTATATTGCTTACACATTTTAAAGACCTAAACATGCTGCCTTTAATCAAGATTTGATATTTTTAATATAGAGGTTCATGTTACAGAGTTACATAGTAAAATTGGGTTGAAAAAAGACAAAGTCCATCAGGTTCAACCCCTCCAAATGAAACCCAGTATCCATACACACACCCCTCCATACCTCACATAAATGATATATACCCATATCTAATGATGGGTGAATAAATTTGCCAGGCATGGATTTGCAGCGAATTTCCACGCTCCGCCGGCCGCAAATTAATTTCATGAAACTGTGGCGAAAATTCGCCAGAGAAAAATCTGACACAGCAAAAATAAACGTTGCCCATCAGAATTGTTGTCTGTATAAAATTGTCGCGCGTCAAAATAATTCGGATGCCCATTGACTTTAATGCATTTGGACAAAATAGTCACACATATGAAAATCGTCGCTTGTGTCAAAATTGTCGCAAGTCAAAATTATTTTGATGCCCATTGACTTCAATGCGTTTCATGAATTTTCTGCCGTTTTGTGAATTTTACAGTAAATTCTCACATTTGTCGGCAAAGAGAAATGCCACAGATTCGCTCATCACTACCCATATCTACAATAGCTATAGATTATAGTATCACAATAGACTTTGATATTATGTCTGTCCAAGAAATCATCCAAGCCATTCTTAAAGGCATTACCTGAATCAGCCATCACAACATCACCCGCAGTACATTCCACAGCCCCACTGTCACACTGTGAAGAACCACCTACGTTGCTTGAAATTAAAGTTATTTTCCTCTAGTCTGAAGGGGTGGCCTCTGGTACGGTGATCCACTTTATGGGTAAAAAGGCCCCCTGTCTATGATGTCCTCTAATTTACTTGTAAAGTGTAATCATGTCCCATCGCAAGCGTCTAAGCCTCTAACCAAGCAATATCTCTTCTTACATACTCACAACACGCTATTTCTAAACTTCATCGCTCATTTTCCCTTATTGAGACCAATCTGGTTTCAAGTACATTTAGGGGCCGATGCATCAAGGGTCGAATATCGAGGGTTAATTAACCCACGATATTCAACTGGGAATGAAAATCCTTCGACTTCGAATATCGAAGTCGAAGGATTTTGCGCAAAAAAGTTCGATTGAGCGATCGAAGGAATAATCCTTTGATCGAACGATTAAATCCTTCGAATTGAACGATTCAAAGGATTTTAATCCAACGATTGAAGGATTATCCTTCGACCAAAAAAACTTGGCCAAGCCTATGGGGACCTTCCCCATAGGCTAACATTGGGTTTGGTAGCTTTCAGGTGGCAAACTAGGGGGTCGAAGTTTTTTCTTAAAGAGACAGTACTTCGACTATCGAATGGTCGAATAGTCGAACGATTTTTAGTTCGAATCCTTCGATTCAAAGTCGTAGTCGAAGTAGCCCATACGATGGTCGAAGTAGCCCAAAAAACACTTCGAAATTCAAAGTTTTTTTACTTCGAATCCTTCACTCGAAGTTAATGAATAGGCCCCTTATTGTTTAAAACGATACTGTAAATCTAATGTCCCCATCCTGACAGATTTTAAATTGACAAGTGGACTAGGGCATTAACTACATATCGTTTAAGACTCAGGTTATAATGGACAAGATTATGGTGGCATTGTATATATGATAATGTGTGTGTGACTGTGTGTGTGTGTATATATATTTGTAAAGCGCTGTTAAGGAGCAGTGGCATCGTACAATGCATAAAAGTAAAATATAAATAAAAGTACACATAGGAAGGACAAATTAGACAATAAATATACACAGTACATAGAGCTCATATAAGGGCACAGAGCTCAAGTGATATGTGTTAAGAGACACAGTAGGAAGGAGGTCCATGCCCCATAGAGCTTACAGTTTGTAGGTGGGTAGGTTGTTAACATACAGGCACAAATCAGAGGGTTACAGGTTACAGGAAATTTAGAGTCTAGCTGTAGGAGAGAGACAGGGTGTTAGTAAGACAAACAAATTTAATTTGTAACGGCAGGATAGGGCAGTACCAAGGCAGGCCATAAGAAAGAGATAGAGCAGTTATATCCACAGTGCGGGTGTTATGAACCAGAATTTTTGGCTGAGGGTTAGCAGAGGAGAAGAGTATGTGAAATAGAAAAAAGAGATAAGATGGTGATCTGAAAAAGCAAAAGAATAACTGTAGAATGAAAAAAGTTGAAAGTTGAATGCAGAAAGTTAATGAAAGTTAAAATGGTGATGGTGATAGGGAAATATTTGATTGTACTATAATATTAATTAGATAGATAAACAGATGATAGATGATGATAGATAGATAGATAGATAGATAGATAGATAGATAGATAGATAGATAGATAGATAGATAGATAGATAGATGATAGATAGATAGATAGATAGATAGATAGATAGATAGATAGATAGATAGATGATAGATAGATATAGATAGATTGTTAGATGATAGATAAATGGATAGATGCAGATAGATGGTAACAGCAGTTTCTCAACAAAGCAGTGCCAGAGGGTTCACTAGGTTGAGACGCACTATTATGAAGCAAACTCTGCATTTATTCATTTAAATGATGCTTTTAGACATTTGGCATGCTAATCGTGCCTTAGAGATATGCCTGCAGCGTATGATATTTTACAATACCTCACATTTGTTCTATATAGAAAGGAAAAGTAAACAAAAGCTATGTGAACTGGAGAGATTTAAAGAGCATAAGGAATTGAGAACTGTCTGGTAGATGTGAATTTTTGAGGTTTTGATTTTTTAACAAAAGTTGATATGCTGCTGTATATGATATGCCATCAATTATTTATAATTGCATATTTATGGAATTTTTTGGAATTTATGGAAGGGAGGGGGTGATATCAATCCAACTAGCAGTACAACACTAAACCGACTGAAGTTTATCAGAGCACAAGTCACATGACTGGGGGCAGCTGGGAAACTGACAATATGTCTAGCCCCATGTCAGATTTCAAAATTAAATATACAAAAATCTGTTTGCTCTTTTGAGAAACAGATTTCAGTGCAGAATTCTGCTGCAGCAGCACTATTAACTGATGTGTTTTGAAATAAAATATTTTCCAATGATAGTATTGTAAGGGCCCGAAGGCGCAGCAGTAGAAGTTGCGGACCAAAGAGGAGACAAACACCGGGTTCGAAGTACAAAAGGTTTATCCAAAAGAGTAGTCAAGGTACAGGCAGTAATTCAGTTCAGGCGGCAAACAACGGAGTCAAGAAAGCAGGCAAGGATCGGTACACAGAATATCAGAAATCAGAAATCACACCCAGGAACACAAGTCAATGGAACCTATAATTGGGCAAAGAAGAAAAGGGCAATGGGGTTTAAATAGTCCAAGGCTTGGCGCCAAATGTTGACGCGCTGGCGTCAGACGCAGACGCCAGCGTCCCCACGCTGACGTCCTGACGCCGGCGCCCGATTCTGATGCCGGCGTCCGTTCCGTCACCGGCGACCAATCCCAGACCGAGAAGACGCTGATGTCACAGGGCAGCGCCCAGCAGGAGCCATGCGGTGGGGCAGGAGGTCGCCATCTTGGACGCCATCTTGGGTAAGAATAGTAGTTTCCATTACAGTACCCCCTTCCCTAGGGGGGGCCTCAGGACCACCGGGACCAGGACGAGAAGGAAACTGTTTGTGGAACCTGCGGACAAGGATGGGGGCATGAACATCAGACTTCTTCACCCAGGAGCATTCCTCAGGACCAAAACCCTTCCATTCAATGAGATATTGGAGAGCACCCCTGGAAAGGCGAGAGTCTAAGATTCGGTTAACTTCGAACTCCAAGGAATCATTGATGACAACAGGAGCTGTGGAAGAAGAAGAAGGAGAGGAGACTGCAGGTTTAAGAAGAGACACATGAAACACATTAGGGATCCTCATTTCGGGTGGGAGAAGAAGACGGACAGCCACTGGATTGATGACCTCAATGATGGGAAAGGGACCGATGAACTTGGGACCAAGTTTAGGAGAGGGAATCTTAAGACGAATATTTCGAGTGGATAACCAAACCTTATCACCAAGAGAGTAATTTGGCGAAGCAATCCTCTTTTTGTCGGCAAATTTCTTTTGGGAAGAAGAACTCTTTCCCAAATTAGCGGCCGTGGCATGCCAGATGGCCATCATATGGGCTGCTTGATCATTGGCGGCAGGCACGTTGGTAAGTAGGAGGTCCTGAGGAAAAGCCAAAGGGTTTAAACCATAAACACAGAAGAATGGAGATTTCTGAGAAGAAGAATGAAGGGAATTGTTGTGGGCAAATTCTGCCCATGGAAGGAGGTCCGACCAGTCATCCTGACACAAGGACACATGACAGCGAGAAATATTCAAGGCTTTGCACAGAGACCTCCAAAACTTAGACACAAATTGAGGTCCACGATCAGACACGATTTCAGCAGGAAAGCCATGAAGACGAAAAATATGTTTAATGAAGAGTTCAGAAAGTTCCGGGGCAGATGGTAGTTTGCGGAGAGGAGTGAAATGAGCCATCTTACTAAATCGGTCGATCACCACCCAGATGACAGTGTGGCCGGAAGAACTTGGAAGATCGACAATAAAGTCCATGGAAAGATGAGTCCAAGGTCTAGAAGGAATGGGTAAAGGTAACAAAAAACCCTTTGGGGGAGAATGTCCGGACTTGGAAACGGCACAGGTGGAACAAGAAGAAACAAAGTCTTTAACATCCTTTCTTAAAGATGGCCACCAAAGCAGACGAGACAAAAGTTCAGTGGTTTTTTTAATCCCAGGATGACCGGCCTGTTTAGAATTGTGGGACTGAGACAAAATGGCAGGACGAAATTCAGGAGGAACAAAAGCTAGACCCAGGGGAGTCTCTTCAGGAGCAGAAGCTTGAGCGGAAAGTAGTTGCGGAGCACAGGCAGGAAACAAGGCTGCGATGATCTTGGACGAAGGAACAACAGGTTCAGGGTCTTCGGAGCCAGAATCCTCAGGAATAAAGCTTCTGGATAGTGCATCGGCCTTCCTGTTTCTGGACCCAGGACGAAAAGTAATGACAAAATTAAAACGAGAAAAGAAAAGTGCCCACCTGGCTTGCCGGGGATTGAGGCGTTTGAGGGACTGAATAAATTCGAGGTTCTTGTGATCAGTAAAGATTGTTACCGGAACAGCAGATCCCTCTAATAAGTGTCTCCATTCTACTAAGGCCAACTTAACCGCAAGCAGCTCCCGGTTGCCAACGTCGTAGTTTTGTTCTGGGGAAGAAAATTTTTTGGAAAGAAAAGCACATGGATGAAGTTTACCATCAGAAGAAGACCTTTGAGATAACACGGCTCCAGCACCGATGTCCGAGGCGTCGACTTCGATGAAGAATGGTTGAAGAGGCTCAGGGTGTCTAAGAATTGGAGCGGAGGAAAACGCTTCCTTGAGAGACTTGAAGGCTTCCAAAGCTTGAGGGGGCCAGTGTTGAGGTTTGTTTCCACCACGGATCAGGGCAAGAATTGGAGAAAGTCTGGAAGAAAAGTTTTTAATGAACTGTCTGTAGTAATTTGCGAAGCCAACAAACCTTTGAACAGCTTTGACGCTGGTAGGAAGAGGCCAGTCCAGGATTGCGGAGACTTTGGCCGGATCCATCTTGAAGCCAAGAGAAGAAATAATATAACCCAGAAAAGGAATAGAAGAGACTTCAAAGATGCACTTTTCCAACTTAGCGTAAAGATGATTTTTTCTCAGTCTGGATAGAACTTCACGTACTTGGTTGCGATGCTCTTGGAGGTCCTTAGAAAAAATAAGAATGTCATCCAAATAGACAACCACACACTGCCCCAATAAATCACGAAAAATGTCATTAACGAATTCCTGGAAGACCGCAGGGGCATTACAGAGACCAAAAGGCATGACCAGATACTCATAATGACCATCACGAGTATTGAAGGCGGTCTTCCACTCATCCCCCTCACGAATCCGAATGAGGTTGTAGGCCCCACGAAGATCCAACTTAGTAAACAGGCTGGCACCCCTGAGTTGATCGAACAGTTCAGAAATGAGAGGAAGAGGGTACCTGTTTTTAATGGTGATTTTATTAAGTCCTCTGTAGTCAATGCAGGGCCGCAAGCTACCATCCTTTTTTTCGACAAAGAAGAACCCCGCTCCTGCAGGGGAGATGGAAGGACGAATAAATCCTCTCTGAAGATTCTCCTGAATATAGGACTTCATAGCAGAAGTCTCCGAGGGGGAAAGTGGATAGGTGCGGCCACGAGGAGGCATGGAACCGGATAAAAGTTCAATAGGGCAGTCGTATGGACGATGAGGTGGAAGATTCTCGGCAGAACTTTTATTGAAGACATCGGAAAATGCTTGATAGGCAGATGGAAGAAAAGGTTTTGAAGACACAGAAGAAATTTTAACGACAGGAACAGCGGGTAAACAGTTCTGTAAACAAAATGGGCTCCACCTGGAAACTTGTGTAGAAGCCCAATCAATGACAGGATTATGGAGGCACAACCAGGGTAGACCTAAAACAACTGGAGTGGAGGGGCAATCGATAAGAAAAAAGGACAGTCTTTCCAAATGCATGGTGCCCACCTTGAAAGAGAGTTCTTGGGTAGTTTGCGAGATGACAGCGGAAGACAAGGGACGATCATCTATCGCCAGGACTCGGAGCGGACTTGCCAAAGACTGGAGAGGAATGGAATGTTTGACAGCGAATACTCGGTCCATGAAATTTCCAGCTGCGCCCGAATCAAGGAAGGCCTGAGAAGAGATCTTTTTGGAACCGAACTGGATCTGCACTGGGAGGAGGAAACGTTGAGCTGAAGAACGGGGAGAATGACAAATTCCACCCAGGTAAGTCTCCCCAAACTTACCTAGGTTTTGGCGTTTCCCGGCTTCACTGGGCATTCATGAGCAAAGTGAGCTTTGCCCCGCAGTAGAGACATAACCCCGCCGCCCTTCTCCGATTCTTCTCCTGTTCGGAAAGACGAGCCCGTCCGATCTGCATCGGTTCCTCTGCTGGTAGAGAAGAGGAAGAAGCAGAAGCCGCAGGAGGTGGAGAGGGCGAGATGTGAGCAGGATCGTAGAGCAAGGGTCTCTGAAAACGGGGGGCCAGGATAGGCTGGAATCGTGAATTCCTCTTAGAGCGTTCGCGATCAAGTTCGATCTGGAATTCCCTCTGGCGGGTATCTACTTTCACGGCCAATGCGACCAGGTCCTCCCATCTGGAGGGAATCTCTCGGGACACCAGGTCGTTCTTAATCCGAATAGCTAACCCATTGTAGAAGGCTGCATGGTAACCGTCGTTGTTCCAAGACGTCTCCGCCACCAGGGTGCGAAATTCGATAGCATACTCGGAGACCGAGCGGACGCCTTGTTGAAGCTGGAAAAGCCTGGCGGAGGAAGAAGTGGCACGGCCCGGAGCATCAAACACCGTACGGAGTTCTTGAACGAATGCTCTGGCGTTATCAATCAGAGGATCCTCCTTTTCCCAAAAGGGTGATGCCCACTCCAAAGCCTTTCCCTGCAGACGGGTGATTATATAACCCACTTTGGCACGTTCAGAAACGAACTGACCTGGCAGCAGGGCGAACTGAATCTCGCACTGGTTGATGAAGCCCCTGCACGTTTCTGGATCACCGCTAAAAAGAGGTGGAGCAGGGATACGAGGTTCAGAAACCTGGAGTGGGATAGGAATAGCCGGAGCAGACACGATCGCAGGAGCCGCGGGTGACAGAGCTGTCAGCTTCTCCAGAATTGCCTCCAGAGCCTGGCCGAAATGGGATTGCTGGGCTTCATAGGTTTTCATCCGTGAAGCCAATCCACGAATGGCCCCTCCTACATCGAGAGGTGCTTGGGCCTCCTCCGAAGGGTCCATGGCCCAATTATACTGTAAGGGCCCGAAGGCGCAGCAGTAGAAGTTGCGGACCAAAGAGGAGACAAACACCGGGTTCGAAGTACAAAAGGTTTATCCAAAAGAGTAGTCAAGGTACAGGCAGTAATTCAGTTCAGGCGGCAAACAACGGAGTCAAGAAAGCAGGCAAGGATCGGTACACAGAATATCAGAAATCAGAAATCACACCCAGGAACACAAGTCAATGGAACCTATAATTGGGCAAAGAAGAAAAGGGCAATGGGGTTTAAATAGTCCAAGGCTTGGCGCCAAATGTTGACGCGCTGGCGTCAGACGCAGACGCCAGCGTCCCCACGCTGACGTCCTGACGCCGGCGCCCGATTCTGACGCCGGCGTCCGTTCCGTCGCCGGCGACCAATCCCAGACCGAGAAGACGCTGATGTCACAGGGCAGCGCCCAGGAGCCATGCGGTGGGGCAGGAGGTCGCCATCTTGGACGCCATCTTGGGTAAGAATAGTAGTTTCCATTACAAGTATCCCTTTAAATAGTCTCAACCTTTATTTGGCATCCCCATTGCCTTTTTTCATGCATATCTTGCTCCCCAACTCTCTTTATGTTTGAATGAGGCTCACCAGTATAAAAAGAGAGAACATTTGCTAGTGCTCGGTTTGCCTTTAAAAATAATTACAAAAAATGAGGTGTTAGTACCACAATTTAGGCCAAAATATGTAAGCTCACATGCCACTTCAAGGCCCCTCGTTGTACATGAGCCTACACTATTTGTGAGCATTATAAGTTTGTAGTGCATTTAAAATCAAGTCCTAAAGCAACCAGTGTGACTGAGTAATAAGACCATTGTGCACTTACCCTTTGCTCAGGAGCTCTAGTGGGAAAGCTGGGAACTTTTAAGCCCCAGCCAACAAACATACACCTGTGAATAAATTCCTTCCCATAATATTAGCATTTTAACTTTGTAGTGCATTTAAAATCAAGTCCCCCAGTAAACATGTGACTGAGTAATAAGCTTTCCCACCAGAGTACAAATATTGTTTTTTTATTGTTTACCCCAGCTGGTCAACCCCAAAATGTGGGTTACACTGAGTGCTGGGACAATGAAGTCTATGGCAGCTGGTCAATGCCACAGCATGAGTTAGACCGAGCACTGACTATTTCTTTCTGTTTCACCGGTATAAAAGGCTGGAGACCCCTGCTTTATGTTGAGTGCCAACCCTCCTTAAAGCATGCCAGGGCCAAGAAGAAAATTGGACAATGAACATTTTCCTATATTAGCACAACTAATACAAAGCCAAAGCCTTCTTGACTGGAATGTCTGGGCTTAGTAGAAAACTGATACTGGTGAGCAGAGATCAAACTGAAGGCAATGCATCTGAACTGAGCCAATATTCAGACAGAGCAGACTAAAATCCCAATGGCCATGACAAGGGGACTCCTCAATTGACCCTTTGCCTTGAGCCATCACACTGAAACCCATTGTTACATACACGTACCTTAATGAAACACCAGGAGACAGAAATGGGGTAAAATGGCCACTGCATTTATTCATATTTAATACTGGAGAGCAGAGATCAAACAGAAGGAGCTGTATCTGAACTAGCCAATATTCAAACAGACTCAAATCTGAATGGCCAGATTAAAGTTATGACTCAGGAAATATAAATATAGCACATCCAGCAACTTGAAAACTAAGACCTACAATTAGCCAGGGCAGGAACGATCAGGACATAGGATAGTCAGAGATATAATACAATGCTGTGCAGGAAATTATTTATAATTTTTTCAGAGGTGGTCTCCCTGACCAGGGTTGGACTGGGCCAGTGGGACACCGGGAAAAAACCCCATGGGCCCCAGCCCACATGTGCCCTGCCGACCCAGACCTGCTTCCCGGCTACACCATAAAGACCTGTGCTACAGCAGCATGTTGCATTCACACATGCTAGCACCAGAGATGATGGTTTTAAGGTTGATAGGGGGTCCGGGGACTGCCAGTAGGGCCCTTGTTTTGCAGCCAAGGTGGACCCCCAAGGCTCCAGTCTGACCCTGACTCTGACTAGTGAGAATGTAACCTGTAACTAAAGTTTCATGTTACCATATGCTATATAGCTGTATGTGAAAACTATCCCAAAAAATAAGCCCTCAGCAACCAATTAGATATTTGCTTTCAATATGGGTAAAAATGCCATGTAAAATGGCTGTCTTGGGTTACTGAAATGGGACAAAATGGGCTTATTACTAAAAAAACACAAATGCTTCCCATTCTAGCCCTACTTCAAATCATAAACCGTAAAAGAAAAACATTAAAATAAACTGTTATCTATTAAAATATAGTGTTTTGTATGATAAAGAATGCCATTTATACAGTACATTATACATCCTTTGCTTAGGCCTCCTCCTGCAATGCACCATCCTTAATCCCAATACTGCCCAGTTTGCCTGTACCTGTGCCTGTTACTCCCTGTATCTGCTATGGTACCTGTCCATGTTTCAAATGAGGGATGGATGTGTCCTAGCGGTCCCTACTAGAAGCACAGAAGAAGAGGGATAGCCAATCACAGCCCTGTACAGACAGGCTTCAGTTCCCTATCAGGTCAGCCTAGCTGCTGATTGGTTCCTGCCTGAAACATTGCTTTTTTTTAAGCACAATCCTTCTATATTTAAAAGAGTATAATGCACTGACACATTCTTGTTTTTTACATAATATGTCTCCTTTAAAGTTGATCTAGTCCTCTAAATGCCTCCGGTTGTGATCACTGCTAGAGACCTAGTGCTAGAATGTCAAGCACATGCTCCACTTTTGTACTTTTTTGAATTGGCAAATAAAGCATTATTGATTGGCCTGTACAGGTAGATAATGGCTTTCTTTGACTTTTAAAACCCTACAGTATAGTCTGTTGCATTAGACCTCTTCTGCTTATATGTTGAAGAAAACCATGACTAATCCACACAAACTCTGACTGTATTACAATATAAAAATATAACGGAGACAATAATTATAGTAAAAAGCAATATTTTGACACAATTTGATGGAATAAAATCCAGACGTGTGAAATAAACTTTTGTCGTTCATACCATCCTCCAACTACCTCACTATGCAATTCTATGATTCTTTTTTAAAAGGTTCCTTCACTTCACCTTCTCCCATTAATTCCATGAATCTAATTTAGGGTGCTGATACACCCTATATATGTTGTTTTGGCATTATGAGTAACTACTTTTATTCAAATATCACTGTGTGATTTTCCAGTATTCTGGTGACATGCTTCCAGTTTTGCTTTGTGTATTGTTATTTTACAGTCTCTGCCATTGGTAAATCTATAATACATCTTTTTTTTAAATAGCTACTTTTTCAGCAGACAAAAGTATATAACATTTCCTGAAAAATATGATGCATAGTCATTCAAAATTAAATCCATAACACAATGCAACCAATTTCAGACCTAACACAGAAATATCCATTCTTACAGACCCATCAATTCTCCTTACTACAACTAACACACTTCATCACACAACAACTGGCTAAGCTTACAGAAAAAGATAAAAAAAAAAAACCCATAGACTCATTATGGCTCAGACACGACACAATTAAATCAACCGCACAAATCTACAGACAGATCAGAACTACAACAGATGTAGATAATTGTACTACAAATCTCACAAAATGGACAACAGTAATCCCACAATCGGAAAACTAACATATCCTTCAATACCATACACAGATTATGAAAATTTACCAGCTAGCATAAATCAAGAAATGACCTTACAAATACTACACCATACATACCTAACACCTTTAAAGAGATTCCATATTGGTACAACCATCTCAGATAGATGTTTGAAATGTGGAGAAGCTAGAGCAGATATGATACACTGCTTATGGTCATGTTCACACATCCAGAAATTCTGGGAGCAAATTTATCTGGGAAAGCTATGCCTATCACCGCTGCAAAGGCCATATTCAGTAAATTCCCGTCCATTACAAATATCTCTAAACCAGAAAAAGCCCTAGCAGAACATGTAGCAGCAGCCAGGAAAGATATTCTCCATTAATGGTTATCCCAATCTCCCCCACCTATCTCTCTAGTACAACAAAAATTACAATATATTTTTCATCTAGACTGGGTAGAAACCTTAACAAATAAGGAAAAGAACACAAAATGTTTTTTGATACCTGGCTAACCTACATAGAAACTCTACCACCAACTACTAGACAGCTAACCATACAAATTTTCTAACATACAGTACCACTTGGTATGAAACAGAACTACTGAGAGGCACAAAACCTGTCCGGGAGGTGGAACAACTGCTAATGAGTGCAGAAAATCTACAACAACAAATTACAATGAAACCCCCCAGGAGTCATTCCCTCAACAGACTGTTACCAAGTCACTTACTGTAACCATAAAAAGACTAATTAGTTGGCATGCCACCTACATAAAGTAAACTGAGAAAGTTGTATCCCTGAACTGTCTTGATGGTCACTTTTGGTAAGATTCTAAACCAGAAAAAGCCCTAGCAGAACGTTTAGCAGCAGCCAGGAAAGCTATTCTCCATAAATGGTTATCCCAATCTCCCCCACCTATCTCTCTAGTACAACAAAAATTACAATATATTTTTCATCTAGACTGGATAGAAACCTTAACAAATAAGGAAAAGAACACAAAAAAAGTTTTGATACCTGGCTAACCTACATAGAAACTCTACCACCAACTACTAGACAGCTAACCATACAAATTTTCTAACATACAGTACCACTTGGTATGAAACAGAACTACTGAGAGGCACGAAACCTGTCCGGGTGGTGAGACAACTGCTAATGAGTGCAGAAAATCTACAACAAATTACAATGAAACCCCCCAGGGGTCATTCCCTCAACAGACTATTACCAAGTCACTTACTGTAAACATAAAAACACTAATAATTTGGCATGCCATCTACATAAAGTAAACTGAGAATGTTGTATCCCTGAACTGTCTTGATGGCCACTTTGGTAAGATTCAAAGATGCCAATCATCATTTCTAATTTCCAATACTTAATTTGTACTTGACATTTGTTTTGTTTATTCACTTCATTCTATTTGTTAAAAGTTATTTTATTTGAAAAGCATAAAGAAATAAAAACATTATGTAAAAATAAATTAAACCCATAGCAATTTTTAGTCTACATTTTTATATATTTGAGTAATATTTTTTTCTGAGGATTATGTTACCAAAAATAACCTTAATAAATGTGGGCAGCTGATTTAAGTTTATGTACTTATCCACAGGGAACTGCTCTGAACATTTTAATGTAATCTTTGGAACAGCTAACAAAAAAAGTACCAATAACAATAAATGTCAACCTGTCATACTTAAGCTATGAACTGATCAACCAGATGCATTTCATAAAACACAATCATATTTCCTGTAATTGTATACAAGACAATAAATGGTGTATTTTGATGTGACCTTCCTTAGCAGTGTAATGAACATGCTAACATGCTAATGTTCAAAGTGACATTGGTATGACACCAAGATATAAGTGCAACATAAATAAACTGTAAACTGTATTGGGGTGACAATTATTTGCAGGTCAAAACAAAGAATGCTATATTATAATTATTATTCTTTCGTAAATAACTATTTTTTCATCAAAGTGGAGCAGTTATCCAGAGGAGAAAAGTAACGACAGTGTATATTTAAATAGGCTGTCCTTCTTGTTTAGTTAGTGAACTGCCATATGTAAATAAGGGACATGTTTGGCTTAATATGCCAGGTTTTAGACTCTGTAGAAGGCCAATAACAGCATCTGACTCCTGTTTCAAATGCAGCATTAGCGTTTGTGCATACATCCTGTTGCTACTAGAGGGGCTGTCATATGGTTTTGTTATTTTGGCAAGAATGCTATTGACCATCTGTGGCAATCCGATATGTTTTACAAGGGAGCAGCATAATCCTAATTTGTATTCCTTTATAGCAATGTCTACGTAAATAACATATTGTAATTTTTACACATATGTGTACTTGGTTTGTTGTTTGTGACAGAATTTCTACAGAATATCTACAGACTTTTTAATAACCAAAAAGGAAAGGGCTTTGTGTACAATTAAATATAATGTAAAACACAATTTATAAACAAAATGTATGAACACAATTAGACTTAAATTGTGAACCTTGATTGCCACATACTTATATTTATTTTAGACCGTTTTTTACACTCCTTTTGTCATAAATCATTTTACACACAAAAATATGTATCACAATGCTTAAATCTGGTATGACAAATCTAGTATGTATATACTCATTTTCTTCTTTGATTTTTGGATATTGATGTCTGATTCAGGATTAGATGCATTACACTATAATCCTCTTTGACGGTCACTAATCTGCTGCCATTCAAAAGCACTGCATTTTACATTAAATAGCTGACTTGTAGACTTGTAGATCATTCTGGCATGGCGAGTATTTGTTGGCAAATGTATATTAATACAGTATAACTGCCTTGATAACCAGCTGATTCAGAAAGATTGGAATTCTATAGCTAACTATTCTGCTTCATACCTGGGGAAAAAAAAATCTGTTTTAAAAATATGGTCAAACAATGACTGCAGACTGCGAATTTGCACCCATCACTATTAACAATCAAAATAAGACACACATATTCATCTTGAATATCTATCTTGTTTAGAATGACTAATTTAGCGACAAATAGACACTGGCGGTGATTAACAGATGCGTATAGACTTTAATGGGTGCCGGCACCAGCTCTGACGCTGGAAAATGGTCGCCGGTGTCAAAATCCGTGTTTCGCAAATTTTTCTCCTGTTTTGCGAATTTCTTGGCAAAACGGAACAAATTCACCTATCACTAATTGTTAATACATTGGGTACATGGTTTTTATGTATTTCACTACATGGCAATAAAACTGTTATTTGATCTTAGTCTGCCCTGTGGACAGCAGATGTTAACATTGAAAGCAGAAACAAATCAATTGAGACCAATTTTTTTGTGCCTTCTGCCTTATTGTTAGTTTCCACGAGTACAGACCCATAGGGTAGTCTAAGATCAATTTGACATTAGTCTTGCCACTGTGTGGAACACAAAAAAATATGCCACATGCTGAACACAAGTAAAACAGTCATTGAAAATAGCCTTCTGGTGGTCTGCTATTGTTGTGTTCGCCTTGGTATAAAAACAATCAATCTTTAAAATGTATATAAGGAATTCTGTAAACCAAATGACAACTTTTTAATTTCTCCATATGTCTTGCTACTGGGTCATCAAGTATTTGGCATAACACTCTATGTAATGATTTGAGTAATTTACTTTGTGAATAGATTTCACAGACAGTTCAAGCCTAAATTTATGGACAATGAATTCTCTGGGAAGAACGTTTTCAAATGACATACTATAATTTGCACTTAAATCTTGAGTTGCCAATCAAGATATAAGGGCAAAGTGCATTGCACAAAAAAATGTGCTCATGGACACTTTGTGCCCTGCTCTGCATGTAGGAAAATTGCTGCAAGTCCTAGTACTGTGTCCTGCTTATAGGAATCTACCGTCATGTCCGTTAACCTGTGCGGGATTCAGATATGAAAGTTATCAAGCACAGGCAGGTGCAGGCCGCAGTGGAGCATTGTACTTACCTCCTGTCCTATGGCTGGGATATTTTATGTGGCTTATGATGTAGCCACTCCATAGACAACGGTTTCTTTGAATGACCATGAAGCCAAGCTTTTGCACCACTTAGAGTTCTTACACTTCCATCCAAAGTCTATGAAAATGACAACTTCCTGTGGCATATTGACCTAGAATTTCTTTCTTTTGGTATTTACAGTCTGTTATATATTCCTGTGACATATCGTGAACCAAAATATAATTTATAGCTGAAGTGTAGTTTCAGTTTGGGGTTACATCTTGGATTAGTGGCTTTCTGTCTAATTGCTGTTGATTAACCTTGGAGTTATTGCAATACTTATAAACATGTAACCCCTGATATACAGTATATATACATGTCCTTCTAAAGGATTTAATACCTCAAATTAGCATTGTTCATTGTACATCCTCTTAATTATTGATTTACAACTCATCCTTGTCTCTGCAATTAAGGCTGATCACCAGCAGGACACATCTTGTTTTATTATTTGTGCTTTTAACTATTACAAACAATATGTTTCTGATTTTATGTTCTGATGTATATTAATTCCAAAGACTTTAGTGGCTCTTCCTGCTCACATACAGTAACATTGCTAACACCTTTTCGATCAGATGGAGAAAATGTAGGGGTTTAACTTCCCTAGGTGAAGTATGAAATGTATTCAGCTGAGATTTAAGAATATAATGGGTATTTTGATGATTCTAATAGGGTTGATTCACTCATGAGGAGAAGTGACAACCTTGCCTCAGGTATTACTCAAATCAGTGCCTAGAGTTGCAGTTACATGTGCATCCATGGAGCAAATTAAAGGTCATTTGTCAGACTTCCAGTTTTAAACCTACAGTATCACATTTGTATTGAGAAATAGAAAAGAAGTATTAAAACAAGGCGCAGACAGGTAAAAAAATGATGTGATCATGTGTAAGGGATAGAGACGAGCTTGTCCTGAGTCAGATGTCCTTTTGTTATCTTAAAATGACCATTAAACACATGGTTTTTGATACTGATTCTAGAGTGTGTCGGTATGCTTTTTTAAAATTTTTGATGTGTACAAAATTTGTTAAACATATTTTATGCTTTGTAATATGAGAAAAATATATCACTGATCAGCAGAAATGTAGTGACTGATTTATTTAGTTAGTGAATCAAAATTGATGGCATGAATTGCAAATCAATATTACATTCATTGTACTTTGCTGGGAGCAAGGAATAAAGAAAAGTGAGTGTCTGAAGGGTTACTCCAAAGAAAATAATGGACCAGCACATACCATACAACCATTACGTATTGATAAAATTCATAGGGGGAAGTGTGGCAAAATTTGCAAAGAAAACACATTTGCAAATAAAAATTTGTATTTTGCAATATAATTTTCTTCATTAGACTTTTATTGCATTGTGAATCTTAATTGCGCATTTTAAACCTTTAAGACCTGCTTGAAGGTGGTGTAAACTTTTGGAAAAACATAACAACTTTTTCATTAATAAGTTTTATTACATACACTGCACACTATCGCAAACTATCAAATTATCAATCTATATCCTACAGTTGGGTGAGGGGCAATGTGTTCACAAGGCATAATTGTTATTTGCATTGCAAATTATTTGTTTGAGACCAATATTACATTCCTCCAATGGTATCTGTGACTGGACACAATATTTACATTGAGAAAAAGGTTTGAGATTGTTCTCCCTCATACATAATACAAGGTACTAAGTTTACCCAGGTGCATTTTGTTTACCCATTTTTGATTCAGAAGAATGTATTATTTTCAAATAATATCTGTCTTCTAACTCTTGGGGGCTCTTATGAAATGAAATACACACAGTGTGCTTATTTTGCAATAGCCAAAATTAATTTTTATTATTTTCATTTTTGGGGCCTCTACATTAAATATACTTGGATAAACTGATGTAGTCCTTAAATTATTCAGTAAACCCCTTGCATTTGTTTTAAGGATGTTTGATCTTGGTACATAGGGATGTGCTGTAAATACAAGCTTTGAGTTTCAGACAATCTTGAGAAATCTATCAGTGCAGCAGTTGGAGTAAATGAACCACCATGGTTAGGGTGAGAAGGGGTAGAAGAAGCCAAAATGTCCTTTCCTATGCAAAACATAGTATAAAGCCTTCTTAAAACAGATGGTGTTCACATGCCTCAAGCTACACAAATTAAACTGCCTCAAAACCATAAATGATTTAGAAACCATGTTCCAATATATTACACTGATGGCATCAAAAGTGATTGAAAGAGGCCATCTGCAAGTTTGGATGCATGCCTCTAAATGATTAGACTTTGTCTGTGATATTAAACCAGTGGTTCTGGATGCATAGCGCTCCCTGGGGGCAATACTTTGCATGTCTATGTCCAAATGTGATTAAGTAAGGCTTCATTTTTGGTTTTAAGGCATTGCTATGTACTATGTACGTAGCAAGAGGCATATGAATTCCTTCTATTTTAAAAAAAACTTTACACTGTAGGAAAGAAAAATGGCTTTGCCCATGTAGAATTTGGCAGAATCTGTACTTTCTAATAAAATATGATTTTCAAAGCTCTGCGTATTATTGGGACCCTTATGTCACATGAAATACATGCAGGGTACTTATTTGCAGCTTCATTTCGGGTTATCTACATGTCACATACTTTGTTATATCTATTCACATTGGGCATCAAACTGTTCAGTAGAGCCCTGACGTTCTTATTCTGGGTGTTTAATCTTCATTGCATTTAGTTTATTAACATATAATCCATATATCTTTTTTAAGTTTATTATAAGAATACGTATACCTTCTTTTTAAAAAATGCAGAGGAAATCTAACTGTCTATCATGCCTTATGTCCAAGGCCATGCTTTGAGAAGTTGCTTCTCTACACATGAAGCTTTAATGGCTAATGAAGCGTAATTGATGATGTTTAGCTTGCTGTTTGGTTTCTCTTGCTTGTAAAGGAGCTTCAGTCCCTCAGCTCCTTTATCCTTAGTGAGCTTAATCTCTTTTGGGAAAATTACAAATACAGATGGCAAACAAAAGGTGAAGAAAGCCTGAACCGTTTGTTCAGGCTCTGCTTTTCAGAGTGGATAAATAAAATGCTAATCATCTTTTTCTTATAGCCAAGCTTTTAACATATCAGGCTTAACGATAATCTTTGCATACACATTATCATGTTGCAAGATTAGCTGTTTTTGAGGTATACAGTCCCAGTCAATACATATCATTTAAATTTAGAAACTATTTGTACTTTAGCCATAGTTTACTGTGTCTTACTCTATTTCTTTTTTAATGCATTGAGAGATCCCATTTAAAAATATCAGGCTACTTATTTTCAGAATTGCATAGGGGGAATTGCTTATTGGGATGACCATATATATATATATATAGTTACATAGTTACATAGTTAAATTGGGTTGAAAAAAGACAATGTCATCAAGTTCAACCCCTCCAAATGAAAACCCAGCATCCATACACACACCCCTCCCTACTTTTAATTAAAATTCTATATACCCATACCTATACTAACTATAGAGTTTAGTATCACAATAGCCTTTGATATTATGTCTGTCCAAAAAATCATCCAAGCCATTCTTAAAGGCATTAACTGAATCAGCCATCACAACATCACCCGGCAGTGCATTCCACAACCTTACTGTCCTGACTGTGAAGAACCCCCTACGTTGCTTCAAATGAAAGTTCTTTTCTTCTAGTCTAAAGGGGTGGCCTCTGGTACGGTGAGCTGGGTTTCAGTAAAAGTAAACTTTTTTAATGTACTGTTTTTGTTCTCAGTCCACAGGACTTTCCAGTTATGTATGTTGAATAGTTTTAGGACTTTGGCATCTAACACCTTTGGCATGTAACATTACATTCTGATGAATCTACCTAGTGATCTCTGATTTTGAGATGCAACTTTATGGGGGTTAAATTGCTTAAAAACTAGGAATTTGTTTGTATGTCTTATTGATTTAAACAATCCAGGGTCCAAATTCTCCAAAAAAAAAATGAAAAATGCATTTTTGCATTCCCTAAATGACAATTTTTTTCTATGATTTAATAGTTGTATGCCCATGTCCTGAGTACTTCTTAAGGAACCTTGAAACCACTGGAAAAGAGTGGCCCTAATGTGACAGTATTTGATACCCTAAAATACAGTATACTTCTAGGAAGATCAATCAAACCCATCAATGACACTAGGCATATATAATCCACAATGAGAAACAAATGATGGCAAAGATTACATTAAAATTCACCTTTCTACTTACCTGCAAGGAGTTGCTACAGTTCATTGTTCATTTACAGAGCTTACTTGTTCCTTGATGTTCCACAAGAGGTCTTAATGTTCTTCTGCATGCTGTTGGACCCATTGTTTTTAGTTTGCCATTTTACTTGTTCTGCAGCATATGGAGATAGAGGAACTTGCCCCATATGGCTCACTGTGATATGTCTGAAATTTAGATTTGTTGAAATGAATTGCCACTTTAAGTCTTTAAGTAGAATAGTCACCAATAGTATCAGTTCTATGAGCAGCTTCAGACATAAGTACCTGAACATGCCATTTTTTGCCATACAACTGCAACAGATGTTGAGTGGCTACAACTGTGGTTACACTTGATAAATGGTCACTTATTACTATATGGAAAAACGAACCCCCCATGATTCACAAAAGTGAATTATATATTGACTATACTGTATATAAGCTACGGTTAAAATAATATGCTACTGTTAAAAAAAACTCTTAATTTCTAACATAGGTGAAACATAGGTGAAATTGAAATTATTACCATCTAGCGGGATCTTTTTCCCAACCTCCTTATTGCATTCTTTCATGCTACATTCTGAAGTTATAGAATTTTGTTTGTTTTTCGTATTTTTTTTCTATGCAGTGCAGTTCATCAAAAACTACACGTTCCATGAAATAAGTCAGGCTTTTGACACACATAATAGCTGCAAAGGCAGATAAAGGGGTCACTGCTTAGCCAGTTGTGTGAAATAAATTATTTTTAACCTTTTTTTTTTAAATATATTTAGATATTATTATGCATCTCTTTTTATTGTGTTTCTATAGAAAGACATTTCATTGTAGATAAAGGAAATGTATAGATCTACTCTAAATGACAATAATCTAACTTTGTTGATAAATGCAGTCTTTCATCAATAAATGGAAAGAAAAGTTTAATGAGATACAGACAAATTTAGTAGATGGGGAAATATAGAAATTGAAAGCTTTATTACAAAGAACTCTATAATACACATAAACTCAATATTTCTAGAGCATGCATGCTAATGTATAATGCATATCCAGTGAATATGTATTGAGTTTCCCTTGCATGCCTTTCAGAGGAATCTAACTTTTAAAACACTTTCAAAGATAATCTGCAGCTTTGATTTGAAAGAATGAGAGCCATGAAAAGGTTTTTCAAAAGCATGAAATGTTCATAGTGTTCATACTAGACAAAACAATATTGGGGATTGTGATTTCTTAGTTGCTCTTTTATCTTGCATTCTGTTAATGAATTTCTCTTTATAATTGGGCTCTCACAAACTAGACACACATTGTTGCTCTCCGCTGTTCATTGGATGTCTGTGATTTATTCACCTTTATCCCGCATGATATAAAAAAGATCACATTTTTGTGCACATTATTAGGTATGGTACTTACAAAGAACTTTTTCTCCTTCAATAATAATTTCTTTTTGCAAACACAAGGCTGCGCCATGGGAGCTAATATGTCACCTGTACATGCAAATATTATTTGGGATTTTATTTGAAAACTTTTATTTTTTCTAATCTGGAATACTCAGCGTATATTATAACTTATATGCGCTATGTAGATGACAATTTTTTTCTTTGAAAAGGTGGCAAAGATAAATGACTTGAATTCCTCAATTATCTTAACAGTCTGCATAGCACTATAAAATTTACTTTGGAATATCACCCCTCTAACATACACTTTATTGATGTGGATATACTTAGTTCTGATAAAGGTTTTAAAACATCAGTCTTCACTAAACCAACAGACCATAACAATCTTTTGTGTCCCACAAGCTTTCATGCTCCTGGTTTGTTTAATGGTTTACCAAAAAGCCAATTAATGCGTGTTAGGAGAATTACATCCGATGACAGGTTATGTGCTTACGAGTTTAGAAAAATGATTAACAAATTCATGGTAAAGGGTTATGATAAGTACACAAAAATTAGTGATAAGGTTGGTAAAATACCACAACCCAACTTACATGAAAAACAAAAGAATGTCTCAAGTAAACAGAAACATATTCTGTTTATTTCAACTTATGATACTAATGCAAAGTATATAAGGAGAACAATTCTGAAACACTGGAAGATTTTAAAGACTGATACTAAGGGGGTTATCTACTAAACTTCGATTGCAAAAATCAAAAAATTTTCTGAAAAGTCTGAATCTGAAAATCCGGCATCTCAGACCTTTCAAGATTGCATATAAATCAATGGGAGAAGTCCCAATGATTTTTGATGTGCGCTGGGTTCCGTGCAATACCCCAAAGTTTCAAAATCGGATGAAAAAAAATCCAAAAAAATAATGAAAATCAGTTTTTTACCGCAAAGAAAATTTTCGGGAAAATGTAATTCAGACTTTGATAAATAACCCCCTTGGTTTGGTAAAATTTTCACTTTAGCCCCGGTTTTCTCATATAAGCGTGGAAGAACTGTTGGAAAAAGGATTCCAATGTCAATAGTAAAAGTAACAACAAGGTTGGCACTGTTTCTTGCATTTATTGTGGACATTGCACAGGCATTACCAAAGGTTCATCCTCAAAAAGGTACATTACGTAAAGGGTTTCTATTCCTTTAATTCTGATGGTGTAGTTTACTGCCCATGTGGCCTTGCTTACATTAGCCAAACAATTACAAACCACTGCCAAAAGAACAAATCAAGGAGGCTGGTAAGAAAGTGAAGAGACATGAAACCCTTTTATATAAACATTTTTATGAAGGGCCATAGGACTTCCCAGCTAAGATGGCAGGTACAGGAAAAAGTGAAAAATGACATCTGACTGTGATCTTTGGTTAAAATTAGCCCAGTGAGAAAGCTACTGGATTTGGCTGCTACAAACACAAGCACCAAGAGGGTTAAATGAGGAATTCAGTCTTGCTTGTTACTTGTAACAGTTATTATGTTTCAAATTTTTTTCCTTATTTTTTTTTACAGATTCTCCTATTCTGAATTTGTCCGATAAAAAAGTACTAGCAAAGGAAAGGTATGGCAAATCTTTTCTTGTATGAATTTTTTTTTCTGTATTATTAACCCTTTCTATCAATGCATTATGTTTTATACTTGAGCTCGATATTAGTTCTTCACTAACTACAAACCCCTGCATGGTATATGAATTGTCTTAATTTGTGGGTTTACTCCTAACAGAATGTGGAACCTGGTTCACCTTATCAACTGTACATGGCCTTTATTGGACTTATTTATTATTATTATATTATTTATTACTTATTATTATGACTGATATTTTTTTAATTTTTAGATACATTTTTTGAATCTTCCTTTGTAATATTGGGACTCTAATGACTGTTGTTAAACTTTTGAGACACTGGGAATTTGCATAATTGAAGGGGGTGGATTGCAACGTATTTAAGGTTGGTGGTGGGTGGTATGGATCACGCCCCACTGAAATGTTGTACTTGTTGGCTTGACATCAAACACGGGTTAAATCCCTTGAGCAGCTACATGTGCTGGAGTTACCTCCTTTCAAACAATTATGTAGAACAAAGGTCAAAAAAATACAGCTTAAAAAAGTTGTGTTGCAAAAAGCCTGACATGTTTTGTGTCCCTTCTAGGCACTTAATTATAGGCTCACGATTTTTGTACAAAACGAGTCAGATAGCATTTATTGCGACTGAGGTCCGATTTGTGCCAGCCTTTGTTCTACATTGATCACTCCACTTAGCTGAAGGTTTAGGGAATGTGCACCCGGACCCACCGTCGCTCATCTACAGATCGGAGTCTCTTGTTCTTGATATTTTCATGTGTCAAAATCTGATGCTTCAGCTAAGGGAACACAAATCCTGTGACAATGCTACAAAAGAGGCCTGAACTTTGATACCCTAGTGGAAAAGTACATCAGCATTAAGATGCTAACACATCATGCAAATTGTAATCAAGATAGTAAAGGCTAACAAATCTAATGTATATAAAAGCTTCTCTCAAGCAAAAATAACACACAGTATAATTTATTCCATATTTTAATGGACCTTACCAATTAAACAAATTTTGTGTTGGCATCATTAGGCTCACAAGGAACAACATAGTACAAAATATCACATGTTTAACCACACTATGGTACAAATCAGCCAGTTTTTTAAACTAAAGAACTCATAGCATCTTTTACAAAAATATTTGCATGTTTCCTGCCATAGTTCCTTAAAGGGCAACCACCATGTTTTAAAATCCAATATAAAAATGCAATTTACACGATGATAACATCAACTTTTCTCATGGATTAGAAACATTAGCTCACTATAATTCATAATAATGTTCTTCTAATTTCCTGCAAATAAAATGGTCACAATCTGTCTTCCAACACAAGTCAGAATTCCTACTGTTAGATCACTGGCATCATTGCAACATTTCCCTGCATTTACAAATGTGACCAGCACATCCTACTCCAGTTTTTCTCCATCCCCCTAATTGATTTGTTTTATATTGAATCTTCTAAATGCTTTGCTTTTCAAAAAGTGGGCACCAAACTGGCATTAATAAATAACTGCCAAACAGTTTTAGTGAATAAGCCTCATCTTTTCTAAGATTTAGCCTTCTGTACACAAAAGTATTGCTCAAAGCACAGTCAATCAGAGACCATACAAATCAAAGTACAAGTTAATTTTTTAAAAAGTAATAGAATCATTACAAAAAGCATTCTGTATTGAAAAACATTTACTCAGTAGTTCTACAGGGTTATGTTACACCATAAAAGGTAGGTGGGCTTGCACCAAGCACTGCCCAAAAGAACAATCAAGTTAAGCTCAGTACACTTGAAAATCCATAGTTTTATGTTTTCTCTGTTGCCACAATGTGCTGCAGAGAATTCCTCTGATGATAAGAGATGGCACAATCTCATTGGTCAGATGGGCAGATCTGTTATTTTGTGGTATTCTGGTGCCAAACTGAAGATCAGCACATTTGAAACCCCCTAGGCTTTGTTGCATTTGTTTGAACTCTATTGAAGTTGAATGTGTACCTTTGTATGCATTTTGTAAAAAAAAAAAATGCAGATGGGCAGCATAAGGCTATTTCTATAAACAAACAAGGAATCTAAAAAGCATTCCTTTTTTATTAACTAGATGTCAAATATCCATAATATCCCTTTTTCTGGGCATTCACCATGCTATGTAATGTACTTTGATCAGCACTATAACTACACAGTAGTCTTCATTACATTCCATTTGCAGAATGCTAAGGGAAGTCCTGTTTCCATTCTCATAATGCACATTTTCTTTCATCTCTTTATATGCAACAGATTCCATCCATCAGTGTAATAGAAGTAATTCAATTGATGTATAAAATGACACATTTTTCCTTCTCTTTGAGGTATTATTTACTGTATATGTTAGCCATTATTCATCTTTCAAGAATGCCTGAACTAATTGAAATTCTCACCACTCTACATGGTGGTCCCTCAGTAGAAATTTTAACTGGTTATGTTATTGTGTTGTTGGGTAAATATAAAGAACTGGAATAAATTTGTGGTAAAACCTTTATAAGCTATATAATAATAGCAAGTAACATAGCAGATAGTAAGCAAACTACATTAGAGAATACCAATGTATTTTCATTTAGTGAAGCATAAACACAGTGTAAAAACGAACAGGCTATTCATTACAAGGGCAATAGCTGAATGCCTGCATTGGCAAATAATTGAGGGCAGAAAGAAAGTTGACAGCCCAAAAACTTATTTGATTTGGCACCATGTAATAACTAATAGTACAAGAAAATAGATAACTGTGACATAACATTTACAACTCACTCGTTTATAGTAGACTTGATTCACGGACACTTTAGGATGCGTTAAAATTTTTTTCACATTCTTTATTTCTTCACATTTAAAAGAATATCAGCATTGGCACAGTGCATATAGCACACCACTGACGCGTTTCATACCTCTACTAGCAGGTACTTCCTCAGAGTATATCTTTTCAATTACAACATGCAACTTTATAGACACCCCACATCTTAACAGAGAAAGCCTTAATGGGATATTCCAAATGGGATATGTTCAACTATACATATCTTCTATGTCTCAACATGTCACACTTTACTTTTAAAAACAATTATTTAAAAACAGCAGTGGTTAAATACATTTACAGATCTCATCCAAAGGGAAAACTTCTTAATATCAGTATAATAGGTATCTTTTAGTATATATACTCTCTAAATATCTTCTTATATCTTTACATATCTCATTATTTATTTCTCCCTTATTTTTCAGTTTATATATACTTCTCTATGCCTCTATTTGCCTAGATAGTACTTTATATCCCAATCTTTATTCAGACCTATAGGTCTCTCAGTTTCTAGGGTGAACATCCACCATACTTCTCTTCTATTTATTAGTTTTTCCATATCTCCTTTCCTTTTTCCTAGGCTTACTTGTTCTATACCCTGAAATGAAATATATTTCATATTCCCCTTATGCACATTGATTAAATGGTCAGCTATTGCTGATGAAGTATATTTCCTTCCTACACATGCCAGATGTTCTAAGATTCTGTCTTTCATTCTACGTGTCGTTTTCCCCACATATTGACATCCACATTTACAGGTGGCTAGATAGATTACATTATTTGTTCGGCAATTCACATAGGTTCTACAATCATATTCCCTGCCTGTTGCTGTACTTTTAAATTTTCTTGAGACATTGATGTAGTCACAGGCTTTGCATACCCTTGCACCACATTTATATGTGCCATATTGTTTAAGCCAACTAGATGCATTATGTTGTTTTTTATCTGGAAGCATACTTGGAGATATGTACCCTGCTATCGATCGATTCTTTCTATATGTGAACTGGGGTTTCCCTATTTTTATTATAGGGTCTGATCTTATCAGATCCCAATGTTTCATAATTATCTTCTTAATGTCTCTGGCTTCACAGCTATAATCTGTCACAAAGACAACAAAACATAACATTTACAAGGATATTTTTTTTTTATAGTTTAAATTGAAACGGTCACTGTGCCTTTTATCATTTCCAAAAAAATAGACCTTTGGTCAAAAATATAAGAGTTCTCTCTCATGTTTTAGTATATTAAGCAATTTTGATTTATTGCTTTGCAGTGATCTCTCTGTTTCTCCATTAGGACCCTTATTGCAGAATGTGTTACTCAGTCTTTTAGGGGGTGGGTCAGATTTGATTCTGATGCATTTTCAGGTTGCTAAATAATTTGTTATTTAAATGTAATGGAAGTTGATGAATAGAACAGAAAGTTGGTCACACATGGATAAGACAAACACTAGAGTAAATTAAGCTTACTTCTGCATAACGTACCAATGATAATTGGAACATAAAGCCCATGCCATTTATATTGTGGCAAAATGCAGCTCAGACACAGAATATCTCTACAAATTGGTGAGATTTATTAATGTAATTCTGGGGGGTTAAACAAGTAGAACTTACGGAACTTTTTCTAGTTATTATTCACTTAGGCAGACAGTAGAGGGATCTTTTCCTCTCTCCCTCTTTATTAGGTTGCTGTGTATTGTTAACTTCCATATCACAAAATGCACATTGACAAAAAGTTAGATACTAAGAAACAAATCTCTCTTTTAAGAAATCTAAAGCCAAAGTTATGAACTATCAATAACTTTTTTAAACAATTTCTTGCTGTGCAATGTTAGCGTGGTATCTAATGTACATAGCTTACTAATATATCTTGTCTCATTTTGTTCTTTCTGTTGTGGGAATAATTGTGGAACAAAAATGCACCAGGGATCTTGCACGAGGAAGATCCTTTTATCATTCTTAGAGTCATAGTGATATTTTACGCACTCAAAGACATAATAATGATGAGTGGCACCTTTTAAACAAAATTGTTCCTTCGAGATTAGCACTTTGTCATAGGTAGAAAAAAAGTCTTTTAGATTTGTTTGAATCTATTTAAAATTAGGAGTATGAAAGACAAAAACTCAAAAGCTGTCAAATCATATTACATAAAGAAAGATAGCTTAATGGACTCCCATTTCACTGGAAAACATAAATTGAAGGCTAACAAATTATTAAAAATGGTGTGGCATAAACTTCCTAAATGTTACTTGTTGTTGGAGTATGTCCCACACTAAACTCGAATTTTTCATGAGAAAAATAAATAAATTTTTTTAGAGATTGATTTATACTCCAAAGCTGCTAAAATTCTGAATCCAAAAATACTCCATCTGAAACCTGTCAAGATTATGCAGAAGTCAAAGGCAGATGTCCCTGAAGTTCATTCTTGACATTGTGATCTGCACTTGATAATCCAATAAAAAAAAGTCAGAGTTTTTGTCTAATATACCAATAAAGTTGAGTTTTCACAGTGACAATTCGATAAGGAATTTTTGGACATCAATCGTATGATTCAAATTGACGCTCAATTTTGTTTTTTTTCGTTCCAACTTTTTCAGAAGAATTATTGATACATGAGTTCAATTCGTGGATGAGAGTTTGGTCGACTTTGTTTTAATAAAAAAACATAGATAAATTTAGTAAATAACCCTAGTGTATAGAGTGGTAAATTCAACATTTTATAGCTCACATGGAATATAATTATTGATGGGCGTATCTGACCTGTTTTGCTGACCTGTTGTGCAACACTTTTTTACTACACATTATTTATCGACCCATGCACCAGTGGATTAAAAACTGTGTATTTTATCATTTGCATCAGTGCATGTTTTATTTAATCAAAACTTTACTTTGAAACTCATTATATGTGTTAAAAACATATAGCACTTTAAAGGAGTTCTTAAAAATAACTCTAATGGCTCATAACCTTTATGCCTTATATTACATTGCCCCATTAGACCCATTTTAAAATGAGAAGAAAAAAAGTTTTATTTATAAGTATAGCATGTCTTAACTAAAATCAATGGATTTTAGCAAAATGTATTCTATTTATAAGTGATATTTTCCCCTTAGTAGTAAATGCAGGACTTTTCTGAGTATACAGAACTTTTTTTTCTCTTTCTGTTGCATTTACACATACACAGTATCAGTGGGAGCAATCATGGAGGCCTAGCATCAGCCCAGTGTAGCAAAAAAAAAAAAGTCTTGCTCATAATCAGAACCAAAATCCTAGAAAATTTTTTTATGCAAAGCCATAGTAGTATTATGAAATCCCTTAATCAGTTTTTAAAAAGCTAACCTAGCATGTTATGTAGAATTCTATGATAACTTACAGATATTTGTTTTTAAAATATATTTATTTTCTATATGGCAACTTAACCACCAATCAACAGCGGTGGGTGCCCACTTTCTCTCAAACCTAATTACTACCATCGACTCAGAAAATGTACAATTTCAGAAAACGCTGCCATCTAGTGGTATTTCTCATCTTCATATCCATATTTTGCATTTTACATTTACAACTTAATATGCTTGACTTAAATGTATTTTTTAAGAAAAGATAATAGTTTTTAATCATGTATTATTGTAGGCTTATATGGACATTAACTACTGTATAGACAGATGTAAATGATTTATACATTTATAGCTTTACACTGCAGGCACACAAGTGTCTGGAATGTTTTTTTGGGGGAAGGATAAGGATATGGGATGTTACTTCTTTTGGTTTAAAAGATGCTACATCAAAAGTTTTTGACATCTGCTCAGCAATTATTGGAGAACAAGAAAACCAAGACTCTCCCGCCATCCTAATCTTCCACAAATAGGAGCTGTAAAACTTTACAAACAAAACCCTCCTAAGACAGTTATTGATAGTGGCTAAAGCACAAATCCCCCTATTATGGAGGAGTAAAACAATCCCAAACAAAGAGAAATGGTTTCAAATTAT
Source organism: Xenopus laevis (assembly GCF_017654675.1). Lineage (NCBI taxonomy): Eukaryota > Metazoa > Chordata > Amphibia > Anura > Pipidae > Xenopus > Xenopus laevis. The sequence goes on along the minus strand of NC_054373.1, from coordinate 136,859,926 downwards.
AAACGACACTTGCCTTATGGATGAGCTGACAGCTTATACTGTATAAATGACAAATATATGGACTACATTCCCACATGGCTACCATGGAGGGAACATATTTCAAATATAAACCAAACTGTCATTTAACATCAAACAGTGTTACCTTAATTTATGTTTATTATATGAATAATAAAGCTGAATAAAAAAAAAGATGTTACATCAAATGCATGAGGATGGGTACTGAGTTTGTAGATTCGGTCAGAAAATTATAGTGTTATCTGAAAAAAAGACCTGGCACCATAATAAATCACCCTACCAATGGAATTTGTCTGATGCTCAACCTTTATGAAACATACAAACATGAAAATGGCTGACAGGCTGCACTGGATCACACTGGCTGCTAGGCCCATGAAAAATCTTCCTAAAGGGAATAAAAGGAAAGAACCCAAAGCCAACTGCACACTGCAATATTTCCCCCTGACAGATTAACAGCAGTCTCTCTCTGACTTGTCACTCAACATGCTGGAACACAAACTGTCAGTCTCTAATAGGTCTATTTATAATGCTGTCTAAAAAGTGGGGTGAAACATTACTGGTGATGTTGCTCATAGCAACCAATCCGATCTTTGCTTTTGTTTTCTAACTGTTAAAACCTACTTTCTGATTGGTTGCTTTGGGCAGCATCACCACTAATGCTTCACCCCACTTTTTACAAAGCATGATAATTATGCCCTAAATCTCCCAGCACATCCCTTCTCTCCTGGCTGGTTCCTTAATCTCCTGTTCTTGGCTGATCCCCCTGCCTCTTCCAACTATGGGGGCAAGACCTAGACTCTGATGATTGGCTGGAGAATCCCTTCCTTCCTGCAAGTAGACATTAACTAGTTACTCTGTTCTGTAGTGGAAGGCAAAGGGCACAACTTTATCCAGCAGGTACTTACAGATACAAAACAATAAGGGGTTATTTATCAAAGGTCAAGTTGATTTTTACCCAAAAAATTCAAGTTTTCAATGGTATTCAGTCAAAGCTCAAAGTTTTGGGTTATCGAAAGCTTGTTTTTTTTTTTAAAAAAAAAACTCACATTTTTCGAGATTTATTATAACCCAAACCTGGAAATAGCTCAAATCCAAAAATACTCCAGCAAAAACCTGTTAAGGTAATGTAGAAGTCAATGGCAGAGGTCCCTTCAACCATTTGAGGAGCAAATCAAGGTTTCTTTGCTGAAAACTCGATTAATTTGAGTTTTCACCTCAAATTCACTGGTTCTAGTTTTTTCCATTGAAGTTCTTTCGTAAATTATAAATTATTGGAGTTGTGAGTTTATAAAAACCTCACAACCCTCTAAAACTCAACATTTGTTTAAATGTTAAATGTAAAATATGGAGCTGATTTATTAATTGTCAGTATCTTTTACTTAGTTGCAATGATGGTTACTACTTCCAAAATAATAACAATAACAATAACTTAATAACAATAACTTAATATATTAATCTCTCTACAGTGCTATAATGAATCATTATGATAGAGAAAAAAAAATATTTTCTGGATCATTAGGTTCTTTAATGATATACACTACATACACTTTCAACAATTTCCTGACCATCAGGAAAATGTTACTGGTAACTGGTTTAGCAAAATAGCACTTATTTCATACTACTTGTATTTCAAACTATTGTTCTAAATTACAGATTTACTGACATTTTTTACAGGCATTTTTACAAAGTTTGTAACTTATGTCCATGTTATGGGAAAATGCCCAGTATCAATATGCCTTACTTATTTTTTCCATTTAAAGGCACTGATTAAATAAGTGGGTCTGTAGCCCCAAATATAAATGATACCAACCTTGCCCAGCAAATCAAAAACGAGTTACATTTTTAAATGCCCTAAAAGTCTGAGAAAAACATGTCTGGTTTAATAAATCTGTAACTGTAGTATAAAAAAATATGTTTACAACTCAAACTAAAGTCATAGCAGTAATAAATAAATTTAAAATGTATTTTTCACAGCTCCATTTAGATTTAAAATATTGAGCACAAGTCATAGAATTTCCCTATCATTCTACATAAATGCATCATATTATGTCTTAGTAATGTAAACAAACAGAAGAAATGTATGTTCAGTATCCAAATGTCTCCATCAATTTAGTAGGTGGAGGCAAAATAGTATCTTGTCAGCACCACAGTGCACTTTCATCAAGAAAGTTTGCAGTGACAAGAACAATATCTGTAAAATTGTAAAATTGTCAGGGAATCATTTTATTGCAGACAACTTACATGGACTCCCATTGCCCCAGCAGTAATAATAATAAAAACAAAATGCAATACCTTACACATAGAAGAAGAAAACAGTATGGAACTGTTTGAGCAACTTAAGAACAGCCTATTAGTAAACCGTTTACTACATCTTTTTGATGAGATTTTTTTTTAACAGAACCCTACTGTCTTCTCAGAAATCGGTATGAATACAAAGTTGATCATAAAGGAGATTCTAAAAATGACTGCCTTGTGTATGTAATGTATGCCCAGCTATGTGTTTATTTGTAGGGATGCAAGATACTTTTTTCTTATTTCTTCATTTATAACAATCATTAAACTGAACATTTGTCTTAAGGTGACCATACATGGATCAACAAATGAGCAGATAACATAAGAGTGTGTATAGCATAATATAGCATACAGTATATATATATATATATATATATATATATATATATATATATATATATATATATATATATATATATATATATATATATATATATATAGCACATATAGCATATAGTGTGTGATAACATAAATGTGTATAGCCATCTTTTTTTTTTTGCCCCATTAGATCACAACTGTAGGAAGTGAGGAGGCGCTACAGAGTTGCAGCTACTCTATACTTTCTTTTGGATGACCAATGGAAATTTTGTATTAGGACTGAGAATCCTTGATTCAATAGGATCACACCATTATCAGTCTGAAATGCCCCCAAACTGGTTAAACATGCTCAAACCAAATTTGGGTATGTACCATTTGGCCAGGCCGGGGGCTGTTTATCTATTTGGAACAATTATCCAAAACTTTTGAATGCCTGCAATGCACAGAGCAACATTTTCAGTTCAGCAGCAATCACGAGACTTGCATATTTCCAGGCTCTCTGGCCTAGAAGGAAATAAATAGTAACATAATATAGGGCCAATAATCACTACAGGGCCCAGAAAATTCTTGGTTGAGCTGCTCCTTTACACCCTAATATATTCATATACCAAAATACATATTGCCCAGTTTCAGAATCACAAGTATGAAACCCCATGCTGGACTGCCTTTTACTAAGAAGGTATGCTTAATAGAAGATTAATACATCGAGTTGGTTGAACAGCTACTCACTGAATCCAAATACAATACACACAGCTTGAAGTAGTACTATATATTCAAAATGGCAAATCGACTTTTAGAAGCCATATTTAATATTTAAAAGTTCACAACAATATTAAAGAGACACTGTCATCCACAATCAGACAATTGTTCAGACAAAAATGGTTATGTACCAGTTTGGGAAAGGCTGACGATTACAGTAAAAGGGTATATATATATACACACACACACACACACACACACACACACACACACACACATATATATATATATATATATATATATATATATATATATATATATATATATATATATATATATATATATATATATATATATATATATATATATATAAAACAAACAAGGGAAAGTTGTGCTCACCACTAGTTTTTAAAATCATTAGGCGGGGGGTGCAATGAGGGTGTGACCACAAAATACATATAGACAAATACAAGAGTCCTCTGCACTCAACCCATTATCAATATATTTAAGACAGAGACATTTTGTGCATACTGCTACTGAAAAATGCCTTACCCTTTAAACAAAACAGGGATTGTTTGTCCATATATTGCAATATATTTAAGCTGGCCAACTACGTCACAGTCATCCCATATATGGCCAGTCCTATGCTCAATTTTCATCTGATTCATTAAGAATTCTATGGTTTAATTATACATTTTATAAAAGGGACGAATACGTTTTACCTGCAACTTACTAGCTGCTTTCAAAGTAAAACTCCCAAACTTGGCTGCCCTTTTATTAGACACCAGTGGGATCACCTGACTATGGTTGGAGAGGGTGGGAGCTACAACATGGAGCTGGTCACTGCTCTTGTAGAACTATAACAAACAAGGGAAAGTTGTGCTCACCACTAGTTTTAAAATCATTAGGCGGGGGTGCAATGAGGGTGTGACCACAAAATACATATAGACAAATACAAGATTCCTCTGCACTCAACCCATTATCAATATATTTAAGACAGAGACATTTTGTGCATACTGCTACTGAAAAATGCCTTACCCTTTAAACAAAACAGGGATTGTTTGTCCATATATTGCAATATATTTAAGCTGGCCAACTACGTCACAGTCATCCCATATCTGGCCAGTCCTATGCTCAATTTTCATCTGATTCATTAAGAATTCTATGGTTTAATTATACATTTTATAAAAGGGACGAATACGTTTTACCTGCAACTTACTTGCTGCTTTCAAAGTAAAACTCCCAAACTTGGCTGCCCTTTTATTAGACACCAGTGGGATCACCTGACTATGGTTGGAGAGGGTGGGAGCTACAACATGGAGCTGGTCACTATATATATATATATATATATATATATATATATATATATATATATATATACATACATACATACTTTATACATAAAGTGATTATAAAGAGAACATGAATATGGAAACATGTGAAAACTTATCACTTAAAGTTTTTTGTGGTACATAAACCTACTACTAGGAATGTAGCTAGAAAGAATTTAGATAGAATTTTAATAGAATTTTTGTCTGTGAAGTTCTCATTCATCTAGGTCTTCTAGTCGGATGACTATTGATGCATCTTCAAAAGAAAAATACAGCAAGTCCAGTTGATTTGAATATCATAGATAGCCCCATTTTTCATACAAATGATACACAAGAGTGTCCCTTTTTTGATAGAAAATAGTTAAAGGCTGTAAGGACTGATTAAATAGATGTCTCCTGCAATCAACAATGAAATCATAACAAGACCTCTTTTTCCCCCAGGGTTATATCAATTCCTATAATAGGGCATTGAACACGTGAACTAAAGGTACTTTTATTCACAGTTTTCACGCCGGACGTGTGACGTGGGTCATGAGTGCCCCCATCTTGGATCCTACTCCGCCGGAGACAGGAGCACCATTGGGCACTCCTGACAACATCATGCCAGACCTCAAGGTATCCTGAAAAATGCCAAGCTGGAAATACTTCAACTTCAGCATTTTAAAATGAAATACTGGATGACAGAAATGTATTGTAGCATGTGACTTTAAATCAGTGTATCAAACTATGTTTGTTAAAATGCATTTTAAATTATTGTACTAAATGCACTCTTGCATGGTTGAGTTACATGTTTAAAGGTTGAGAATAAATAACATAAAACAAAATTCACCCAGTAGTGCAGAACCCACACACAGCTCAGACATCTCACTGTTATTTTTCATATACAGGGTTAGACAAATAGAAGAAATGTCATGTTTCCAAGTATTTAACCTCGATGAGCTAAGAAAAAGATAAAATGAAAGAAATAGTTTGGAGTCACAATTTTGTGTTCAGAGGGAGACATTAAACACTGCTAAAATATGTCTAATTAAACAAGGTACATACAGTAATATCAATTTTCAGTTGAGGAGAACAGAGATGCATACACTTAAATTATCATGAATTCAAATTATAAATCACTTGTGTGATTTTATGCAAACTGGTGAAAAATAACCTGCAAAACTATTCAAGGCTGTAAGGACTGATTAAATAGATGTCTCCTGCAATCAACAATGAAATCATAACAAGACCTCTTTTTCCCCCAGGGTTATATCAATTTAAGATATTATTGTCTTTGACACAATGTCTTCTTATTTCTAAAATATATTAACATGTATGTTTAGTATTCATTGTTTAAATACTTTTGAATTCTTGTTCAATTTTGATTTGCAATTTCATATTTCAAAATTTTTTACTTTTCATATTAATGTAAAAAAAAGAAGTGGAAAAAAAAAGCAAAGGTGAAAAACCCAACTAAGCGAAGATAATATAGATATTAGGGCTCATATACAATTGTCGGGCAAGAAACAGGCCCACTTCACCAGTGCATGTCACATTTCAAACAATACTGAATGTGTGCATTCTCCTCTGACACAGATCAAAGGTCTATATGGCTCTCCAGAACAATGGAATCAAATGCTCCCACTAGTTCTGAAAATGTATTGTATTACTACTTTAATATAATTATGTATGTGTTTAAACTTCATAAATACAAATACCTAGAAAAAAAAGTTGTATCACGTTAGTTCTAAGCAAGATCACAATGGCACATGAGCAAACAGGTGAAGGTCAATAGCAAATTGAATATTTGTAGGCATAAAGGCAGCACAGAGACTGACTGAATCAGTGAGTAGTAGAGATGACCATACAAGGGCAGATTTAAGCTGCCGATTCAGGTCCTTTAACAGATTCAGCAACTTGTCTACTTATGGGCCCTCTTACATGCCCTCTAGACTGAGCTGCTCAAAAACTGGTCAAATGACGATTGGCAGGTTTGATTTTCACACCAGTTTGAAAATTGCATCGGCTCATTTATGTAGTCCTTGCACCGACAGCTTGTATTCCTTTCCTCGATAAGCCTGATATTAATGGGGGAAAGATCTGTTCCAGGTCGCCAGCTTAGGTTGAGGGGCTGATCTTAAATGAAGAATAATTATCATCAGCAATATTTGGTGGTCCCAAGATTCTAGTTCTATGCTAAAATCAAATCTAATTGCATTGTGTCATTCAAATACAGATATTAGATGAAACAGATGATAGCTAAAGATAAAATGAACATTTGACAAATCTACATTTACTTTTCAACACTCCCAAGATGCACTAATTGATGCATCTCTTTATTAACATGTAAAGAAATGACAGCTTAGTCTCATTATACCACATGTATAATGAAAATCATCTAATAAACAATTCCTTATTATCCACTTTTATAATCCCATGCTGCCACTGCCCTATTACCTACTTATTAGTTAATTAAACATACATATAGCTGAAACATGCAGAAATGGCATACAAAAGCAGCTTTAACTCCTGATATTCTATAATGCAGAACAAAAATTTTTAGAGGGATATGGAAAAAATAATAAAAGAAAGAAAAAGACATTACATGCTAATCAGCATTGCAGTCCAGGTTGTATATAATCAAAAGTGTCTACTACATGGTGCGGAATGAGAGAGAGGCATTTCTGATAGCCGTACATTTCCTTTTTAATCAGCGGCTCCTTAATCTAAGTGTTTATAAGGACTAAAGGTTAGATTGAGTACAAGATATGAATTCTTTTTGTATCATTATGAAGTAGGAAACTTGACAACACTTCTCTGACCGTAATTACAATCAGTTGTACCGAAATGATTTAATCTCTCAGTGAGCAGGAAGGTACAATTTATCTATAATCACCAGCATGCATTTATTTATTGTTATTAGTCATATTTCATTAAAATGCAGTATATCTAATGGCTTTCTTTAAATATTGCTGGCAATTTATCAAGAATCTTTCAAGCTATAGCTATGCTAACTACTTGTAAAATAAATATGTTTTCATATTTAATGTATTTCTTTCCTATGGTGGAATGTTTTGTTCCATAAAGGGTAGAAAAGGGTTACTCAGATCCTTAATTTGCATCAGGAATTCATGCTTCAATGGGGTGTAAAACCTTAGCCCTTCTGCTGACCCCTAACACCACACAAACCAGAATGCTCTTCGGTCATCTAAAAGCAGACACACGGAGAATTGTCTGTATTGCTAAATCTTGCAATTTCTTTAAAGCACTTTCACAACTTTCAAGTAAGAAAAGTGTGAGCAAATTACTAAAATATAAAAATGTTGGCAACCCCCCCTAGAATCCATAGTTAGATATTTCTGCTCCTTAGTCTTCATATATATCATAAAATGCCTGGATCAGAACTAAAACTCTTAAAGGGGCAGTTATTTAAATCTTCCTTTTAGTATAATGTAGACAGTGGTATTTTAAGAAAGATATAAAACTTGCTTGTGGAGAAACTTTAGCAGTGCAGCCATTTTTTCCTCTAATTGTCTTACATTGGAAAGGAATGATTGAAACAAAACCTGATTGGGTTCAACTGTATAAATGCCTCCTTAATTAGTCTGTATTGTATTACATGACAATAAAATAACATAAAATATTATTGGATGCTGTTTTTCTTTATGGTGCTTCAATTATTCATTTTTAGTGCTAAGATTAAAGGGAAAATGTATCAAATAAGTCAATTTGTCGATAGTTACATAGTTAAGTTGGGTTGAAAAAAGACCAAAGTCCTTCCAGTTCAACTCCTCCAAACAAACTGCAGTGTACATGTATACACATACTTATACAGACCTATCTATAAACTCACATATGTACATTATATATACCAATAACTATACTAACTAACTGTAGATGATATCTAATCACTATATACTTGGATATTATGCTTGTTGAATAATAAGTCACTCATAAAAGCATTATCAGAATTTGGTATCACAACATCACCCAGCAGGGTATTCAACAACATAACTGCTCACACAGTGAAGAATCACTTATGCTGCTTCAAATGAAAATTCCATTCCTAAAATCAAATCTGGTGCGGAAATCTTCCACTATCATGTATCATGTCCTCCAATGTACTTGTAAAGATTAATAATGTTCCCATGCAAGTGCCTTTTCCACACAAAAAATAACCCCAACCTGGACAGTCAACCCTAATAGTTTAAATCAACCATCCCTTTTGCTAGTCTAGTTGTACTGTTTTCATCTCATCATTATCATTATTAAGGACCAGAGCCTAAAACTACAGTGTATAATTGAGGTGAGACCTTACCAAGAACCTATAATGGCACAATTACATTTTCAGCCCTTGTTTTAATGCCCTTTTTATGATAGACTGTACTTTATTTGCTTAAGAAGCAAATTACACTGCCTAGAGTTACACAGCTTGTTATCCACAAACCCTGCCAGATACCCCTCAACACTGTACCATTTAATGTATAACTTGTATTATTACAACAAAGTGCATACTCTTTAACGTATCAACACTGATCCTTCCATTTACCACACTCTTTTATATATTCTTCAGCCAGTTCAAGAACAAATATAATGTTCCAGGTCAATCGTCCTTAATTTAATCAGTAGCCTTCTGTGTGGAACTGTATCAAATGCATTAGCAAATCTAAATAGATCACATCCACTGCCAATCCAGAGTCCTGCTCATTGCTCACAGAAAGCAATTACATTAGCCTGGTAAAATCTATTACACAAAAAACATGGTGGCGTACAAGCATAGCATTTTGATTCTGTATTCAAATATTTTATCCATAATTACCCCTTTCAAAAGCTTTCTTACAACTGATGTCATACTAACAGGCTTACAGTTTCTAGGCTGAGAATGGATTCCTTTTTGAATAGCTGTTAGGACCGGAAGGCTCCGACCCTGAACTCTGTTGGATCCGGTTGCAGGGAGCGGGTCTAATTAACTAACTGCCGATAAGGGAGTTAAGGACTCCGTATAAAGATTTATGGGGAATTCCTGCTGCTTGTATTATCAGCAGCAGCGTGGCTGCGGGGGCTGAATGCAGAGCAGTGAGTCCTTCAGCTGCGGACGTGAAACAAAGTATTCTGTCTGCTTCCCCCTTCGTAGCAACAATGTTTCAAATCAGTCACTGACTGCCAACAAAGTTTAACTGAAAATAACAGCACCTGCTGAAAGCAAAGTCCATCACGGAATTACACCGAATAAGTTTTAGCCAACTTAACAGATTTTTCCCCAACCTCTTAACCACCAACCAAACCAACCATATTCCCAATTAACACAATCTGTAGCTCAAGCAGGGAAATCAGGTGACCAAGGGCTATAAAAAGCCTCCCCTCACAGAGGATTGGATGTCTGAGCTGAAGGTAATTTAACCCATACCTGCCTTGCAGACAACGCCTAGCCAGCTCCTAACATCACTCCCCCTTCAAGCAGCGCCCACCGGGCGCTTGTGGTCCAGGTTTTTCTGGATGCTGTTTGTGAAACCGTGTTATCAGATTCCTTGCATGAATGTTTTGTGCCGGCTCCCAAGACCTGTCCTCTGGGCCATAACCTTCCCACTGAATTAGATATTGAAGACGACCTCTGTGGAGCCGAGAGTCCAGAATGTCTGTAACAATAAATTCTTCCTCACCATCAACAAGAAAAGGAGGTGGTGGAGGAGCAGTAGCATGAAACCTGGATTGAATATATGGTTTCAGAAGAGCTGTATGGAATACTGGATGTATTTTCATTGTTGGTGGTAATTCCAAACGGTAAGTGACCGGATTAATCTTATCCAAGATTTGGAAAGGTCCAATGAATTTCTGACCTAGTTTGATAGAGGGAACCTGAAGCCTAATGTTTTTGGTGGATAACCACACTTTATCCCCAGTCTGAAAAATGGGTTCCTGATTTCGTTTTAAGTCTGCAAATCTCTTAGCCCTATGATGGGCTTCCGTCAACATGGTAATTACTTTGGATTGCACATCTTTCAGTCCAATAAGACGTTTAGTCACAGCAGGAAGCGGAGAATGACAAGGGGTATCAGGAAGCATCGATGGATGAAATCCAAAATTCGCAAAAAATGGAGTCTGTTTAATAGTGGAATGCATTGAGTTATTATAAGCAAACTCAGCAGTAAATAAAAACCTGTACCAATCATCTTGTAAAAACGTAACAAAACAACGGAGGTATTGTTCAAGTGTCTGATTAGTGCGTTCCGTTTGGCCATTCGTCTGTGGGTGAAAGGCAGAGGAAAGACGAACCTGAATGCCAAGAAGTTTGCAAAATTCTTGCCAAAACCGTGATGTAAATTGAGAACCTCTATCAGAAATAACAGAATCTGGTGTGCCATGAAGCCTGAAAACCTCACGCAACATGAGTTCAGCTGTCCCTGCTGCAGAAGGCAGACCCTTTGCTGGAATGAAGTGTGCTAGCTTGGTCAGCCGATCAACTACCACCAATATTGTGTTAAATCCTTGAGATTTGGGTAGATCCACAATGAAATCAAGGGTCACTGATCCCCAAGGTCTTGTGGGTGGTGGTATTGCCTGAAGCAACCCTGCAGGTGGGGAGCGTGGAGTCTTACATCTGGCACAGGTCGGGCATGAACGAACGAATTTAATAACGTCCAAACGTAAATTAGGCCACCAAAAGGTTCTACGAGCAAGATCTAGAGTTTTCCGAATTCCTGGATGCCCAGCAGAAACCGAGTTGTGAATTAGCTGTAATACATCCTCTCTCAACCCTACGGGAACAAAGATCTGATTGTCATAAAAATAAAAATTATCAAATGACCTTAACTTGCCAGAGGATAGAAGATCTTGAGCCTCAGCTTCAGTATGGCTCACATCTCTAATCTTTTGCCAGATTTCAGGACAGGGCTGTAAGAATAGAAAATGTTTTTTGTCCAAAATCATCATATCAGATTTTGGGCGGTAGGTCTCAAGACCCGGAGGTCTGGATAACGCATCAGCTTTCCCATTCTTGTTAGCAGGCCGATAAGTGATGTTAAAGTCAAAGCGTGTAAAAAACAACGCCCATCTAGCTTGACGTGCATTAAGTCTCCGTGCAGATTTAAGAAATTCCAGATTCTTATGATCTGTTAACACTGTAATAGGGTATTTTGCTCCTTCCAAAAACTGTCTCCAGTGTTGGAAGGCAATTTTAATGGCAAGTAACTCTTTATTCCCAATATCATAGTGTCTTTCTGCATCTGTGAGTTTCTGAGAAGAAAGGCACAAGGGTGTAACAACCCTTTCTGCCCATGGCGTTGGGACAAAACAGCTCCTACAGCTCCATCTGAAGCGTCCACTTCCACTATGAAGGGTAATGTAGGGTCTGGGTGAAGCAAAATGGGTGCTGAGGTAAATAAACTTTTTAGCCTATCAAAAGCTGACTGAGCAGTTTGAGACCAATCAAAAGGTACCCCCTTATGTGTCAGGCGGGTGATGGGAGCAATTATAGCTGAAAAATTTCTAATAAAACGCCTATAAAAATTTGCAAACCCAATAAATCTTTGGATCTCTTTAATATTCTTTGGAACTGGCCACTCCAGAATGCTTTTAATTTTATCATTATCCATCTGAATCCCCTCTGGGGAAATGGAGAACCCCAAAAAATTGATGTGTGATGCTTCAAATGTGCATTTCTCTAGTTTAGCATACAATTGATGGGTTCTGAGGCGTTGTAAGACTATTTTTACATGACTCCGGTGTTGTTCCAGATCTTCAGAAAAGATAAGAATATCATCTAAATAAACAATAATGAACTGATCCAGTAAATCACGAAAAATGTCATTGACCAGAAATTGAAACGTGGCAGGAGCATTACATAGCCCAAATGGCATTACAAGGTACTCGAAGTGACCGTAGTGTGTTCTAAATGTGGTCTTCCATTCATCCCCTTGTTTAATTCTAATTAAATTGTAAGCCCCCCTCAAATCCAATTTGGTAAAAATCCTAGCTGATCTCAAGCGATCTAGCAATTGGGGAACCAAAGGAAGGGGGTAGCGATTTTTAATCGTGACTTTGTTCAGGTCACGGTAGTCTATACACGGCCGAAGGGTACCATCTTTCTTTTTAACAAAGAATATTGGGGCCCCAGCAGGAGAAGACGAATGGCGGATGAACCCCTTTTCAAGGTTTTCCTGAATATAATTCTTTAGTTCTACCAATTCTGGTTCAGACAGATTAAAGATTCTACCATAGGGAATCTGGGCCCCAGGGAGTAATTCTATTGGGCAATCATATGGGCGATGTGGGGGTAACCTTTCAGCTTCCTTTTTATCAAACACATCACTAAATTCCTGATATTGTGCAGGAAGATTAGGGACACCATTTAACACCTTACTCCCTGGATCATTTGGGATACTCTGAACCCCCTGTATCATAACCTTGGTGTTATTCCTAGATGGAAAGGTAATGGTCCCAGCAGCCCAATTAATGATAGGGTTAAAATGTACTAACCATGGATACCCTAGAATGACCTCAAAGGCCAGTGTTGGAATAATGTCAAACGAAATGCTTGCAACAAAATCTTTATTGAAAATAACTTGAACATCTTTCACTTCTTGAGAAATAGGACCAGACTGTAGCGGGGACCTGTCCACGACTTCAACAAAAAGTGGCTGTAGCTTGGTAATAGGCGTAATTCCAGCCCGCCTTACTAACGTGGATGAGACAAAATTTCCTCCCGCTCCTGAGTCAATGAGGGCCGTGGCTTTAATTCTCTGGGCCCCTACCTGAAACCAGACAGGAAAAGTTAGGTATTTAGCATTATCTTTGGAGAGAATTTGGTTTAACAACATTTCCCCCTTCTCTGTCTTAATACCTGAGTTATCAGTCTTCCTCAGTTTTTTGGGGCACATTACAGCGAAATGTCCTTTCCCACCACAGTACAGACAAAGCTGATTGACTCTTCGCCTCTGACGCTCTTCTCTAGAGATGGGCCCTCGAACAAAGCCCACTTGCATAGCGTCCTCTTCAGCAGATTGAATAGTGGGGGAACCTATTTCTCTACAAACATCAGACGTACCCAGATCATGATTTCTATTACCTGCCCTTTCCTTACGCCTCTCACTCAGTCTGGAATCAATCTTAATGCAGAGCTGAACAAAAGAACTCAAGTTGTCTGGGGCATCAACACGAGCCAACTCGTCTTTCATTGCTTCTGAAAGGCCCCTCCGAAAATGGAAGCGTTGAGCAGCCTCATTCCAGGAGGTGTCTAGTACCCACCTCCTAAAGGTAGCTGCATATTCAGCTACCGAACGACTGCCTTGAGTAAGGGTCAGCAAGGTAGTCTCAGCTGTGGCAATCTTGTTAGGGTCGTCAAAAATTACAGACATTGCAGCTAAAAATCCATTAAAGTTAGAAAGAAGTGGGCTTTGTTGTTCAATTAACGGTGAAGCCCAAGCTAGAGCTTCCCCAGAAAGAAGGGTTAATATCCACCCCACCTTAAGCGTATCATCCTGAAATTTATTCGGCTGCAGCATGAATAATAGCTTGCATTGATTAACAAACCCACGGAACATTTTCCTATCCCCTGAGAACTTATCAGGCACGGGCATCTTGATAGCTGCACTAGTAGCTCCCACCTGGGGTTGCTGCGTTTGTGCCACATGTCCCTGAATCTGCACAACCTGATTCTGCAGGTCGTGTAACACCTGTGCGAGGGTTGAGACTTCTTGCGACAGGCCTGCAATAGCCTGTTCGGCTCCTGCGGAATCCATTTTAACGGCTTGAGCTAACTGTTAGGACCGGAAGGCTCCGACCCTGAACTCTGTTGGATCCGGTTGCAGGGAGCGGGTCTAATTAACTAACTGCCGATAAGGGAGTTAAGGACTCCGTATAAAGATTTATGGGGAATTCCTGCTGCTTGTATTATCAGCAGCAGCGTGGCTGCGGGGGCTGAATGCAGAGCAGTGAGTCCTTCAGCTGCGGACGTGAAACAAAGTATTCTGTCTGCTTCCCCCTTCGTAGCAACAATGTTTCAAATCAGTCACTGACTGCCAACAAAGTTTAACTGAAAATAACAGCACCTGCTGAAAGCAAAGTCCATCACGGAATTACACCGAATAAGTTTTAGCCAACTTAACAGATTTTTCCCCAACCTCTTAACCACCAACCAAACCAACCATATTCCCAATTAACACAATCTGTAGCTCAAGCAGGGAAATCAGGTGACCAAGGGCTATAAAAAGCCTCCCCTCACAGAGGATTGGATGTCTGAGCTGAAGGTAATTTAACCCATACCTGCCTTGCAGACAACGCCTAGCCAGCTCCTAACAATAGCTGCATTACATACAGCAACTCATCTCAGCATCTGTCAGGGGCCTATTGGCTCATAGCAGAGAAGTCCGGACCAAAGAGGAAGCTTATGAGTTAAGTCAAAGTTTGCATTATCCAAAGGGGTTAGGCATAAGCGTAGTCAAGTTCAGGCAAGAGTTCAATAAGGCAGGCAGCAAAGATCAGAATCAGGGTGTAGCAGAGGGTCAGGAATCCAGGAAACAACAATTTAGGAAACCCAGGAACACAAGTCAACAATTCCTTTAATAGGGCATTGAACACGTGACCTAAAGGTCCTCTTATTCACAGTTTTCACGCCGGATGTGTGACGTGGGTCATGGGTGCCCGCATCTTGGATCCCACTCCGCCAGAGACAGGAGCAACATTGATGACAACATCATGCCAGACCTCAAGGTATCCTAAAAAAAGGCATGCTGGAAATACTGCAACTTCAGCATTTTAGAATTAAATACTGGATGACAGAAATGTATTGTAGCATGTGACTTTAAATCAGTGTATTAAACTATGTTTGTTAAAATGCATTTTAAATTATTGTACTAAAAGCACACTTGCATGGTTGAGATACATGTTTAAAGGTTGAGAATACATAACATAAAACAAAATTCACCCAGTAGTGCAGAACCCACACACAGCTCAGACATCTCGCTGTTATTTTTCATATAAAGGGTTAGACAAATAGCAGAAATGTCATGTTTCCAAGTATTTAACCTTGATGAGCTAAGAAAAAGATAAAATGAAAGAAATAGTTTGGAGTCACAATTTTGTGTTCAGAGGGAGACATTAAACACTGCTAAAATATGTCTAATGGAACAGGGTACATACAGTAATATCAATTTTCAGTTGAGGAGAACAGAGATGCATACACTTAAATTAGCATGAATTCAAATTATAAATCATTCACTGAGACTTGTGTGATTTTATGCAAACTGGTGAAAAATAACCTGCAAAACTATTCATATCTGTGCAATTCTGGTCAAAACTTATACAAACTGATTCACTCCTCTTTGGCTGAGAGTATAATTAACTACATATACAGTACTGTATATACAGTAGAAGCATGAACGTTATTTGACTAACTTATTCAAAGTGACTATAATTATATTTACCTAAAACATTGATGCGGTAAAAAAAAACCTAAAAGAAAGGCATATTTTCAGTTCTCCAACAATATTATGTAGTGAATTGTCTGTTTTCCCCTTAATAAGTACATATGCACTTAGTGCTACAAGAAGAAGTAGGTTGGTCACTAATAGCTATTGAATTATTGAATGATCGTGGTTTTTACATTTGCTTGGACAGGTGTATTTAAGATTTTGCCAGATAGGGGAAGTGTGCTGATCCTGCTTCTATATATTAGATCTAGACATGCCACTTTGTAATTTACAGTTATTATTTTTTTAAATAAATAGGCTTCACTAACAGGTAAAACAAGACGACTGTCCATTTGGATACCCATCCCATCCTCTCTGTTACTCACTCTGTATTGAAGCAGCATTTGTCTGAAGGGAGAGTGCGGATTTCACAGCCCTTGTGAACATAGAAACCCAAAGGGAGTTCTTTTCAGAACTTTGAAGAAACTGCCACTTCAGAGGGTGCCCCCAACAAATCAATATTCAAATAAGCTTCATGCCTGTGTGAAGTCACTCTTGTAAATAAACCTCACCAGCTTTCTTAGAGTTGTAATTCAGAAGTTCCCAGTGGGTATTACACCTTACCATGGGTTGAAGCATGGATATGTATAGTTTACCTGCTCTATCATACAATGGAGACAAAGAACTCCTTAAGAGATTTTGTTTTCCTGGGGAGGCAAGTTCAAAAGCTCTTGGGGGCACAAGATCTGACAATTTGACAGGACTAGAACTATAGTCTCTACTGTTCCAGTAACCTAGGACTCAAGTAATGCAAGTAAAGCTGGACTTTTTTAAGGGGCTCTTTCGTGAATATGCTACCCCTTTGCAGGCTTTCTAGACACGGACTATAGGCTGCCTGTGCCCTTTTATAATGGACAAAATAGAGTCTACCCTGACATTATGCAAAATAGGACTGACATTTGGTCAGTCCCAGTGCCAAGGTTCATAGTGAATGGATCACTTAATCTGGGATGCATATAAAATAGCGATCGAGTCAGGAGCTGATTTTAGAATGTCACCAATTGTTGGTAGTGGTATGAAAATGCTGGAATATGCTCAGTTCATTTTTTGTCAGGGAGATTAGTAGTGATGGGCGAATTCGCGGCGAATTTGCGCGTTTCGCCGCCAGCAAATAAATTCGCGAAACGCCTGCGAAAATTCGCAGCAAAAATTCGCCGGCGTCAAAAAAAATTTTCCGAAAAAACGGACGCCGGCGTCAAAAACGGGCGCCGGCGCCATTTCGCGAATTTTTTGGCGAAGCGAAACGGCGCAAATTCGCCCATCACTAGAGATTAGTGAATGTGTCCCCCCATGTGTGCTTCTTTGGGTTCAGGGGGAGCCTAGGATATATCCAGAAATGGCTTTGGAAGGGAAGTCCTAAATCAAGAAAGATATCCAGGGCCCTAAAAATAAAGTATAAATATTCAGATTTATAGGGGTTACATATATTTCTCTATCACTAGGCCAGGTTTTCTTTTTATTACTATATTACTAAGCTTTATGAGACCATGGAGCTATCTACAC
Organism: Xenopus laevis; assembly: GCF_017654675.1. Lineage (NCBI taxonomy): Eukaryota > Metazoa > Chordata > Amphibia > Anura > Pipidae > Xenopus > Xenopus laevis. The sequence continues at coordinate 136,842,324 of NC_054373.1, read as the reverse complement.
CTCTAAATAATATAGGCCTGGTTTCCTACATAATTCTCAAATCTCCTACGTGCTAACCAGCAGAAGGATCATTAACATGGTATGGCAGCAGGCCTTCTTGTGAACATACAGATTATATAGTGAATAAAGTACCCTTCTTGTAAAATATAAGGATATTATTGAGCTACTGAGAAGTTCCATGACCATATGAAAACACGAGGCCAAAGAGTCATGAATATCCTGTAAATTATATCCTTATAAAAAGTGCTTAGTAATGTCATCGGTTATAATCAGAGCTTAGTGATGTCATTTTTGTCAGATGACCACCTGAAACTTGTGTATTATAATAAATAAAGTAAAGTAAAATAAATAAAGTACCCTTTGTTGCAAAAAACTAGCATATATGAAGTCACCTTGGAGTTCCATGTTCTGTGTAAAAAAACTCGGCCTTTGGCCTCATGTTTTTTTAACTTATAATATCCTTATATTTTACAAGAGGGGTACATTATTCACAATATACCCTCTAAAGCTATCATATGAATCATATTGTGAAATGAAAATATACAGTATTGACAAATAATAGAATGCATATTCAAAATATTCTTTTATATTTCCCTTTGGTTCACAGCACATTTGGCAATTTTGGCAGTAGCAGACATTTATGTTATACAAAACTGTGCCCATTAGTGCCCTACTATATGCAGAAAGCAGGCACAAGGCAACCCAGTCCTTACTGCAAGTAATAGGGTGTTCGAATAATCCATTACACCCACACCTTTCCTTATGAATATAGTGCTGGTAAATGCAGGAAGCGCTATGTTAATGGAGGTGGAATACATATTTCTGTGCCCCATTTTAGAGCACATAGACCTGGGACAAAAGTGCAAAGCAGGGAGCAAAATGCTATAAACATGGAGTATTATTCCCATTTTCTGCACTAGTCATACAGACTTGAACTAAGTAAATAAGCACCAGTGATTTTAAAGAATGGAAATGAGTCCACAACAGTCACATTTGGTAAAAGGCTGTTTCAAGGTTCAGAACTATGGAAAAGAAAGGAATAAACAAATGCTAGTTTTAATTGCAATTATATTTACAATTATCCAAAACATAATTGAGAATTTTAAAATTAATGTATATTACTTTTATTATGTGAATAACAGTGAGGGGTATAGATACTGTTTATTTTATATGCAACTACCACAACTTCACAACATCGCAAACTACTGCTAAAAATGAAAAGTAATCTGAAATTGAAAAGGTTATAGTAAGATCAATATCAGTTTGCAAAAGGAAACAGGAACTGTGAATGAGCCACTGAAGCAGTGCTAGCTGCAAAAAGTGTTTATTCCAACAACATGTTTCGGGCACACAGGCCCTTTATCAAGTATATATATACTTGATATACTTGATAAAGGGCCTGTGTGCCCGAAACATGTTGTTGGAATAAACACTTTTTGCAGCTAGCACTGCTTCAGTGGCTCATTCACAGTTCCTGTTTCCTTTTGCTGATTGCGATTACACCTGTGGCAGGGGTGTATACTGGAGAATAGAGCCTATAATTAACCCACACTTAGCCACCTCTACATGATCAATATCAGTTTGTTATGACACCTCGTTCTAAGATCTGTATTAATGGTTATGTTGCATATTCATTTTGATAGCTTGATTAATTCATTAGTGTCTGGTGTATGAGGTATAATGTGTGCTGTAGCCATACATATACAAACCATATACTTAATGCCACGCATAATCATATGTTAAACTGTAATTGGCAATAACCAAAATGAGTTAATGTATAGGTTCAGTTAATTGCTTTAACCCCTTTAAAAAAAGCTTTCTTGCTAAATTCACCTTATGTATAAAAACTCCTTGCCCAAGATTAGGACAGGATAAAGATCTAATTCTTGTTTAGATGCAGATAATGAAAAAATGTCCACAGCACTTGTTCCCAACCAAACAAAATGTTCATGATTCTAATAGGCTTTCTGGAGATTTGTAAAATTACATGAAATGCCACATAAAGGTCAGCAATATACCTGAAAAGGTCGTTCAGTGGAACTTCTTATTTAACAAACAATAAATCAAAGTCAGATTGATTTATAACTCAAGAAGCTGTTGGAGTTAGTACTTTTAATTACCAGCGCCCATTACCAACCAGGGTTATAGAAGCAAATATCTGAATAAATAAGAAATGATTCTTTATTCTTCATTTTCATCCTTCTCACATCACTATTATAAATACAACCCTCTCTGCTCTCTCATTTTCTAGGCGCACAATCATTGAATGCTAATTCTAAATGAGACAAACAGCTTCCACATCAATTATTTGAAATCCCACACTACAGAGGTGTTCCATCTGGTTCTTTGTAGCAATCACCACAAATGAAATTCAGCTTGATCAAACCTTTTCACTAGAGAAACACAAGAAAAGCAATTCTAAAGTTCCTGGAGAAATGAATCTTACAGGTTTGTGACTAAACCTAAAATTATGCAATGTAGTTAACTGTGTTTAACAAGGTAGGGAAATTATTAGGCACATCGCTAAAACACCTTATGGGTTTCTTCTTTATGCATTTACAATAGCTGAGTCAATTTACTTTTTAATTTACATTTAGCAATTTATTTAGCTTTTTATTTCAGAGAGGATTTTTACATGCCAGCCATATCACAAAGCTGAGTACAAACGCAATGGATCTAAATTTAAATGGTAATTGAATAAGAGTACCAAGCTCAATTGTTTAAAAGAGAAACACACTTTAGAACTATACTCCAAACTCCAAAACCACATTCAGCATGCAACAGCATGATATAAAATGTAAATTTGCTTTATTTGTATAGAGGTATAGGATAAATTATGCAGAATGTTTTGGAACCTAGGCTCTCCCAAATAAGGGACATTTGTATAATTTGAATCACCATATTTTAAGATTGGTAAAAATCATTCAAAACAGTACAAGGTACTGCTTTTTGTATAGAGAACAAGGAAATTGTTTTTAGAAATCAGAATTATTTGCTTAAAATGGACTCTATTGGAGATAACATTCCTCTGAGCTTTCAGGATGGGTCTTGGAATCTGTACATAAGTGAGGCATTTCATATTAAGTTAGATACATAATAAGTTATGGCTATGCCAGACAGAGTCTTGAATGATTCAGTTTCCTTTTAATTGTTTTTAATGGTTATCCCTCTGTGGTTTAGTTTTTATTTAAAATGATTAAAATTTATGTTTTAGAATTAATTGCAAAAACCCTTCTCTATTCAGTTAAGTTATAGTTATTTTGCTATATGCTTTAGGAAATGAAAAAAAAAACGGACTCTGTATCTATAAATATATGGTATTTATTTGGTGATACGTATAAGTGTCAGGATTGCCAAAGGTAAGTGGCTAGCAGGTAGGAGCCTATGTTCTGTGTAATGCGGGTAATTTACAAGTGGGGCTTGATGAATGGAAGATGACATGTTATATGAAGAAGGTGATTTATCAAAGGAAACAATACAGCAGGTTTGATGCAAGATTAAATTCATGTCCTTTACCAGGCCAATGGTCAGAGGCAGAAACTTAACAAGAAAAATCCAATAAACATAAAGAAGGACTGACAGCAAGCAAGGAGAGTCTGGTAAACACGCCAAGGTCAAGAGCAGGCTGAAGACAGAGGGTAGTCCAGAAAACTAACCAAGGTCAGGACCAGGTCAGGGAGCTTCAATGATCAAGCCCCAGTGGTTGCAAGAAGCTGGCTTATAAAACTCCTTTATTAATTCACTCTCAACAAGATGGGCGTGTTCAGAGTGCAGCAGGGAATGGTAACAAAACCATCAAGATGACTAACCCACACCAAATCAGGTTGCCCCCAATGGCTCAGTGGATCAATGCAGGTACGGTTCAATCGTTGTTAACAATTAAGTGCTAAACGACAAGCAGAAAGCATTCCCTGCCCCATAGAGCTTACAATCAAAGGTGTTCCTGATTTAGGAGCCATAGCATAATTTAATAAAATATATTTAGAATAGATGGCAAAATGAAAAAGCAAAATGAAACTTTGCGCAACAAATATCATGAGGTAACCAACTGGACAAGATAACCAACTGGACCCGGTAACGCAGAACTCAAGAATCAATTCACTTTTGGCTGTGCAGAAAGAACGCTGGTCTGGCCTTTCCACTTAAAGTAATGTTGTCTAGTAAATGCTCCAAATCTGCAAGGAAAGTCCCCTAATCAAATATGGCACATAACATTAAAGTGTAACTTTTTTAATTGCAAATTTCCTATACAACTGCGTATACTTAAGTAAATAAATCATTATTAATAATTTCATGTTATTTTACAGCAAACAAAATCATAAAATAATGATTTATACAAGCTATTGTATTTTTGCGTTACCTTATAATATTCTTTAAAAAAAGAATTCAGCATCAATGCATTAAACTTTAGTTCTGGGAGTAATAAAATTGCTGAACAGCTTGTTAGAGTTATATTCTGTAATATATTCTCAAGATGTATATTAGTATATGCTGTAGATATTGTCACATAAAGCCAATTAAGTTCCCATTGCTTTTTGTAAATGATCTCATGATTGAAAGTAATGGAATTGCCATTTTTCAGCTGATAGAACTAAAAATGAAAAATCTCTCTTTTTTTTTTATTCTGCTCAATTAAGATGATTGAAAATGGAGCATGTGCTGACATTATTCTTTTTTTCAGAATCTCAGCTATATTTGCTTAGGGACCATGCATTTTATTTTTACAAAATTGCTGTCTTGTGTTTCCACACAGATGTACATTATTATCTTTTATTTTCCTATAAGAGGAGAATAATTACATTCAGAATATTATAACCCACATATGGTGGTGACCATAAATATACATATATATATATATATACTTTAAAAAATATTAACCTATGTTCCCTGCTGTACAATGTGTAAATACATTCGTTCTGATATACAGTACCTGTAAGTAGGAGTAAACCGACCTGCCAACCCCTCATATGTTTTTTAGAGGTCATCTGTATTTATATAGGTATCCTGGCATATTGGGCAGGGTTGCTGCAATGGTTGGATGTGATTGGCTGGATTTCTGCCCAGTTTGTTGAAAACCAGACAGAAATGTTTGAACAAGACAGCCCCTTGAAAAACAAGATATTTAAACCATACCAGTAGGGTGTGAAGTGGGTGTTGTCTGGCTTAGTTCCCATGATGTTGATGTCTAAAACATCATGTTTCGGGATTAAATGCAAATTCAAAATTACGTTGCAGCACTAATCTGGACATGAATGTGAATACAAGTGTTATTTTCAAGGTTTCTCTGCATCTATGTGCCTAGTAGTTAGCATTTTTCATGAAATTGTGCTTAGTTAATCAGGGTAAACTAGTCCATTGGCACTCAGGTCCAGATGAAAAGAGTGTATATGGGGGCAAAGTACTTTTGTCGATACTATTAAAGCACAATAAGTTATACATTTTGGCACTTTACAATTACGGTAGGTTTGTATTAGTAGATGACACAGAATAATGTATTAAATGAGGACATGTTCCTCTGCACAGCTAATGTATATGTTTTGTGAACACATAGCACTCAATAGCTAATAGAAAAAGATTGTTCATTATTCATTTGCATCAGTATGCATAATATGAAATATCAATATAATTTACTGAAATAGAAGCTATTTTGAGCAACCTTAAGCAGGTCTTTAAAATGTGCAAAGCACAATACAATTTGCAGTTTATTAAACCAGTGATGAGCGAAACTAGGCCATTTTACTTTACCAAAAACATTTATATATTCACATTGGAGTCCATGGGAAGGCAAAATTATATTGCAGTTAAGGAAATTTTACCTCTGTAATAGCATATGCATTGTCCTATCTAATGAAAGACTCTCCATTTCACTAACAACTGCTTTTCACGGCAAAGAAAAGTTTCCCATGTTGTCAATTTCTTCCGAACAGCTCCTTAATAGACATCACCTTAGATATACAGGTGTCAGGCTGGGGAGTGCTCCAATCCAACAGATTGATATGGCAAACAAAAGGCATATAATAATGACATTTGCTTTTTTTGTGTTTTTTCCAGGACAATAACATGAAACTCAAAGTTATTGCATAGATTTAGGAACACTGCTGAAAATACTAATTTTGCCACAAAACTCTACCTTGGGAAAAAGTTTGCTGATCCCTGTTTATAACATTTATGTAACCCTTATCTTAATTTGATCAATAGGCAAGTAACAAACTAACATCACTACATTACATTAACTAACATAAAGTTATATTTTTTTCAAGAATCATATTTTTTCTCTATCAATTTCTCTAAAAATATTAACGTTTGAGGTTCATTTAGTGTAAAAACCATGAAAAACTCAACAAAAGCTTACCAAGCAAGAGTAGTCAAGGTCCTATAGAAGTCAATGGGAGCTGCGCTATTTCTATTGGACCTTTATTTAGCCATTCAGACTTTTAGAGGATTTCCAGATTCTTTTTGCTAGTAAGTGTCCAAAAATTCACATTGTTTGAGGTTTTCACATTTCTTTTTTGTAACATACATACTTATATTTTTATTTGTAAAAAGCACATTACATTACAGAAGATACACTCAACATATTGCAATAAATCATCACTTCATAGGACACAATCATCGGTAGTGTATCTATTATACTTATGAATGTTCTATAAACCAATAGGAAATAGAAAACTGTTGAAAAGAGTGAACAGTCTTGAAAACAGAAAAAACTGAAACCCATTATAAAACATCAAAGAACATTTCAAGTTTTCAAAAATAAAAAAAGAATAAAAAAGAATAACAGTGCGCCCTCTGTTGGTTATATGAAAGAATAACAGTGACTGCAATATCACACAGCGCCCTCTGTTGTTTATATGGAAGAATAACAGTGACTGCAATATCACACAGCACCCTCTGTTGGTTATATGAAAGAATAACAGTGCGCCCTCTGTTGGTTATATGAAAGAATAACAGTGACTGCAATATCACACAGCGCCCTCTGTTGGTTATATGAAGGATTAACAGTGATGGCAATATCACACAGCGCCCTCTGTTAGTTATACGAAAGATTAACAGTGATGGCAATATCACACAGCACCCTCTGCACATGGTAGTGGGACAGTGGGACAATACACACAGTAATCCGTTTGGCATTTCTCTGTCACCATCAACTTTGCAAAGAAGTCCGGTTGATCGCTGGGGGGGTCGCTTTGGCGGAATGTGCGCTGCTGGGAGACAGGGCTGTAGTTGTGTCTAGGCTTATACTAGAGTCAATAAGTTTTCCCAGTTTTCATAGGTAAAATTAGATACCTTGTCTTATACTCGGGTCGGCTTATACTCGAGTATATACGGTAATTGATTAAAGTTTGGCCACATTTATGGCGTTTCGGCAGGGGTTTCCCAAATAACATTGCAGTAGGGTCCAATGGGATCTGGCGAGAAAACATCCATCTTAAAAGGTCAGTCACTTCCTTCAAGACAGGTTGGATAATCCTATAGAATATATCAGAGTTCCCTGTGCTCTGCAGCCTACACACCTACACATCCTCCCAGGGTCTCCCAGATGTTGGTCCAATTCACCTCAGATAATGGATGTGGGAGAATGTCATCCCACTTGTCCATGTATTTATATCTACTTTAGGAACTGCTTGCAGGAGTGGTGAGTAAATTGTAGATGACAGATATTAAACCTTTCTGTGGGAGGCCATTGCTAGTCAATATTTCAGATGTTGTTGGGAGATTAGAGTATATGAAAGTTGCATATGGTTGCAAGAAGTGGCAAAGTTGAAAGTATTTGTATTACGGTACCTTAGATTAGTTTGCGGGGCCTTGTCCTTCAGCTTCTGGAATGGGAGCGTGGAGTGATCTCAGGGGTCCAGTATGTCTCTGACAGTGTGTTCATTGATTTCAGCCCATCTTTTATAGACGGAGGCGGCAATACCCAGTAGAAAATTCAGATTCCATAAGTAAATAGTAGTTCAAGGCCATTTAAAAATTAAATTATGTTTATGTTTAACTTTAGCCCAGTTCGAAATAGTAAGTCGGGTTGCTGATAGCATAGATGCAGGAGGTTCCATTGTAGTAGTCTTGGACCAAATTGCTGAGTTGAGTTGGAAGTCTTTGGTTGCACAGTTTTTTGATTTGGCTCAGTTGAGCAGCCTTATAATACTTTTAAAGATTGGGTACACCCAGACCATTATGCCTTACCCGCAGATAACATTACTGATTTAGCAATTCTGTGACTACGGTTATTCCAAATAAAATTATGAAATAATTCCAGGACATCTTTCAATATACTAATTGGTATTCTCACTGGTAGTATTGTAACAGTTATAAATACTTCGGCAATATATTCATTTTTAAGGCTGCAATTCTCGTAAACCATGAAATTGTGTATTTTGACCATTGGGCAAGGTTAATTTTGGTTTAAAATTCAAATTGAATATTTGTGGGTAGCTGGGATATAAATCCGGAGATATGAGAGTGAGTCTATTTTCCATTTATAATTTGTTTGCTTTGAGAGAATCCAGAGAATCTGGGGGATATTTAATGGGTGAGCTTCTGTTTTCGTTAGGTTCAATTTATGTCCAGAAAATACGCTGTATTGGGATAGAATCTGATGTAGGTTTAGGAGTGAAAATAAAGGTGAGTAGAACATCATCCATGAATAGTGCTACATTATGTTGGAAATATTTACGCCTTTTTGGGGGAATATCAGTCGCTAATGAAAAAATAATTTGTAAAATATTTAACAAAACTCCAGAACAGGTGTTAAAGGTTCAAAATGCGCAATTAAGCTTTGCAATGCAATAAAAGCCTAACATTGTGAAAGCCGTTATATTGTGACACGCAAATTTTTATTCACAAAGTTTTGCACTTTGCAAATTTAATTACATTTACCCTTTTATGTCTGGGTGGGATCTAATAGCCACTGCTAATGGTTCTATGCTTAGGTCATATAAAAGAGGCTATAAGGGGCAGCCCAGGTTCCATTTGAAATTGAGATTGGCTTGCCTGATTGACCTGGCAGTTGTAAGTAGGTTGTGGGAGTACTATAACGATTGCGCAAAACAAGCAAAAAGGGGCCTATAAGATTAAGATGCTCAAGTAGAGTGAATAAATAGGGCCATTTTAGTCTGTCAAAGGCCTTTTCATGGTTCAGACTTAGGACCAGGAATGGGATTCATTGTCTATTTATTATTTCAATAAGATCTAATACCCATCTAGTATTGCCTCCTGCTGTCTGTCTTGGATGAAACCTACTTGGTCTCTATGTACTGTATTAGTCTTGGTATGATTAGGGGCCAGGTGATTAGCTAATATCTTAGAAAAAAGCTTGAGGTTGGAATTTAGAAGAGCAATAGGTCTATAATTTGTACACTGAGTGGGATCTTTGTTACAGGTAGCTGGGATTGGTGAGCCCTGTAAAAATTGGTTAAATAATTTTTGTATATGTTGGTATTGCTTTTAATATTTACAAGGAAAGCCATCAGGGCCTGGAGTTTTGATGCTGGGCATACTTATTACGTATAAACGAACTCCTCTAAGTGAATTTCTCTGTTCAGGATTTGAAGATTCTCTTCAAAAAATGTAGTTAGCTCTAAACCTTTGAGGAACTCCGTAATTCATTTTGATTAGGTGTTTGTGGCGGAAGATTATATCATTTCTGGTAATAATCATGACATTGGGCCCCTGTTTGGTTGAGGTTGTAGGTTACATGACCTGATGCAAGTTGAAAATCATTAATTCTAGTTTCCTAGGCACTTTTCATAGTATGCTTGCTTAGTCCAAGGAATGGCCTTTTCTGTTGCTTTCCGTTTGAGAGCCACTACGTCTTTTCCTGTTTGGATTATTTGGGCCAGGAGTATATCAGCTCTCCTGTTGGTATGCTAGATCTCTTAAGAGCTGCTGCATTCTTTCTATGGGCTGTTAATACTATGAAGTGCCCTCTAATCGTTGCCTTGTGTGCTTCCCATAGAGTAGATAAAAAATTGCCTGTGCCCTCATGTAATTGAAAGAATTCCTTGAGTTCTATAGGGCAAATTCACTAAAGGGTGAATTTTTGCCAGCAACCACTTCACCGCACTTCACTCTACTTCGTCTGGCGCAAATTCGTTAGCACTATGCTAATTCACTAAAATGACATGTGCTAGAATTTCAGTAGCGTTCATTTCTGCCTAGCAAAACTTCATTAGTACTCTTACACTTAGGTCAATCTGAATAAGGCGGGTACATAAAAGTCGTATGGATGTGGTGTTGGTGCAAATGCTTGAAGTGGCCACTTTTTATTACAAAAGTCCAAGAAACCTTAATAAAGACAGAAGAGATCCTCTAATGCCCCACACATGAGCCCACCCTAAAACAAATGTGCCATGCCCCTCAAATGTCTGGAAAAAATTTTTTAACACAAAGATCTTTAATAGTTTGGACTTTTGAAAGCAATCCTGCTTTAAGTCGCCAGCACGTTTTACAACTTTAACGAATTTCCGGCATACAGGATATGATGTCATTGACATAAGATTGAGGAAGATGTAGCTTCATTTTGTCAGTTTGCCTGGTCTGAGATGGTGAAGTAAACTCTGGCGAAAGAGGTAACATTCATTAAAATTTGTATCTTAGGAGTTACAACCATTCGAGTAACAATCGCTCGCCAGAGCAAAAAGTCGCCTGGGTATATTTGTACCCGTGACAGGGTACAAACGTGAGCTAGCGACAGAATCTAGGGCATAGGATGCTGTCAGAGTAGCAAAGGAGACCCTGGGAACCTTATTATTCCACAGAAACGGGTGAATGATGGCATATATAAAGTCACACATTTGTTTAGTTACTATTTTCAGAGCATTATGGAACACATACAAATACCTACTGTAGGTAAAAACACAATTTTAATTATATTTATCCTACCCCATAATGTAAGAGGGAGGAAGCCCCGATTCTTAAGGGAGGTTGTTAGTTGCTGATGGGGGAAATATTCATAGGAAACAATTGTGCAGGGTCTGCATGTATATTGATCTCCAAGTATTTAAAGGTGTTAAACCATTTCAGCCAGGTGTGGGCTGCTAGAGGCAGGTCCGTCATCGGGTCTAATGGAAAAATAATGTATTTAGTCCAGTTGATATGCAGGCCCTCAAAAGTAGCGAATAAGGAGAAGAGTCTAAGAATTTCTGATAGTAAGGGACCTGGGTCAGCTAAATAGAGCAGGACATCATCTACTTGGCTGTACTTAAGACCCACTTTATGTGCAGATTGCACAATTTCCGTAGTGGTCAATATAGACTTGGTGAAGTATAAACTGGAGGTTTGTTTTATCTAGAATTGAGACCCCCTACCCTTGCGTGGGAGGAGAAAATGGCATAATACGCTTGTGAGACACAGCCTCTCTTAAGAGAGAGCATTTTGCCCTATTAAGTGCTAATCCCTGGTGACCATTGCTTAAGTGCCGTAAATAACAGTTCTCTCTTTATTTTATCAGTAAATTCTCTTATGTTCCATTATATCAGATTTACCTTTGCCATAAGATTTTGGAAAAAATGTTTGATACTCAGTACATTGCTGTGTAGGGGTATTGGGGTACCATGAGGGGGGAGGAATGGGGGAGGAGTAGGAGGGACCCAGAACCCAAATCCAGCCTGCCCACCCTGAGAACCTGGGTGAGCTAGAACCCTTAACTGGGCTGAGTTAGCCTCCACTTGGGACATGGTAACCAACATACAAACAATGAAATGTAAGCATAATAAATCAACCATAAACATTAGTATATTTACTGCTACACACAACTAATCTGAAGTTAGACCTGTCCACAGAGTTGTCCATTGTGGCCTCCAGGGGTAAGGCTGGCTGCCTAGAATATGGGGCTTGTAGCATTGGATTGTGCAACGCAGTACCCATCTTGAGTGTAGGGATCCATGAGCCCCTTAGCGGATGGGTCTTTATACTATTTTTAATGAAACATAGGGTTTAAATTATCTGCAAATCATCTCAGTCTTTTTCTATTTATATTTTACACAGTGTCCTAACATTTTGGGGCATATTTATCAAGGGTCGAATTTAGAATTGAAAAAACTTGGAAATTCAAATTCAAAAAGACCAACAAGAATTAAGTCAAAGTTTTTTTTTTGGTCAAAAACTTCAGTTTTTGATCGATTTGGCCGAATTCAAATCGTACGAATTGAAGAAATAGCGCATTAGAGCGAATTTGATTCAAAGTTTTTCCCAAAAGAACCTTACATTTTTCAAAGTCCACCAATTGCCTCCAAAAAGGTCATAGGAGGTCCCCCATAGGCTAAAACAGCATTTTGGCAGATTTTAGATGGCGAATGGTTGAAGTTGAATTTTTAAAGAGACAGTACATGATAAATTTTGATATTCAAATTTTTGAATTTTTTTTCAAATTTGAATCCAATTTGGACTATTCCCTAGTTGAAGTACACAAAAATAGCTCAAAATTCTAATTTTTTTCATTCTAAAATTCACCTCGACCTTTGATAAATCTGCCCCTTTGTGTTGTACTTGCATTCCAATTTTCAGTTGTTGCTTTTTTAGTTTATTTTTCTGCTGAATGATAAAAGGAAAGGAACATTTTTGCAGATATCATAATGGCATTAGCAGAGGCTAGCTTCATCCATACAGCAGAAATAACACTGTATCAACTATCTGATCTTGGGAACAGCTGCAGTTTTTTGCTATTAAATTTTAATCACACCTTTAATTTATTTTTTTATCCCTACTGTAAAGTTCAGGAGGAATGGGATCTGTTATGTTTTGGGTAGCTGAGGATGAGTAGAGTATAACAGTGCTTTATTAGCAGAGACTCATGCAGCCATTACACAATAGTAACTTTCACGTTTAAGCTGACGGGAAGTATGCACAGTATAATTCATGAGCACAGTGACATCTACAGGCCATCTGCACAAACACCACATATTCCCCCTATAGTAGGAAAGCATTCGGACAACTATAATAACAGCAGCAATTAAACAGTAAGCATTTTAAAACAATATTATTTATTCTTCACATCACAAAGTCCTTGGTCCATGCAGGTAGTTTTCTGATTCTCTCAGTACGCCTTATAGGTTCACTTTCTTCAGGCCTATTGCAGTTGACATCAGGAGTGAGAAAATGTCCTTCATCAAATGGAGCTTTTCCAAAGTCATATCTAACAGGAGCAAGTCGACTTGTATTCTATATGCGTCCATCAGACAGTTCATATGTGTATGGTCCTCGCTGGCGTCTCACTTCAAGTGGTGTAGTAAATTTAGATTGTCCTTGTTTCAGTATTCCTGGTTTCTTAATTCTGACTAAAGATGCAGGCTGAAAGTGCACTTCTCTTGCACCATGTTTTCTGTCAGTATAAGCCTTGCATTTGGCTTGTTGACGTTTCAGTAGATGATTTCGAAGGCACAGTATTTTGTGGAAGTTTGATGTCTGCAACATGTAACTTAGTGCACATCTGTCCACCATGTAATAATTCAGCTGGAGATGATTGGGTTGTTGCATGGCACATTGCTCTGTAGTTATGTAGGAACTCTGTTGTAAATACTTTCCAAGATTTCCCAGAAAGATTTGTTGTCTGTGGTGCTTCTTTCAGACTTCTGTTGAATCGCTCAATTTCTCCATTTGCTTGTGGGTATGCACTGAAGATTTCCTATGCACAATATTCCTCTCTCTCAGAAAGGATTCAAACTCATATGAGACAAACTGTGATCCGTTGTCTGATATTAACTCCATTGGATTACCTTCTCTGCTGAAGACTGTAGACAGAAATGTTATTACTGTAACTGATGTTATATGAGAAACAAATGCAAATGCACTAACTAATTGTAGGTTTAATGCAGCAAAGAGATCCCTTCCAAATATATCCCTTCCAAATATAGCAGTCACATTTTGCAGTGTTTGATTCAAATTGTGCAGTCACTGGCAAGCAACCAAGCACAGGGATTGGATCCTTTAAGTAACTCACCAGTTTCAGGGCAGGTGCAACAAGCGGATCTTTTGCAAAGTATTTCAAGAAAATATCCTTTGGTAGTATAGAAACAGCTGAACCTGTATCAGCATCAGGTTAATGGAGTGTCCTTTGTCAGCAGACGCAGCCTTGACACTGACATATAAACTTGTCTGGAATAAATGTACCAGCTTTATCCACACTTAATACTGTAACATATACATAGTAGTGACTTCGTAAACATCTTTAGCAGAACTACGGCAGATCTTAGCAAAATTTCCTACCTTTGTGCATCTGCGGCACCGTATAGCCTTTGCAGGACATGTAACATGATTTGCAGTGTGTTGTGTTGAACCACAGTAAAGCAGTATTTTCTATTTGTATTTGCTGTATGGTTTTGCAGTGTAGGTGAATCCCTTTCCTCAGCACTTTATTTTTCCTGTGACTGTGCATTATTAGGCCACAGTGCTGAGTTCACAGTCTATACATTCCCAGAAGTTTCCTGACTGAGAGTTTTAGCATCTGCCACTGCTGTTTCAATTTGGCTAGCAACTGTAATAGCCTTTGCAAGGGTTAAATCCTGCTCTAGGAGTCTCTCTCTAATGTGAGGTGAGTTTGTTTTTTTCCACTATTTGATCTCTTAACATTTCATCTGTTCCCAAACTCACAGGTAACAACCAGCTCTCTTAAAACTGCTGCAAATTGTTCTGTGGATTCGCCATCTCACTGTCCACGTTGGCGGAATTTATATCTTTCAGATTTAAATTCTCACATTTACTCTTGGCACGAAAAAGTTTTTTATAGCAGTAAGAGCAGTTTCATAAGTATCATCAGGTAATGGCAATGTATAGAATAAACGCTGTCCCTCTGCTCCCAGGCAGTGAGTAAGTAAAGCACGCTTTCTAGCAGCAGAAATCTCCCCTTGGTCAGCAGCAATAATGTAATGTAACATACGGATCCAAGCAGTAAAAGGTATGGTAAGCTCACCAGGGTTTGGAAGAAAAGCTGCAAGCTGCTGCAGAGGTAGAAGAGCCATCTCGTCACCAATCTGTTATGCTTTGGGTAGCCGAGGATGAGTAAAGTATAACAGTGCTTTATTAGCAGAGACTCATGCAGCCATAACACAACAGTAACTTTCACTTTTAAGTTGACAGGAGTATGCAAAGTATAAATATTGAGCACAGTGACATCTACAGGGCATCTGCACAAACACCACAGGATTGTCCATACACTATGGCCACAACACAGCAGTAGTATAAATGTTATTTTATTTCTTATTCAGACTTAAACAAGTCTTCAGCAGGTAAAAATTACAACTTAAACATAATCTTTAGCATAAAGTACCATTGGTTTTCCTACTCAGCAGAATTGAAACAACAGTTAACTTTCCCATTCAGGGTTCAGGCTCACCTATCCTTGCAAAACTTTTGATCCTTAGCAAGGAGAATTGTTTCCAAATAAACGTTTCCTTTTGCAGACGTGTGTCAACCAACCCCCTTCCTGAACCCCCAGGGCTCTCTTATTTCCTGCACTGCTGCAGTAATTAGCCCGCCTGTGCACCTTCAAGGTACATGAGTAAAGGGGAAATATACCTGTCATCCAGGATCCACCACTGGAGTCCTGTACACTACATAGCTACAGTTAATTATCCACCTCTCCCTACATATTTTGTTAGAAACTGGTCAGGATTTACATTTTCAAAGACTAGCATATTTTAGAAATAAAATAGTCCATGCTGCTATTGCTAGGTTGTACAGCAAGGGAATAGCACACCTCTTAATGAAATACATTTGCCTTTATTCAATAAGCAGCTACACTTCACAAAAATTTTAACATGCACTCTTTTTGCCAATTTTACACATCTGCATCTTTTATTTACTTATTTAGGAATGGGATTTTACAATGAAAACAAAATAAAAATTTTTTTGCAAAACTGAAAAAAAATTGCCGCAAAACAAATTGCTGAGAAAAAACGGCCATTTCCTCTATTTGGATAGAGAAAAAAACCCACATTGGGTCAGAATCAATTCAGTGAAAAGTCATGGACGAGATTCAATTTGACATGCAATTCAGTTCAGTAAAACTCACGGTTTTATCATGTGAAAACTCCATTGCAGTCTATTGAAAAACTGGAACTGAATTTGGAGATATTTTTTCTCTTCGAATTTAATTTTGTCCATGAGTTTTCATGTGATAAACAGTAAAATAACATTTTCTCACTGAGTTTAATCTGGCCCATTGATTTTAATGCATTTGGAGTGAGAAAAAAACACCCATTTCAATGCATTTGGAGTGAGAAAAAACTTTAGAAAAAAACACCCCTCTAATGCAATTGGAGGGAGAAAAAAGTTGCACGCAGACTCTAATATATTTTGTTACTGTGCAAGCTTATGGCAAGGGAGGGGGGTTGCAAACAGGTAGGTGGGAGCAGCTGTGCATGTCGGGCCCTCTGAAAGTTTTTCTTGCTACACACTTGAAGATTTTTGTTTATAAGCAAAGCCACAGGTAGCTGTACTGCAAGCACTGTTCAAAATTCTAGAAATGGGATTTTTTCTTCTAGGTTAATTTCTATTTGATGATGGTGAAAGTTGCATCAAGAGAATAAATGTTGTCCTATAAGTACTAGTTTTAGTTTAACTTATATGATCCTAAGGGTGTGAGTAGTGAAAAATTAGCGAAACGCATTGAAGTCAATGGGCATCAAAATAAATTTGACGCTCAACAATTTTGATGCAAGCAACAATTTTTCAACGTGCGACTCTTTTGTCCAAATGCATTAAAGTCAATGGGTGTCCTAATAATTTTGACACGCAACATTTTTTTTTTTTGACGCAGCTAATTTTTCCACGGCAAATTTCCACAGCAGTTTCATGCAAACATTCACGGATGTGGCAAAGTGTGGAAATTCACTGCAAATCCATGCCTGGAGAATTCATTTGCTCATCACTAGGTGTGAGCAAAGCTTTACTTACTCTGTAAAAATAATTTCTGTAATAGATTTTGAAGGTTTCAACAGAAGTTCAGCATAGTATGTTCATGAATATTTAGAAAGATTTTAAGGGAACCATTTGGCCACTCATATTGATGGCCACAAATAAATATAAATTACTTGAACATATGGGGCCCATTTACTAAGCTCGAGTGAAGGAATAGAATAAAAAAATTATTTTTTTGGCTACTTCGACCATCGAATTGGCTACTTCGACCTTCGACTATGACTTTGACTTCGAATCGAACGATTCAAACTAAAAATCGTTCGAATATTGGACCATTCGATAGTCGAAGTGCTTACTCTTTAAAAAAAACTTTGACCACCTAAAACCTACCAAGGTGCCATGTTAGCTTATGGGGAAGGTCCCCATAGGCTTTGTAACAATTTTTAGGTTGAAGAAAAATTGTTCGATCAATGGATTAAAATCCTTTGTTCGATCAAACTATTTGTGGTAAATCCTTCGAAGTCAAAGTCGAAGGATTTACATTCAGCAGTCGAATATCGAGGGTTAATTAACCCTCGATATTCGACCCTATGTAAATCTGCCCCAAAATGTTAAAAGTTAACCTGGTTGCAGCTGGTTATTGGACAACCAGTAACTCTCACAATCATCTCAGGAACATAAAGGAAATGTCAGATATAGAAGTAAGACCATTGATTAAAAAAATACAAATACTGACTACAATGAAAAGAAATGAGACAAAAACTATGCAAGCATTGGCAGAATGAGAAACGATGACTGAGGAAAGATTTATTGATTGGATTTGCTGTGTTTATGAGGAGCGAATTGCAGTGGCATTGATGTTACAACTGTTAGTGCATAAACAGAAGTAAAAAACACAGCAAAAGCAAAACATGAAGAGGCTATATGCCTCAATAAGAAGAAACGATGACTTTAGAAATCAGCCAATAATTCCTAGTAACAGCAAGTATGCCAAATGTTGTAGGCACTCAGCAAAGTAAAAGTATATTTTTGTAAGACTTTAAGATTGATCTGTTTATAGCTTCTGGAGCTAAATATTTTGATTGGTTTAACATTTTATAGCATGCTCAGTACTGTTAATTGCTTCAGTGGGGTCTGAGACTTATAGAAAAATATAATTAACAATGCATACTGTATAGTGAGACTACAATATTTTTTGTATTATGCATACCATTTTGCAATTTAGAATTCTATTTTGTTATGACATCATATACGCCTTATGTATTGCAAACAAACTGCTCATAATAGTGTTTGATGCACGCTCATAAAAGCAATGAAAAATCAATGTGTATTCTTCTGAGTAGGTTCCATTAAGTGCCAGTGCTTCCGGATAATGCATTTAAACTGAGATGAGCTGAGAATTTCAGAAAATGTTTACAAAAAGATTGTGAGAACCAAAAACTGTTAATAGAAGAGTCTAACACAAAACCATTCATTTCTGAAGTTTAACGTACATTACATTAGTGTACGTTTTTGTGGTAATTCTTTTGGTAACTCTAGCATTTTAAGTAAAGTGTATACAATTTCAGTGCTATGAAAGGAAACCTTGACCAACTAATCTTTTTTAGCTACACCTGTACCTGTTTTTTAAAGAGCATCCAAATTTCTATGTACCATGCATCCAAGATAAATCACAATATGGACCTTCCTGGAAAAGCTACAATCACTGTTCAGGGTTCTACTTCTTCAAAGTTCTTAGTGAATTTCACTGGACATAGCTTTTATAAACAATACCAGATTTTGGCAGGAGAAAATACTGAATTAGAAAATCTTTTACCGATAAGGAACTCAGTAGTCTTGTCGTCAATGTATTGTAGATGAAAATACTGTACGTATACTGGACATTGGAATGCAAGATTGTTGACTGTCATGTTTCATATGGTAAAGCAGAATTGCCCAACTCTCCCGAATAACTCAATGATGGAAAGATAATTTTTTTAGTTTTTTTTTTTCAAAGACAGTAATTGGTAGGAAGGAGCATTAAATACAGTTGTAACTCCATTGGGTGTGAAACACTTAGCTGTGTAACATTAAAGAAAAATCTAACCTTGACAAAATCAGTGTATCAGTTTACTTGCAAGCTTATAAAAGCATGGTACAGAAAGAGTAGGTCTAAAATGTGTGTTCCATCTACAGTCTTCTCCTATTTCATGGACTTTTAGATAAGAACCTATTTTATGCAGCTACAAATGCTTGAGAAAGTAGATATTGGTACTAATAGGTGATAGCAAAGCTAAAGTTTGAAAGCTAAACCCAGTGGTGGCATTGGGGGCAATTCAAATATTTACTGAGATGTAGAGTCTCAAGATACACTTTTGATATATACTATCAGAGGGTTTCTGTTCCTAGAGGATCCTAGAGCATAGCAGCATCCCTATGCAAAAGGTTCAACATTTTTAACCTAATTTTTCTCACTTTTGCTGGGCATGAGTCTTTGACCTGGTTTCCAAATGTCATGGTCTTGGTTCCCTTAGGGAAGCCAGGACTACAGTTTGAAAAAAACTGCTCTAATGCCTCCCTCGGGAAATGAGAACATTGTGTAGTAGTGTGTATCGTGTATGTCATATGAAAACTCTAGTTAGCATCTGTATATTGTGGTAATTCACTCAAATGAATTGGAATTGTAATTCCATTTATAAGGTTAAAGACAGTAACATCCGGGGTCAGTGACGCCCTTCAAGCAGGTATTTGCCATCAAGCACGGTTTTTGCCTTGGTGTGTAAGTTTCACTTGCACATAACATACTGTATATTAGTCCTCTGAAATCAGAACAGACTGGTTAACTGCAAATTCATCAGTATAGAAAACCATCTATCTGTGCTGCAGTATAAGGTATCTTCTTATCCATCTTCTTATATACAGGCACATGCATAGGAATATGTTTTTAGTGTGCTTCTGTGATTCAGACTACCATTGCATCTTTTTGCATCCTTTGTTGCCACTTTCTTGTGCAGTTGCACATGGGCATCTCGATGCTTCAACATTAGTTGCTTACCTTTTAGGGAAACTAGCCAGTTGCATCACTATGTGGTTATGAGCCTAGATCCTGAAGTTTTCATTTCTGCTGCTGTCTTTGTTGCTGACGTGGCCTGTCTTCTGTATTTTTTTTTTCTGTCTTGAGCCCTGCCTGACTGTCACTGTCCTTGGTCTGATATTGACTATGCTTGAATTCTTCCTGTTTTGAGCTCTGCCTAGTATTAAGTATGCTTGAACTCAGAACTCTGCTTGATATCAGTCTAATATTGACTATACTTAGCCTGGTTGACATAGTAGCCCTTCTGTATTAAAAGGTGCATAGACTCAGAAGAGGAGAGCGTCATTATCCCTTTTTACAAAGCACTGGTAAGTACCACTAAGTTGATAAAGATTATAGAAGGTCTCTGTTATGAGAAGTTGGGATTGTTTATGAAGAGGCTATTAAGGGAAAAAAAACCTTTAAAGGAAAAAAAACTATGAATAAATATAGAAATAGATCAGTAAATAATAAATACAATAAAATAATAAATACAATAAACTCTCTGGTGCACCAGTAGGTTCTTCCATTAGTCAGTACAACCACTTCCCTGAGGCTGTTGTGCAGACAGATACATTACATTGTATCAAGAAAGGGTTGGATGACATTTTAGAAAATGAGAAAATACAAAATTACTGAAATGAACTCTAATTTCAAATTTGATCCAGGGACTAGTCTGATTGTGCTCTTCAGGAATAATTTATTTCACCCTCATAGGCAATTTTGAGGAAGGTTGCAGGTGGGTTTTTTTCTCATTCTTCTTGATAAACTAGCAGTTATGCAGGTTAAACTTGATATATGTGAATTTTGTTCAACCTCATCTAATATGAATATGACTATATAAATATATCAGCAGAAGGTGCTAAAGGTAGCAAATAAAACCTTAAGTCTATGCACTCACCTTCACTGGTCAACACACTCTCCTTTGTTGATGAGACAACATATTCACTATGCACATAAGGCCAATTGAGTTGCCAAGTGAAAAACACTCAGCAAAAATAAAAAATATTGGATAACGTGACTTATCCACTTAGCTGCCATAATTTCTGGATGGTGCTGAACACAAAGTATCCAAAACAGACTAAGTGATATAGCTGGATTTAGCACACCTCTTGGCACTCCTAATCCCACAGTTAACATAAATTATTATAGTCGCTCTGTATAAATTCAGCATACATTATAATTTACATTCATATCATGGTATAGAAAGACTAGAAGTAAAAGTGAATTTGTGTACTGAGTCATTTATTTTCATTCATTTAAAATATTTACTCGTGGAATATTTGAGTATTATAGACTCATTTTTATTTAACTTGGCAATGGGCATTTTACCAAAGTATTATTAGTTAGTCATATTAAATAATTATATATATAATCATATTATAAAATTTACATAATCATGGGTTCAGTTAAGGCAGTGATTTACAATAAAATATGCCAACATGGACCAGGCTCATAACAGCTTCTGCCTAACGAAGATGTGCTTATTAAAGAGATTCTGTCATGATTTTTATGGTGTAGTTTGTATTTCTAAATTACACTGCCTACACTGTAAATAACTAACTCTACCATATAGAATTTTCATTCCTAACCCAACAAGTGTATTTTTTATTTGTAATATTGGTGTGTAGGCAGCCATGAACTGAAAATACTTTGGTTTGTGCTACTGCCACAAAAAAGTGTCTATGGTACCACTCAACAAATAAATATTAGATGAGTAAAGATACAAAAATGTATAAAAGGAGAAAAACACTCACAGTTCACCTCAGTCCCAAGGTGCAAAAACCAAGAACACTGTATCCAAAAGGTGTGAGGGTCTCCAAAAATAAAGAAACAAATGTAAAAAGTAGAAAAATTTATTAGGACATGAAGACCTAACGCGTTTCGTGCCTATAGGGGCACTTACTCATAGGCAGCCATCTCAGATAATTTTGCCTGATCAAGTGCTTTCAGAAAGTGCTGCTCTATGAAACTGCTTTCTGACAGGCTAATGTTTCTCCTAACTCAATGCAGTGGGACATGAATTTTTACTATTGAGTGATGTTCTTAGATCAACCAGGTGTCAAGAACAGCACCAAGAATCCAGAACCAATGCTAGGCTCCCTGGTCTCGGCTCTTGCTTCCGCTCTTAACAGTCGTCTTTCACCTCGGGAGGAGCCCTCGGCTAATTGGATGCCGCCAGGTCTTATAAAGAGTGGAGCCCAGCGAGGGTTCTGGACGAGCAGAGGGGCATGATTGTTAGCAAAAGTCTTTGGGCAGAAGGTCACGGTTCAAGGGATAGGCGAAAAGCGTGGTCAGACAGGCAGAGGTCGGTTCAGGCTGAGTTCAATCAAAGTCAGACAGGCAAGGGTCACAAACCGGAGGAACAATCTGAATGGTCAAGCAGGCACGGGTCACAATGACAGAGTTCAGAATAGTCGTCCAGGCAAAGGTCAGGATCACAGAATGCAAAATAGTCAGGCAGGCAGGAATCAAAACAAGAAATAGCACCCAGGAAACTACAAATAGAACCAAACAACGGGCAATGAGCTCAATAAAAAAGTCCCTTTAAATACCTTTTGAGTTTCGCGCCAGTGCGCGATGACATCATGACGCCAGCGTCAATACGCGCACATAAGCCGGAATTATGCGGCACGCGCGCCATATAGGAACCCGGCGCAGAGGAGGAAGGATCAGCGCGTTAGACCACCAGGGAGCTGTTATCTTGTGTTAGGGAGCTTCTATCTGTTTTTCCCATTGTTCTGTTGTTAGGCTGCTGGGGGAGGGAAAGGGAGGGGGTGATATCGCTCAAATTTGCACTACAGCCATAACGAGTGACTGAAGTTTATCAGAGCACATGAGTGGGGGCTTCTAAGAAACTGACAATATGTCTAGCCCCATTTCAGATTTCAAAATTAAATATAAAAAAAATCAGTTTGCTCTTTTGAAAAATGGATTTCAGTGCAGAAGTCTGGAGCAGCACTATTCACTCATGTGTTTTGAAAATAACCCATGACATTATCCCTTTTAAATACTGCAATGAAATAATCTTACATGTATTCCTTTTTAGTTATTTCTCTCTTTTAATCTTTTTGCTAGGATATAAAAATGAATCCAGATCATCAAGCTAAGATATAAAGTGTTTACCAGACATTTACCAGACATTTAATTTATAAGAATATTTATAGTATATTTAGCAAAGGAAAAAAGAGTGCAAGAAAACTGGCCTAAAACTTAATTTATGTACTTGGATAGAGAACTGACTGAAGGATTGATTATACAGATTGGAAATAAATGGAACATTTTCTAATTGGACTAATATTTTGTGGTTTGTGGAATCATTTCTGTAATTTATTTATGACCTTGAGGTGGACGTTGTAAATTCTGTTTTTATATTTACTGAAAATTCTAAATTGTGCAAAAGTAGACATTCCATGCAGGATTCTACTTAAATTGAAGAAATGGGCAGCAAACTGGCAAATGAGGTTTAATGTTGATAAGTGCAAGGTTATATCAAAAATCACATAAATGAGTAAAATACTAAATGGTGGTGTGTTGGGAGTATCCTTAATTAAGAAGAAACTGATGTTTTTTTGTGGATAAAAGCTGTGTAACTCAAGGCAGTGCCACAGAGTTGCGAGAAAAGCAAATACAGTACTCTCTTTCACAAAAAATGGCACTGAAGGATGAACACATAATTTTTCTTCTTTATAGGTCCCTGGAAAGGTTTCACCTTGAGTCCAGTTCTTAAGAAGGAAATTCTTGAGCTGGAGATAATGCAGGCACTTGAATTAACCTTAATAAGAAGCAACATAAAAATGTTGTGATGGCTGATTCTGTTAATGCTTTTGAAAGGGGCTTGGATGATTTATTGAACAAGCAAAATATCCAAGGCTATTGTGATCTTAAGCTCCAGTTATACATTATAAGTATATATATATATATATATATATATATATATATATATATATATATATATATATATATATATATATATATGCACTGGAGTAACTGTCCCACATGCACGCTCATGACTTCATAATAGGAGCACAATACATATAGAATTCATTGTCATATAATGCCAGACATGGATAATGTAAAGAGGTAGTACTGTCTCCCTGTGCTTACTACCCTCTTGCAGCAGTCCTTTGTAGTGTAGTGTAGTGTAGTGTAACAACCAGATGTACACCATTCTCAGGGTTGCGGGAAGTTGCAAATCATCCTGGGTGCCACAATAATAAAAAAGAAGTTGAAAAACCTGGCAAAAGAAGCCAGGAGGAGAAGAGAGATAAGTAGGGATGCACCAAATCCAATATTTTAGGAATATGGTGGCTTATCAACTTTATGATCATAACTTTGTAACTAAAAACCCCTGTCTTTATAAGCTCTTGCAGGCCATGCCCTAACTTCAACTAACAACTATATTAACTGTTATTAACCTAATCCATGACCATTCAGTTATGTCTCCTTTATGACTCTCTCAATACTGTTGAATACCTTCATTCCTGTGCCTCAGTTATACATATTCCCTTTAGATTGTAAACTCTTATTACCTACTATCTTTATCTATATATCTATAAGCCAGTAGTTAATAATTCTTATTTACAACTCTGTGAAAAATGTCAGCTCTTTATGAATACATTTAGTAATATTAATATTTGAAATGATAACATGCAGTTTAAGGCAAGCACTAAGTGACAGATATATTGCTACATTTCACATTGTGTTACACTGAAGACCTGCATTATATTTGGTACCTATTTGGCAAGAAATCTCTAAGGATTGTAATTTCAATATTAAGACACAAGTACATTTAGATTTTTTAAACAAATGCCAATTTTGCAGTTAAGCAAATTGTACCTGAAGTGTGTCAGTATAAAACAGGCAGAGATGTTTTGAGCTATTTCTATATTTGTACAGAATGCGAAGAGACAGTAGATACAGTGTCATAGTGATGTGTTTGCACAATCCAATGAGTGCAACTGATGTCAAATGCTTATGTGTCAAACTATTTAGTTGCGCTTTTAAAAGATTGGTTGGTCAGGAGTTTTACTGGTCAACAAAACATGAATGAATATAGCAATGCAAAGAAACTTCATGATATCAGACACATTAATAATAGAAAGGTTGTGATACCTAATGGATATTAATAAGTATTTTTTTAATCTTTTGGGTTTAATGAATTGACTGTATTTTTAATAATTTATCTATGAATAATGGAGACTTCTATATGATTTATTATAGTTGCTCTTGATTCTTGATGAATTTAAACCAATTGTGTGATTTTCTATATTTATTCATTTCTTCTAGATCTGCCAGTTTTTTTTTTTATTGAAACATTTATTAATAAAAAAGGCAGTAAATATTTTACTTTGGGATTATTGGGCTTCATTTAATTCATTTATCACACACATTATGGGGCAGAGTTACATAGGGTCGAATATCGAGGGTTAATTAACCCTCAATATTCGACTGCCGAATGTAAATCCTTCGACTTCGAATATCGAAGTCGAAGGATTTACCGCAAATAGTTTGATCGAATGAAGGATTTTAATTCATCGATCGAACGATTTTTCTTCGACCTAAAAATTGATAGAAAGCCTATGGGAACCTTCCCCATAGGCTAACATGGCACCTCGGAAGGTTTTAGCTGGCGAAGTAAGGGGTCGAAGTTTTTTTTAAAGAGACAGTACTTTGACTATCGATTGGTTGAATAGTCAAACGATTTTTAGTTCGAATCGTTCGATTCGAAGTTGAAGTCGTAGTCGAAGTAGCCAATTCGATGGTCGAAGTAGCCAAAAAAATCATTCGAAACTCTACGTTTTTTTTATTCTATTACTTCACTTGAGCTAAGTAAATGGGCCCCTAAATGTGCAGAAAACACAAAAAATTGGAATGTTTATTTCAAACAGTTAGGGTGTTATTTACTAAAATCTGAATTTATCTCATATCTTATTTAAAAAAAAACACAACCAAACTCCCATGCTCAATTTGACCTCGATAAAATTTAGAGAGAACCCGGCTCGCTCTAATTTTTCAAGTTTTTTCCCGAAACACTCAATTTTTTCTTTTCTTTCCCCAAAAAACCCTGAAAAGATCGGCTTTTCGGGCTAAACCTTGCAAAGACATTGATAAACTCAATTTGGGATAGGTGCATCTCCCATTGACTTATACAGGACCTAGACAGGTCTAAGATGGGAGATTTTCAGATTCAGGCTTTTTGCAGCATCGGGGTATAGTCAATCTTGAAATATTTTATTTTTATTTTTCAGGTGGAAAAAAAAATCAGGTGAAATAATTTTTAGCATGAAAAGAGATATAAAATAGTATAAAAATGGTAGTACATACTTTTGTACATATTTGTAATGCTAAAAGCTCTTTTTAAGCCATATATTCTACTTGGATACACATTTGCATAACATAACATAACAGCTTTATAAATATATATTATTTGAAATACATGCTGTTCCATGGCATTAAGCATTGATATGTTATTAGTGTGTTAGTAATGTGGTATTAGAATTAAGCTGAGAGTGCCAAGCACTCAAACCAAAATTTCTGCTTTTATGTCTAGTATCCTTTGGGGTAATGTAATACTGGTCCCAAATGGAACAAAAATTTATATATTTATATATATGTAATTTTCTTTTTTAGGCAGTCATTGCATTGAGAATTTTCATTGTGCATAGAGCATTTTTAAGACATGCTTGTAGGCAGTTTTAATAAAGCAGCTTTCTGTAAGATGTTTTATTACATACACTATGCACTGGTGCAAATTACAGTATAGCATTTGCAATCTGTCTTTCACTGGCGGATGTGGTAGAAACCATTTCCAGATTCACAAAAGCTATATTAAATTCATGCATTAGCGCAAAGGAATAAACCTTCACATTACAAATATTTATTCCTTTAACAAATTTTTTTACATTCCCCCATTAAAGTTTTAGAATATGGGTTACAGTAATCTTCAGATAAAAAGCAATTAACAATGCTTGTCTAGATACTATTTAACTCTATGAAATATCTAATTATCATCTCATGGTTTTACTACAGGTGTTGTAGCTGCTACTAGCCTCTCTTAAACTGAGCTCAGTGAGACAGGAACCAATATGATAAATGTATCAGTCAGATGACAGTTCACACAGTGCATAACTTTCTAGTTCTTATTTATCACAATGTTTTCTAAGTAGCAGTCCTTGTTACTTTATGATTTTACTGCTCCCCCACTAGACTCAGCTGCGCTCATTTATCAACACTGGGCAACGCCAACGAGTTTCGCTTAACGGCTTTTTCAAGGCGCAAGTGCAAGTGAAAAAGGCGTTTTTTTCTCCTTTGATTCTACTTTTTAAACAACTTACTTTCAATATCTGTTTGATCGAGGTCTACTGGGGTGTGGTGTTTGAGATTCATTGGCGTGATCCTTCTCATCTTTAAACCTCTTAATGCTTCCTTCCTTTCTAAGGGGCCGTGGATTTGTGGCTTTTTAGGGTTGCTCAGTTCTTCCTCAAGTTTAGGGCAAGTTAATACACCAAGGCCACAATCCCGGTTACCCTGTCCTGCCTTCTACTTTGTGGTGTCCCAGGTCTTAGAAATTTATTAGGCAGTTAGCTTTTGGGACAGCTCCACCCTCTATCCAATTTTTCCAATTTCTCTATCAACTATTTTATTTCAGCCATGAATTGCTTTTATAAACTCACCCCCATGTGTAGTCATTAGGTTTATACTTTCTCAGATAATCAATGAATTTCTAAGTAATCCTTACTATTTATTGCACTAACACTTTAACCACTTAGGAACTGCACTTTAGTATTATATAGTGATTAATTGTAGTGATAAGGTACAGATCTATGAGTAAATGCCTGGAGCAGTCTTTTTAAATTAATTTATTAGATCTCACCTTATTTATTGATCAGCACTTTACTAAATTAATTAAGCAATTTCTTACTCTAATTAATTCAATTAATATATGTGTATTAGGTTAATGAATTCATACATGCCATAATTGGCACTCACATCCTATTAATTATCATTACGTATACTTATTAATTCCCTGTATTGTGTGTTGGTCTCACTTTACTCAATTCAATATAGTATAGAAACTGGTTGAATTATATTTGTCTTTTTGTCCAAACTGATAAGGTAACACACCTCTAATTGGAATTACTTCAAAATCCTGTTGGTTATAGGCGGGGTTCTTTTCTCTCTTTAGGCTTTACCATGGGTTATTGTTCAAGGTAAATTTGCCCAGTGCTGTTAAATGACCCCTAGGGGCAAATTCACTAAGATTCGTAGTTGCGCCAGCATCCGCTTCGCTGCACTTCGCCAGGTGTATTTTCACCAGCGCTACGCAAATTCACTAAAATCCGAAGTTGCGTTCAGGGGAAGCATAAGGTTGCGAAGTTGCAATAGCGTTAATTCGCCAAGCAAAGCGAAGTTACGCTAGCGATGCTTAATTTGCATACAGCGCCAAATTGAAGTTACAATGGAGGTATATGTAGCATCAATACACAAGCCTGGGAAACCTTCAAAACAGCAAATAAAATTTTTATTTTGCCCTACACATGCACCCACTGTTTAGTTAAGGTGCCATGAGTTAGGAAATGTAGGGGGGAAGGAGGGTAGCCCCCAAAAAAATTTAGATCTTTTTCAGCCTATCACCTATAAAAAAAGATAAAAATGCCAAAGTTTTTTGGGACTTAGAAAAATGTTTTACTTTTTTTGAAGCAATCCCTATCTATTCTATTGCACTTTGCCTGGTCTGAGGTGGTGAAGGAAGTCTGGCGTAAAAGGTAGCGTTCAGAAAACTGCGCGCGTCAGTGAAGTTGCGTCAGTAACCAATCAGTGACTTGAGGCGGGCCATATGGGTCATAACTGTTTGCTTTTTGATCAAAAGCAAATTAACAGAACATTAGTGATGGGCAAATCTGATGTGTTTTGCTTCACAGCAACTTCGTGACATGGTGAAAATTCACCAAAATGCATTGAAGTGTATGGCAAAAACATTTTTGTGTCGCTTAAATTTTTTTTTTACCCATTGGATTATGGGCTTAATTTTCGCAGCGAAACTCTGCGAAAAATTTCACTCATCACTAGTTATGTCCCATGTGGACCCCACTTACAGTCGATGACTAACTCAGAATTAGAGAGGTGTAAAGTAGGAAGTTAGGTTTTGGATATTATGTTTGACATCAGTTCATTTCTGCCTTTTTATAATACATTTTTGGTTAACTAAATATATTAGAAACATGTTTTATTTTGCACAGCCTCTCTGTTTACCTAGATTTTATTTTTACACTTGCCAGTTCCTTTAATAGTTATTTATTTATTTCAGCTTTTAAGGTCTAAATTGTACTATGAATCTTCCACTTGTGCAATTGATAACTAGAATATAAATAAATATTATATTTGAACCAATTGTATAATTATATTCCATAAGACTCAAAACTAAAAAAATAGAACTGATATTTCTTTACAAACTTTTCCTTTAGTTTCCCATCAGTATAATTTCCCTACTGATTTGCAGTAACTGTAATCACTTTGTTCTAAAGTACATTGCTACACCCTGCTAGGATAAAGGTTTTTCATTTTCTTTAATTGCACTAGTCATTGACATCATAAAATGTTTTTTATTCATTTATTTTGCTGAGTCTTAAAAAGTAAAAAAATCTGTAACTGAAAAACAAAGATGTGAGGTAAAATGGTAAGAAACTGAAATTATCTTACTTTCTATTCCCTGCACCCTTTACAACTAAAATTTCCATAGTCAACATGAGTTATATTTCAGACCCTTATACAGGTTTGACCTTTACATTAGAATTGTATGTGCAAAATACCAATGTGGAACAGCTTGTTATTATAAGTATATATATATATATATATATATATATATATATATATATATATATATATATATATATCTATATATATATATAATATAATAAATATATTTTTGTTTAAAAGGAAGGTCATTTTTTAGTAGTTTAATGCACAAAATGTCTTAGGGGATTATTTATCCGAATTTATCTCAATATTTTCTGCTGCCAAAAACTCAAATCTGCTCCAGTTTTTAATTGCTATTTATTATACAGTACATTTTACCAAAAAATCTTCTTTGCGGGAAAAAAAAAATCAGATTTTCAAGTTTTTCTGATTTTTTTATCAGATTTTCATGTTTTTTCCGAATTTTTTCATCAGGTTTTCACAATTTTTCCAGAATTTTCACCTGAAAACTTCTGGGGATTACAAGAAACCCAGCACACATCAAAAAATCATTGAGAGTTATCCTTGCAATCTCAACAGGTCTGACATGCCGGATTTTCAGATTCAGACTTTTGTGACCATGGCCTCATTGCACCCCAACCTAATGGTTTAAAATGTAGTGGTGAGAAGAACTTTCCATTTTTTTCAGTTTATACAGGAGCAGTAGCCAGCATATGTTGTAACTCCCATCATTCCCAGCTACAGTCAGGTGATCCCAATGGTGGTCAATAAAAAGGGCAGCCATTGAAGAGTTTTGACCTTGAAAACAAGCTTGTTTCAGATAAAACGTAGTCCCTGTGAAAGATTGATCATGAAACAGTAGAATGCTTAATGAATCAGATGACAGTGAGTGTAGAACAGATGAGACAGGAATAACTTTGACATAGTTGGCCAGCTTGAATTGATTTTAATATGTGGAAAAAAATTGCCTGTTTTGTTTTAAGGGAGGGCATTTTTACAACATCATGCAATCTGTGATCTAGTTTAGGTTTTATCATTGTAAA
This sequence comes from Xenopus laevis, assembly GCF_017654675.1. Lineage (NCBI taxonomy): Eukaryota > Metazoa > Chordata > Amphibia > Anura > Pipidae > Xenopus > Xenopus laevis. The sequence continues at coordinate 136,811,676 of NC_054373.1, read as the reverse complement.
TAAACAGGACATATCTTCTGAACTGTAAGACTTGCAGAACAACTGAAAGAAAAACAATTTTGAGAGAAAAGCCCTTATAAATACAAAAAATTAAATCAAAAACTTTCTGAAAATGTAGCTTATTTACACATAGCTATACACATATGGCACTGCTGTCACGAACAGAACCCTTAATCCAGAACCCAAGACAATTTTCCTGGTCTCGGCTCTCACTTCTGCCTATAACTGCCGCCTTTCACCTCGGGAGGAGCCCTTGGCTAATTGGATGCCACCAGGTCTTATTTGAGAGAGGAGAAAAGCTAACGGTTCTGGACAAGCAAAGGGACACAATCATCTCACCAGGATACTGGAAGGAAGAACGCTACTTGGAAACCAGTAGGCCGGGCCAGCACAAGAAGAGAGTAGTCAGACAGGCATCAAGATTGGAGAGCGTAGAAAAGTCAGTGGACAGGCAAATGGGCAGGATAGGAGAGATCAGAGTAGTCACAGGCAGGCAAGGGTCACAACACAGAAGATCAATTGAATTCACCAAGAATAACACACCCAAGAACAAGCTAATTGAACCGAACAACAGGCAATGTTACAAATACGGATATCCCTTTAAATAGTTTGAAACTCATGCCCTTGCGCAATGACGTCATCATGCTGGCACATAAAACCCAGAGGTGTGTGCTGGAGACACAGTGGGGGTCCCCGCCACCCACTAGATCACCAGGGTAAGTCCTTACAACTGCCTTTTAACAATAGAAGAGGGACTTTTATACACTTCTCATTTAAGACATGCAAATTACTTATGACTGAATTATTAGGCTGTGTATGTGTTATAAATCCATTGGTTTTGGATGTGTAAGTAGCCACAGGGTCATCAAGGAGTAATTTGCATATCCAGGTTATTTAGAGTCAAAATCTCCCAATCATATACTGTACATGACCGAATTTATTCCCATACTTTGGAGAATTACAGATCAGTAATTTCTGAATAGCATATACCATGACTTATCATTATTGCCTTAATGTTCTACTACCATTGTAAGGCAGTTGATGAGCCTGGTTTACAAGATACAAACAATTCATATATGCATAACCTTTTTCTGTCATTAAAGGGACAGTTAAAAAAAAACGTTTAATCAAAATGTATGTAGACAGCAATATTCAGAGAGAATTTGTAAGTGGCATTCATATACTTTTTTGCCATTCATTGTTTCCTTTCTCCATTCTTTAAATTGAATATTATAATTTATTAAAATGTAATAAAGTAACTGTCCATGGCAACTAGAAAGCTGATTACTAGATTATATTTTTTATATTCATGTTCCAGTCTGCTATTCAAAGCACTGCCTGCTTGCTAGGGTAAGTGGGGCCATAACAAAGAGCTGACATTAAAAGAATAAACTGACTGATTAAGAATAAACATAAAGGCCATTTGTAATTGGCTTGTAATTTGTAATATCAGTGTTTATATCACATTAAAAGTTAATTTTGGGGTAAAAGTTGACTTTAGAGTATATATATTTCTTAAAAGCTGTCCTTTTTCATGAAGTGTTTTAAAACTTTAACATTTGTTTATATCTGGATAGTTAAAATCCTACATAACATGATTTTGTTTTTTTTTTTGCTTAAATAATTTTTAAACACTTTCCATACACTTTGTTTTGGGTTACAAGACTTGCCAGTACTTGCTTTCCCACTCTGTCCCCTCTATTCTTTAGGACTGCAATGGGGCAATGTAATACAATTCTCTCAGTTTGCAACAAGTCTATTTACTAATAATAACCAGGCAGCAGGGCGCCTTTATTGGTCACCCTTAGAAAAAAATCTGATGCAGTTTTTATTACATTTCCCATTAAATAAAAATTAAATTCTTACACCAATACATCCCCACTAAGTTGTCTGACAAAAAAACCCAGTATATCATTCTTGAAGATGGTATAAGCCTTTTATATTGTGAATCTAAATTTGAGTCTGCAGTTACCACAATACAATACTATATTTTTTTATTTTTATTATTTTTATATTATTATCTATATCCCAGCAGTAACCATCAAACTCTCTTCCCAAATAGTTTTAAATCTCCTCCAAAATTCTTGCTATTACCTCCTACTATTACTAAGGCAATATACACAGACTAAACAAAACATACAAGCTCTAGGCCTGCTCTGCTTTTAATTGTACTTGGAATATGTACATTTAAACGTTTTTTTAGGACCAAGTATGAAGTGTTTGTATTACAGCAGCTTCCATTTAATAGGTCAACCAGTTCAAACCTATTTAATGTCTGTTCTTCAATAATTATGTATTGTACTTAATCACATAATCATAGCAGGTTTATGACCTATACCAGAATAAACAGCAGCAGCAGGTTTGTATTAGATTTGATCTTACATGATTTATATTAGATTTATATTAGAAGATGCAAAGCTTTCTACTGAACATTCACAATGACATGCTTTAGTTAACTGCCCCTGTGACACTGTTTAACATGAATGGATGTATATACCTTACTTACAGTTTTTGTGTAAATGTCATGAAATGATGACAAACAAGACATCACAAACTAAAATTTAAAAAAATGGAGGAAGCAGAGGAGCAGAACTATGCTGTAGTGTTCATTTATTTGTAATGCATTATAAATAAATGAACACTGCAGCATAGTTCTTCTCCTCTGCTTCCTCAATTTTTTCAATTTTGGATTATCCCCTTGGTGCGTTGGGCAGGAGAACAGGAGGTTAAGCTTTAAGAGGATCCTGTGACTGACCATGATTGAAATAGTTGTCCTACATAACTTCAACTGGTTAGGCCAATGTATACATGACCACAAGGAATAAACTTTGACCAATCACACTTTACAGTTTGAATATCAATGACTGTGCTTAAAAACACAGTGATCAAACTTTAGCCTATAAGATATTTCATGATAATGGAAATATTAGGAGCAAAACTAGTTTTCTCTCCCAGGTTTCCCCCTCCTTTGCCTACAAATGAAGAAAGTATATCCTCACTCGACATATTTTTCATGTAATACCTTCTGATATAAATAACAAGTTTACAAGGGTAGAACAAAATCAATACTTTGAAACTGTACCATGTTGTACAATTTGTTGTCACTACACTCAAAAATCATACAAATAAAAAAACAAAGAGAACAGAAAACAATTTAATTTACAGTGTATACATATTTCATTTTAAATGTTTGTGTTTTAATTTTGTAAGCATGCACAATAATGTTCCAGGCTGTCCAGGCCTTCATCAAGTGTGTGGCTTGACACCAGTGGTACTAGTATTAGGTGCTATTTTTGCAATGCTACACTCAAATCCCTAAAGACCAAAGCTTTCTACTCAGCTTGCAAGGAGTAGGACAGGGTGAAAAGTGCAAAAAGCTTGCCCAAATTGCCGTGTTTTATGCATATTTCCAGCCTGCCCATTATGCAGAATAGCCACAGGTCTTAGTGATCCATTTTAGAGTACAATGACTTGCATCTACCTCATGAATATAGCCCTGTCTGAATTCAGCAGTGCTGTATTCATGATGGGCAAGCATTGGAAGGCACATTGGTGCCCCTCTTCCACCTCTACCCATTCCTTGAATTAGAAGTTATTACCATGAGATGCCATTTGTGCTTGTTGACTTTAAGGGTCACATTTACAAAGCTTGAGTGAAGGATTCGAATTAAAAAAACTTCGAATTTCGAAGTGTTTTTTGGGCTACTTCGACCATCGAATGGGCTACTTCGACCTTCGACTACTACTTCGACTTTTCTAAAAATCGTTCGACTATTCGACCATTCGATAGTCGAAGTACTGTCTCTTTAAGAAAACTTCAACCCCCTACTTCGGCAGCTAAAAGCTACCGAAGTCAATGTTAGCCTATGGGGAAGGTCCACATAGACTTGCCTGAGATTTTTTGATCGAAGGATATTCCTTCGATCGTTGTATTAAAATCCTTCGAATCGTTCGATTCGAAGGATTTAATCGTTCGATCGAACGAATAATCCTTCGATCCTTCGATCGCAGGATTTGCGCTAAATCGTTCGACTTCGATATTCAAAGTCAAACGATTTTAGTTCCTAGTCGAATATCGAGGGTTAATTAACCCTCGATATTCGACCCTTCATACATCTGCCCCTAAATGATGGCTACATTAATTCAATTTCTTTTTTTTTGTCATCACATTGTCATCACATTGTTTTTACAACTGTCAGCTTGGTACTTGCAATGCAGTTTTGGGATACACTACTTAATCCAGGATTGTTAACAACACCAAAAACATGATACTGATAAAAGGTTTGAATCACAAATGCATTTTCTGTTGTTTTTTTCATTTTGGCTTGATAAAAGAATGCATTATTGAATAAAGAACAAACTTTTAAAGAATAAAGTTGATAATAAGAAGGCATAATCCCTAACCCAGACTGAAATAGTCGATTAAACGTTTTTCCTTGGTAACTGATATGATGCATTCGCTTCAAAAGCAAATATTCATTATATATTTAATCATGACTAAAATTTTCCTCCAAAGGCAAAATAGTTTTAGGAGATAGGTTATCAAGAAAAACTAGAAATCATGTAGAGTTGTCCCACAGTTCCTTCTCTCTCTCATGCTGGCAGCATTGCACATCAGTGCCTGTTTTACATGTGATGCTCAAAGACATGTCATAAATTATCAAACTCAGCAGCATAAGCTTTTCTTAAGTAGGCTTGTGTATCTTGCTAAAGGCACACTGTTTTCCATAAGTCCATTTGTAACTCATGGGAAGCATCAGCGGCAAATATATTTGGATGAGGTGACAATCAACATGATTATTTGAAAAACTGCAGGACAGATTTATGTGGCAAGTTGTTTTTATCTAGTTTCAATTTTGAGAGCAAATAACTTGCTTGGCTGGTTCCTGTCCTAAATTTTATCTTTCGTCGATCATGTCTGTTTGAGATTTAATAAGTACAGTTAGATGGTCTAAAATTTAAAATAAATTAATCTCCATTTGCATTTCTTTTTAATCAGCATTTTGCATTTTTATTCCCACTCAGTACAACTCACTTGGAATGTTGATCTGTTTTACAGAGTTGAGAAATGGACACAAGCTATTATTTCCAAATGTATTTGTAGATTAAACAAGGAAAGAAAAAAACTGGGAAGTTAGACCTAAGCTAACCATTTCAGTGCTATTTGTGAATCAGGAGGATTTATGTAAAACAATAAATAATATTTCCACTTTAATGCCCTATGTTATTCTAGGTGTATTATATAAATCATTTGAAATTCAAAAAATGTTTAACAAAATAAGTAAAGTCTTAAACAAACACATTAAATCCCTTATCCCACTTATGCTATTCTACCATTCATTATTGCAATACACACTTCAGACTGCTGACTACACCCATTGTGTAATATTTAGGTATTTTATTTTTAATGACTTTTGATCTGGCAGGTTTAAAATTTTGCAAAAAAGTTCACAAACTTTGAAACTGAAGTTTGTTACTTTGTAAAGCCCTTTATGGGCTCCTCACAACATGTTTCCTCACAACACATTTTTGTCTTGTCATTTATGCTGTAGATAATTTCCTTTTCATTCTCCCTCTTTTTTTCTGTCAAATGGGACATCCTATTTTTCTCACAAAACCCCTTGTCCTCTTCTCTTCAAAGCTTTAGTGTTTTCTTTATGACATATCTTTTGCATATTTTAATGAGCTACAATAAGGGGCTGATTTATTTATGTTGGCTTTTTTTCATGATTCAAAAAAAAAATGCAGACGGGGAAAAAAAATATCTTCTGAAATCTTGAATAGTTGGAATTTATCAAAGAAAAATAACTCAAAAAGTCCCCAGAAAAAACTCGGGCAAGTAAAAGCTGGTAAGGTTGTTTTGAAGTCATTGGGAATATTCTCTAGCGACTTTTTATTTAATTGTTTATTTTTCCAGTTTATTAAATATTCAGGATTTTCGGCCTCATTGAAAATGAATGGAACAATGTGATTCTGGCTGACTTTTTTTGCTGGAAAAACATGCACAGGAATATTTTGATGTGCTTTTTTCTTAAATAACCTAGCATTCGAGAAAAAAAATCACACAAGTTTTGTTCCATTTTTTCCGAGGTTATGTTATAATTACATAGTAAATCTGTGTTCAGTTTAATGAGGTTCCGCCAGGTTTCCACCAGGTTTATACATTAATAACATATTTGAATATTTCTCCCATTTGACATGCCTGTGATTGATACTCACCTGAAATTAAAAAAAGTGTTCCCCTTTATTCATTATATGCATGATTTATGTAAGTTGTGTGACTACATCTCATTTTTCTTTTATATATTACCTCCTGACAATGAACCTGATAAACAGCCAGCCTCAGGAACTGACATAAATACCTGGGGAAGGGCATCTGAAACTTAATATATACCTGAATTGGCATGATGAAAATCCCATTTGTTATATAAATTGTTCCTTACAGGCAAATGTTATCTTATATAAAACTGACAATTATTTAGGGCTATCACAATTCATTGTAGAAGTGACTACTCTTCATTTAAATAAAAGTAAGAGACAGTATGGCCAACACTTGCCTTAAAAGGCATTGATAAATTACTCAGACAGTGAACAGTTCAAATGCCTCATTAACAAGGGGATATAAAACAATTTAGAGGACAGTGAAATGTCAGGATAAATGCAAATACTATATCCATCTTAAAAAAGAAAGTATTCAAGTGAACTATAAGAACTGTTACTTTGTGTTTCATGTTTATTTGTCAGAATCAGCACTTGTGCCAAGTTGGTGCCAGTATCTTAACAAGACCAATGAAGTGCTATGTATGATTATCTAATTTGCAAATAGACTTACAGTACAAAACCAATAGTGAATTGTTCAATTTACACAAGGAATTTCTGATGCCTTTGTGCTATGTTCATAAATAGATTAAAGAGGCAGCTCACCTTTAAATTAACTTTTAGTATGCTGTAGACAGTGATATTTTAAATAATGATGAGTGAAGCTGCCCTGTGCCCTGTGCTGAACAATTAATTTTTTCACCTGCTTTTTTTCATGGCAACTGCATTAAAGCATGAAAAAATATGCAGGGCGAATTGCACATTTTGTCAACAATCTGTATCAGGAAACAATATATTTGCACATTCCGTATTCTGGCAACTAAAATTTGCACGTTCCTAATTCTGATACAATTTAAATTATAAATTGTAAAATGTTCAGCAACTCTCCAGTTTAGAATTTAAACAGATATCTGGTTGCTAGGGTACAATTTACCCAGGAAACCAGTGAGGGGTAAGAATTAAAGACTGGAAGCTTAAGTAAGATAAAATATAAAGTAACAGTACAAATTAAATTGTAACTTCCACAGAGCAATAGTTTTTTTGGCTTCCGATGTCAGTGACCCCCATTTAAAAACTAGAGGGAGGAAGAAAAGGAAGGCAAATATTTAAATTAAAAAAAATAAATAAACTTGAAGACCATTTTAAGAGTTAAAAATATGGCATTCTATAATATACTAAAAGTAGTTTAAAAAAAAACAAAAACCTGAGCATCAAGTTCTCAGACTTCAAAGTCTTTCACTTTCCAATATTCTCATTGTGGGTCATGGTAATATACCATACAGTAAAAAACATACAAGAATTTCAAACAAAAAGAACAAGGTATGGTTTTAACAGTTATTAAGGGGGTTATTTATTAAGGTTCTGTTTTTGAGGTTATTTTTTTGGTCAAAAATTAAATTCTTGGGTTAAAAATATAACTAAAAATTTTTGAGTTTTTTGAAAAAGATTTATTATATTCTGACCCTGAAAATAGCTTGAATCAGTGGCGTAACTACTGGGGGATCAGAGGGTGCAACTGGGCCAGGGCCCAAAACCCTGCAGGGCCCCCGGCAGATTGCGTGCGCTGCAGCCGACTGGAGTCGGCTGCAGCCGCAAAGTAAATGCACATGAACGAGGGGGAGGTTGCTGCACGGCCCGCCCCCACCTAGTTCCGTTACTGGCTTGAATCCAAAATACACCATCTAAAACCTGTCATGGTGATGTAGGAGTCAATGACTGAGGTCCCATGAACCATTTGAAGATGTTTACCTGATGTTCGAGGTTTTGCCCAAATACTTGAATAATTCAAGCAATTTGAGTATTTTCCGGTGGAAAACTCAGTTTTTGTTTTCACAACTTGAACTTGCAGAATCAAATTTTTTCCTTTCAAGTTTTTTTCTTAAATTAAGTACCATTTGAGTTGTGAGTTCATTCTAATTCATTTGAGGTATAAGAAAAAAATCTAACATTCAACCTTTAATAATTAACCCCCTGTTAATCAAGCATAAAAAACTGTTCCTCTCAAATATATGTGAAAATCCCAATGACTAACTACTTTTAAGTGTTTCATGCCAAATCTATCATTAATTTACGTAAACACTATATTTATGCTTAGATCATCGCAAATGGTTCATATTGCTATAGTAACCTATTTGTGACTGTGGTTCAGATGTCTGCCTCAAAATACATTTAAACAAGGGTTTCAATGGAAAAAAATTGTTGTACATGAGAATTAAAGTTTTTTTCACTTAAATTCATAAAACCAGAAACTTTGTAATTCATTCAAATTATGCACAATCTTCTCTTATAAAGAAACATATTTGAAAGAAACTGGCTCTCTTTTATGGTATTTCCTGCTTTTATGGAATCAAGTGTCATGGTTATTTCATGTTGGATATCACATTTCTTTTATGTCTAAAGAAACTGTAGAACTCACATGCTTTGAATATGAATTGCCAGTTTTTTTTAAATTATTGACCTACACACTATCATTGAGCTCTACTTGTATAAGTCTTGTGTGTAACAGCGACAAGTTGTTTTTTACCAATAAAGAAATAATTGTAATAATCATGAGAGCAATTAGCAATAATCTGAACACACATTCTATGGCAGCTTAAAATGCTGAAAATATAATTTTCTAAGCAAAGCAGAACAAATGTCACAGGGTTATGTTTATATCACATACCAAGGTAGTAACACTCTCAAACATTTAAAAAAAATACTACTCTCACCTCATTGATAATCTTAAAACCATCTTGTCAACAACTCATAGTATATGGTGATGAAGTCTTGAGCATATAATTTTCTTGCCACCTTTACTTGCTTATAAATGTCCATCCAGTTTGGGTAATGTCAAGAATTAATTGCCACAGGGCAGTGCCTCAAATGTGTCCCAAATTAAACACTGACAGAATAAAGTAATATATTTCTTGAGTATGTAGGGGGCTGGTAAATTAGCCACCCATTATTATTTAACAGACAGTCCCCTAGTGTTATAGACTCCTAAACTGGATCCTAAAACACAGTTGGGGGGGGCTGTTTCCTAATCATACATTTAACTATGCCATCTGTAGTTTAATAAGTTTCTAAAGTGCTAAAGTGTATAGGCGAGAGCAGCCATGGGCTCAAGGTCCATTTTGTTAATCCCCTTACCTGAGCATGCAGGAATGGTGAAGTGGAACCTAGACAAGGTCAGGTCTAGTAAGGATAGGCTTACTCACCTTCATAGGTCACTCTAGGAGTGACAGATAGTTAGGCTACTTAGCCGAGCAGCTGATCCCTAGTGGGATTATGATCCTGGGTACCAATTGCAGAAGTACTAAGTGGACTAAGTGTTAGAGTGTGCTCCTTAGGGTACACTTAGGGTAAAGGCTAAAAGATGGGTATACCTTCATAGAAGCTGTTTATGCTCTCTTCCCTGCGAGGAATTATACTGACCATTGGTACATGTGAGTAAATGCCTATCCACTCTTGTTCAATGTTCCTGCTCATTTCTTTGTGGACTCCCTTGTGGACTATCCTCTTTCATAGATGCACTCCCTGTTTAAGTTGCAAGAACCACTGGTGCCCAATTATTATGCCCAGCATTCAAGTCCAGTTGTACAACACCCTGCCTCCACACCATTGGGAGGGTTCAACCCCTAGGAATTGGGGTTAAAGCTAATAGTTTTTTCCTTGAGGACTAATTTAAGGAGAAACACTACAGAATATTTGCAGTCATATTTTCCATGGAGAAAACACAAACAAGAACCACATTGTTCCATTACTTTTTCAATGAGGGTGAAAATCTTGAATGTTTTAATAAACTGGGAAAGCTTCGACTTGCTAATTTTTTTTTTGGAGAATTTTCATGTTTTTTTTCTTTGATAGATTGTAACTATTTGAGGTTTCACAAAATATGCTCAAGTCTAAACTTCTTGTAAAAAAACCTTGAGTAATTGGCCATCTCAAAAATTGATCAATCAGCCCCTTAGGGGCAAATTTACTAAAGGGCAAAGTGACTAACTTTACTAACCAATTTACTAATGGGCGCAGGCGTAACTTCACTAGCGAAAGTGACTGACGCTGTCGCTCATTCACACTCAATCGGCAGGCGAAGTTGCCCTCTGGTGAAGGGACGTAGCTTCACAAATTCACTAAGATGCAGATTTTACTGAACGTTACCTCTTGCGCCAGACTTGCCTTTGCCACCTGAGACCAGACGAAGTGCAAGTAGATAGGACTTCCTCAGAATTTAGTTGAAAATTTTTCTAATACCCAAAAAACGCTGGCATCTTTTCCTTTTTTCAGGGTGATAGGCTGCAAAAGAGCGTAAAAATGTTTTGGAGTAACCCGCTTCCCCCCCTACATTTCCTAACATATGACACATAAACTATACACTGGGCTCATGTGTAGGCCATTATACCAACTCTATTTTCTTTTGTTAAACTTCCCTGGGCTTATGTAATGTAATGTATTTGCTCCAACATATACGTCCATTCAACATTAACTTCCCACCGTATGCAAATTAGCCGGCGCTAGCGCAAATTTGCTCTGCTTGCCAAATTAATGCTAGCGCAACTTTGCCAGTGTTTGGTGCCCTGGACGCAACTTTGCATGTTAGTGAATTAGCATTGTCTGAGCGAATTTTCGCCTGTCGAAGTGTTGTGCTGCCTGCGAAGCCGCTGCTGGCGAATTTTCGCCGCTTAATAAATTTGCCCCTTAAAAGCCACAAAATACTGAGGATGACTGGCCAGCATGTAAGAAGCATTTTGTTTCTGTATTTAAAAACATTTACAAAACACTTTGGATAGAATTTGTAAGCTAATACCATGCCATTGGGCTTTGTGATTCACTTCACTAGCGAATATATTTTTAATTAATTATGATAACTTTCCTTCCTATTTCCTTTCTATTTTCCCATACAGCCATATGATTACATTGTCTATCACACATTAGAAAAAAACATCTACTAGACTGTGGGTCACATTTTATTTTACAAAACTGCAAAAAATGTGGCCTTGCCAGCATGTATCAAGTTGTTGCATTTGAAAGAATTTAGTTTCTGGGTGCACTATTATAAATATATTGGCACCAGAAGTAATTTATGTCTATACCCTACACTTCAATGGACAAGATGAACAGAATTTGAATGGGAACTTTCTATATAAAATTGTCCTTCTGGCTTTGCAGTCAGTTCTATACTTAAATACATAATTTTATGTGATGATAGTCTGTTTAAAGATCAAATCCGAATATTTTTGTATCTATAAATTATTATCTACACCCTGTTATCATTATAAATGTTTTACAGTTATTCTGTCAAATATTGTCTACAGGAAACACAAAAGGCATTATAAATATGCAATACCTAATAGATTCCATTCTGTACAAATATTTTAACATAAAGATAGAATGTTTTGTATGTTCCTTCATCTGAATGTAATAATAAGCTCCAACACATAATATAGCATGCACTACCTAATGTTGCATGAGGTTTAGTCAAACAATTGCCTATTGGCCTTTTGTAAAGAGTTATAAAATACATTTCAGTGTACACCTGAGTTACATTTGACCTTCCGATTCTAATTCAGCATCTGAATTACACTGTATTTTGCAATGAAAGAGTAAAAACCTTGAATTATTATATCTGATTACACTAGTATGCTATACTGCTTATGTCGATGTTCTTATGAGTTCATTTTTCAAAGAAAATGTTCACTTGCATGTGAAACATTGCAAAGTTGGTCAGTATGACTTAAATCTTAAAGATTTAAGTCTTATAATTTGATCATGATCTGGACTTTTCAATTTTTTACTTTACTAAAAACCTAAATACACTGCATGCCGGCATTACTTTGCATTGTGCTGAGGGCTCTTGCTGACTATCCTTTCTGAATTAAAGAACGCTTTCAACATCTTTCTCTCTATATATTATTTTTAACTTCCAAACCACTCACATCTTCTCATGAGCACCATCCTTTCATTCCTTTCGTATCTCTGTCCTCTCATGATGGCATTATTTTTTAAAGCCATTTAATAAAGGACTATCTTTTAAGAAAATGCTCTCAATATCTGCGTTAATACAGCACTGGGAACTTGAAGCCCTCTTTCTCTCTGAGCAAATCTTTCTGCTTCTATTTGTATCTCTGTCAGTGTGCATGTTTCTTCATATCTCTCTTTATATCCAATTCCCTAATTCTCACAAAGGGACATAGAGATGCAATTTTCACTTTATCTTATGTTTTTTTTTTGCCTGTTTGCATGTCTATATATGAATACATCTCTTTGTTACATACTGGGCACCCCTCTCTATCTATATTTCTGTTTGTATATTTTTTTCTGTTCTCTCATTCCCTTTTATACTTTTTCTTTTCATTATGCTCTCTCATTCATTTTCCATTTTCTTTCTCTTGCTGTTTCACACTTTGTTTCTCTATCAATGTAAGTTTATCTTATTATCTGTGCCTTTCTGTTGGTGTGTGTATTGCTGGGCATTTTCTATTTCTCTATCTGTTGCTCATCAGCATTTGAATGAATTGCAGTCCTTCATTCTGGTGCATTTCTAATATCAAGGGATCGTATCAATGCTTAGGTTAGAAGAAAGTAGGCCCCATTTTAAAGCCGCATAATGCCCACCTACCCTGGGTTGAGTATTTCAGAGTATGTTCTTCTCTTGTAACAGCTTGTGGAGGAATACTTGCTAGGAGTGGCAGCTAGCCACCAGTGTTTTACCACATGTCTGTCAATGGTGGGTGTTTCTCTGTCCCATTTGTGATCACGGCTACCTGCTCCCAGTGGTCCATTGCAGAAGGTGGTCATGAAATGTCATAATTTTTAACATAAACTTTATTTTATGTTTCAGTCACGGGAAAATATATTTTTTACCAAATGCATCAGTTAATAGAGCTCCTTCTGCAGATCCTTGGGCTAGCCATTTTCTTAATTTTCCAAGTGCCCTCAGCCATGTGACTTTTGCTCTGTTAATGTTCAGTTTCTCCTTACTGCTGCACTGCAAGTTGAGGGTGCTGTCATTCACTTCCCTTTCCCCCACCAACATACAGTATCAGCAGAAGACTGAGCAATTAACATGATAGTAGCTCAATGACCTCTGTTGCAGCTGCCTGAACTGCTGCCTGAACTGCTGCCCCTGCTCTGCTTTGAGCTAATAGTGCTGCTGGTAGAGGAACTGGCATGTATTCTAGCAACTGGGGAAACAGGCAAATCTCAGACTACCTCACATTTAATTTAGGTGATGGTACATAGTGAGATTGGCTGCCCATGAGAGATCTGCACAACCAGCAGGCAACAAATCCATTGAAGTCTCCATTCCATTGAAAACTCTTTTGCATTGATGTCAGTGGGAAAATTGCCTGTCACTGCTTTCAGGGAAAACCAGCCATGGTTACCTGTCACGGCTTTTTATAATATGAAATGTGCTGGGGCTGATCTACACAGAGGTTCCTGAAGGAGGTGTGATTTTCACTGCTCCATGTTCCTTTAACATTATTATCTTAATATTATAGGGAGTGTTAATGGGGCATTTTAGCTGCCCTGAGCACTGGTTGATAAAATGCTTTGTGTTCCACAACTCTAATGACCAAAACCGCTGGAACAGGTGGTTATTAAAAGGCTCTAATGCATATTTTACTTATTGTGTGTATATATATATAAATATATATATATATATATATATATATATATATATATATATATATTTATAAACAAGGGGATGTTGTACTCACCACTATTTTTTAAAACCATTAGGCGGGGGTGCAATGAGGCTGTGACCACAAAATACATATAGTCAAATACAAGAGTCCTCTGCACTCAACCCATTATCAATATATTTAAGACAGAGACATTTTGTGCATACTGCTACTAGAAAATGCCTTATCCTATATATATATATATATATATATATATATATATATATATATATATATATATATATATATATATATATATATATATATATATATATATATATAGCAAACAAGGAAAAGTTGTGCTCACCACTAATTTTTATATTTATATATAAATTGTATAATGAAGCAATAGAATTCTTAATGAATCAAATGAAAACTGAGTATAGGACTGGCCAGATATGGGATGACTTTGACATAGTTGGCCAGCTTAAATATATTGCAATATATGGACAAACAATGCCTGTTCTGTTTAAAGGGTAAGGCATAAGCCAAATGACAGAACTCCAAGAAATTATATCAACAACTAGAGATGTCGCGAACTGTTCGCCGGCGAACTTGTTCGCGCGAACATCGGGTGTTCGCGCTCGCCGGAAGTTCGCGAACGTCGCGCGACGTTCGCCATTTTGGGTTCGCCATTGTTGGCGCTTTTTTTTGCCCTCTCACCCCAGACCAGCAGGTACATGGCAGCCAATCAGGAAGCTCTCCCCTGGACCACTCCCCTTCCCTATAAAAACCGAAGCCCTGCAGCGTTTTTTCACTCTGCCTGTGTGTGCTGAAGAGATAGTGTAGGGAGAGAGCTGCTGCCTGTTAGTGATTTCAGGGACAGTTGAAAGTTTGCTGGCTAGTAATCGTTTTGATACTGCTCTGTTATTGGAGGGACAGAAGTCTGCAGGGGTTTGAGGGACATTTAAGCTTAGGTAGCTTTGCTGGCTAGTAATCTACCTTCTACTGCAGTGCTCTGTATGTAGCTGCAGTGGGCAGCTGTCCTGCTTCTGATCTCATCTGCTGACTGCTGCAATAACAGTAGTCCTTGTAAGGACTGCTTTTATTTATTTTTTTGTTGTTTTACTACTACTACTACTACTACTATAAGAGCCCAGTGCTATTAGTCTAGCAGTGTTGGGGAGTGGGACTGGTGTGCTAATCTGCTGATCCTAGTAGTTCAGCAGCACCAACTTTAATTTTTTTTTTTAATATTCATTTTTTTTTTATTTTACTTTTTTTTATTTTACTACCGCTGTAGTAGTGTATAAGTTGACCTTTTAGGCATTATTTGCCCTGTAGGCATTATTTGCACACTGTTTTCTTCAACCCGCCATCGAGCTGTGTGACCTTGTTCACATTCTGTCTAAATATCCATAATATTACCGTCTCCAGAAAAAACACCGGAGTGACTTTTTTCAAGCAGCCATAATATATTTTACGTAATCCGTATCCACCGCTGTAGTAGTGTATACGTTGACCTTGTAGGCATTATTTGCACAGTGTTTTCTTCAACCCGCCATCTAGCTGTGTGAGCTTGTTCACATTTTGTCTAAATATTGATAATATTATCGTCTCTAGAAAAACCACTTGAGTTACTTTTTTTCAAGCAGCATTCATATATTTTACGTAATCCGTATCCACCGCTGTAGTAGTGTATACGTTGACCTTGTAGGCATTATTTGCACACTGTTTTCTTCAACCCGCCATCTAGCTGTGTGACCTTGTTCACATTCTGTCTAAATATCCATAATATTACCGTCTCCAGAAAAAACACCGGAGTGACTTTTTTCAAGCAGCCATAATATATTTTACGTAATCCGTATCCACCGCTGTAGTAGTGTATACGTTGACCTTGTAGGCATTATTTGCACACTGTTTTCTTCAACCCGCCATCTAGCTGTGTGACCTTGTTCACATTCTGTCTAAATATCCATAATATTACCGTCTCCAGAAAAAACACCGGAGTGACTTTTTTCAAGCAGCCATAATATATTTTACGTAATCCTTATCCACCGCTGTTGTAGTGTATACGTTGACCTTGTAGGCATTATTTGCACACTGTTTTCTTCAACCCGCCATCTAGCTGTGTGACCTTGTTCACATTCTGTCTAAATATCCATAATATTACCGTCTCCAGAAAAAACACCGGAGTGACTTTTTTCAAGCAGCATTCATATATTTTACGTAATCCGTATCCACCGCTGTAGTAGTGTATACGTTGACCTTGTAGGCATTATTTGCACACTGTTTTCTTCAACCCGCCATCTAGCTGTGTGAGCTTGTTCACATTTTGTCTAAATATTGATAATATTATCGTCTCTAGAAAAACCACTTGAGTTACTTTTTTTCAAGCAGCATTCATATATTTTACGTAATCCGTATCCACCACTGTAGTAGTGTATACGTTGACCTTGTAGGCATTATTTGCACACTGTTTTCTTCAACCCGCCATCTAGCTGTGTGACCTTGTTCACATTCTGTCTAAATATCCATAATATTACCGTCTCCAGAAAAAACACCGGAGTGACTTTTTTCAAGCAGCCATAATATATTTTACGTAATCCGTATCCACCGCTGTAGTAGTGTATACGTTGACCTTGTAGGCATTATTTGCACACTGTTTTCTTCAACCCGCCATCTAGCTGTGTGTATTATCGTTTCCAGAAAAACCAACTGAGTTTTTGTTGTTGTTGTTGTTTTTTTAAAAATAATGCCAGGCAAAGGCAGGCCGCCACGCAGAGGCCGTGCTAGGGGCCGTGCTGCTATGCAATCCTGTGGCCCTAGCAAATTGCCCAGTTTTAAAAAGCCAATGACCCTGAACTCCCAAAATGCTGAAGAGGTAGTTGACTGGCTTACACAGCACACCCCATCCTCTACCGTTTCTAACTTTACCACAACATCCTCCTCATCCTCCACTGCTATGGCCACCCCACGTAACACTTCCTCCACCACCGGTGCCCCTTCTTCACTGGGGTCAGAGGAGTTATTTTCCCATGAGTTTCTTGAACTGAGTAATGCGCAACCATTATTGCCAGAAGAAGATGAAGGAGATGAGGACCTTACACCAGATTTAATTCTGGCAGAGAACACGATAGAGATGGACATAATGAGTGATGAGGAGGAGGTCCCCGCTGCTGCTTCCTTCTGTGATGTGTCAGAAGAAATTGATGCATCTGAGGAGAATGATGATGAGGAGATTGATGTTTTGTGGGTGCCTAGTAGAAGAGAGCAAGAGGAGGGTAGTTCAGATGGAGAGACGGAGAGTCAGAGAGGCAGTAGGAGAATAAGACTTAGAAGAAGCAGGGAGGACAGCCCGCAGGGATCAGTAGGGCAACAACATGTATCGGCACCTGTGTTCAGCCGGCCAACGCACCCGCCATTGCCGCCAACTCCGCCAACTTCTACTGTTACCGCCAGATCGCACACTTCCAAAAAGTCAGCAGTGTGGGATTTTTTTAATGTGTGTGCCTCTGACAAAAGCATAGTAATTTGCAATGAGTGCAGTCAGAAACTGAGCCTTGGTAAGCCCAACAGCCACATAGGTACAACTTCTATGCGAAGGCACATGAGCGGCAAGCACAAAGCACTTTGGGAGCAACACCTCAAAGGCAACAGGCAAACTAAAAGCCACACTCCTTCTGGTCCAGCATCTTACTGCTCTACCTCTGCTCTCCTTGACCCGTCTGAACCACCCTCCACTCCGCCTTCCACCTTGACCACCTGTTCCCATTCCCAGTCATCTGCCACCAGCCAAGTTTCTGTGAAGGCCATGTTTGAGCGTAAGAAGCCAATGTCTGACTGTCACCCCCTTGCCCGGCGTCTGACAGCTGGCTTGTCTGCACTCTTAGCCCGCCAGCTTTTACCATACCAGCTGGTGGACTCTGAGGCCTTCCGCAAATTTGTAGCAATTGGGACACCGCAGTGGAAGGTACCCAGCCGCAATTTTTTTTCTAAAAAGGGAATACCACACCTGTACCAACATGTGCAGAGCCAAGTTACCGCATCTCTGTCACTTAGTGTTGGGCCAAAGGTCCATATGACTACTGACGCATGGTCCTCCAAGCATGGTCAGGGCAGGTATGTCACCTACACTGCCCACTGGGTGAACTTGGTAATGGCTGGAAAGCAGGGAATGGGTAGCTCAACAACAACAGTGGAGTTGGTGTCACCGCCACGGATTGCACGTGGTTCTGCCACCACCTCTACTCCTCCATCGCTCTCTACCTCGTCTTCTTCTTCTTCTTACTCTGCTGCTGGGTCCTCCTTCTCCTCCTCCACACCTGTGCACCCCCAGCTCCCCCTAGGCTATTCGACGTGCCAGGTACGCCGTTGTCACGCTGTCTTGGGGATGACGTGCCTGGAAAGCAAAAACCATACCGGATCTGTACTCCTGTCATCTCTGCAGTCACAGGCCGATCGGTGGCTGACCCCACACCAACTGCAGATCGGAAAAGTGGTGTGTGACAATGGAAGCAATCTGTTGGCAGCGTTGAGACTAGGCAATTTAACACATGTGCCCTGCATGGCACATGTGTTAAATTTAATAGTCCAACGTTTTGTCTCCAAGTACCCAGGATTCCAGGACGTTCTCACCCAGTCCAGAAAGGTGTCGGCCCATTTCAGACGTTCCTACACAGCCATGGCACGCCTTGCTGACATTCAGCAGCGCTACAACATGCCAGTCAGGCGTTTGATTTCTGACAGCCAGACTCGCTGGAATTCAACGCTCCTTATGTTGGAACGTCTGCTGCAACAACAAAGGGCCGTCAACGAGTACCTTTTTGAACTGGGTGGTAGGACTGGATCTGCACAGCTGGGGATTTTTTTCCCCCGTTACTGGGTGCTTATGCGCGATGCCTGCAGGCTCATGCGACCTTTTGAAGAGGTGACAAATATGGTCAGTCGCACCGAAGGCACCATCAGCGACCTAATACCCTTCGCTTTCTTCCTGGAGCGTGCCGTGCGACGAGTGACAGATGAGGCTGTAGACCAGCGTGACGAGGAGCTGGAAGCGCACGATTTCTGGTCGGAATCACCAGAACGAACCCAGGCACCTGCTGCAACGCAGGGAGAGGTGCCAGAAGTGGAGTCAGAGGAGGAAGGTGGCTTTGTGGAGGAGGAGGAGGAGGACCAACAGGAGCAGGCTTCCCAGGGGGCTAGTGGTGACCTTTTGGGGACCCCTGGTCTTGTACGTGGCTGGGGGGAGGAGACCGTGGATGATGCAGTCCTTGATAATGAGGAAGCGGAGATGGATAGCTCTTCATCCAACCTTGTGAGAATGGGGTCTTTCATGCTGTCATGCCTGTTGAAGGACCCCCGTATCAAGAGGCTTAAGGAGAAGGACCTGTACTGGGTCGCAACGCTACTAGACCCTCGGTACAAGCATAAAGTGTCAGAAATGTTACCAACATACCACAAGTCCGAAAAGATGCGGCATTTACAAACCAGCCTGCAAAACATGTTGTACAATGCTTTTAAGGGTGATGTCACTTCAGGAACTCATCAACATTCCAGGGGCAGAGGTGCCAGTAATCCTGCCACGAGCACACCTGCAAGGACAAAGCTCTTTGGCCAGTCTGTAACGTCAGACATGCAAATGTTTTTCTGTCCAAGGCAGCGCCACAACCCTTCTGGATCCACCCTCAAAGAACGCCTCGACCGGCAGGTAGCGGACTACCTGGCATTAACTGCAGATATCGACACTCTGAGGAGCGATGAACCCCTGGACTACTGGGTGCGCAGGCTTGATCTGTGGCCAGAGCTGTCACAATTTGCCATGAACCTCTTGTCTTGCCCAGCCTCAAGTGTGCTCTCAGAAAGGACCTTCAGTGCAGCAGGAGGGATTGTAACTGAGAAGAGAACTCGCCTAGGTCACAAAAGTGTCGATTACCTGACCTTTATTAAAATGAATGAGGGGTGGATCTCGGAGGGTTACTGCACGCCGGAAGACTTGTTCTGACTTCTATGCAGCTGTCCTTCTCTTCAAGCCTCATGACTCCACACACAGCTGTCCTTTAGCGTCCTCCTCCTCCCTCCGCCACCGTTACCCTACTGGTTTAATTTTTTCTGGCCTCTGTGCTTCAGTGGCTGCAACCAAAAAAACTGGGCAAACAATGTCTACAAGGTCAACGTATGGCAAAAAATGACTATTTTCAGCATTTATATGGCATATTTTTTCTGGCAACTGTGCTTCAGTGGCTGCGTCCAAAAAAATGCATATTTTCTGCATTTATATGGCATAATTTTTCTGGCCTCTGTGCTTCAGTGGCTGCAACCAAAAAAATGCATATTTTCAGCATTTATATGGCATAATTTTTCTGGCCTCTGTGCTTCAGTGGCTGCAACCAAAAAAATTTATATTTTCAGCATTTATATGGCATAATTTTTCTGGCAACTGTGCTTCAGTGGCTGCGACCAAAAAAATGCATATTTTCAGCATTTATATGGCATAATTTTTCTGGCCTCTGTGCTTCAGTGGCTGCAACCAAAAAAATTTATATTTTCAGCATTTATATGGCATAATTTTTCTGGCAACTGTGCTTCAGTGGCTGCGACCAAAAAATGCATATTTTCTGCATTTATATGGCATAATTTTTCTGGCCTCTGTGCTTCAGTGGCTGCAACCAAAAAAATTTATATTTTCAGCATTTATATGGCATAATTTTTCTGGCCTCTGTGCTTCAGTGGCTGCAACCAAAAAAATGCATATTTTCAGCATTTATATGGCATAATTTTTCTGGCAACTGTGCTTCAGTGGCTGCGACCAAAAAAATGACTATTTTCAGCATTTATATGGCATATTTTTTCTGGCCTCTGTGCTTCAGTGGCTGCGGCCAAAAAAACTGGGCAAACAATGCCTACAAGGTCAACGACGTTTTATATGGCATATTTTTTTTGGCAACTGTGCTTCTGTGGCTGCAACCAAAAAAACTGGGCAAACAATGTCTACAAGGTCAACGTATGGCGAAAAATTACTATTTTCAGCATTTATATGGCATATTTTTTATGGCAACTGTGCTTCAGTGGCTGCGTCCAAAAAAACTGGGCAAACAATGCCTACAAGGTCAACGTATGGCAGTTGTTTAAAGAGAACAGTAGATTACTAGCCAGCAAAGCTACCTAAGCTAAAATGTCCCTCAAATCCCTGCAGACTTCTGTCCCTCCAATACAGAGCAGTATCAAGCAGATTACTAGCCAGCAAACTTACTATCATCTGTCCCTGAAATCACTAACAGCTCTCCCCCTACACTATCTCTTCCAAGCACACACAGGCAGATTTTTCAGATACATTTTTGCCCTTGATCCCCCTCTGGCATGCCACTGTCCAGGTCGTTGCACCCTTTAAACAACTTTAAAATCATTTTTCTGGCCAGAAATGTCTTTTCTAGATGTTAAAGTTCGCCTTCCCATTGAAGTCTATGGGGTTCGCGAACCGTTCGCGAACCGCTCGCATTTTTGCGCAAGTTCGCGAATATGTTCGCAAACTTTTTTTCCGACGTTCGCTACATCCCTATCAACAACAGAGGTAATATGCTGAAACAAATTTTAGGTTTATTAGACCAACATTTCAGTTCCTTATTGGAACTTTCACCGGGGAACAATGGGCAGTACACAATTAGCCATTCAAATAGGCTCAAAATGGTGCCAAAAAGTGTTTTGCTAGGGAACAAGTGAGGGTAAACAATCATGACGGTACATGAAGAGAAAAAACGAACATAAACAAAATTAGCATATGCAGAACGGAGTTAACCTTACAATCCGTTTTAAGCAGTGCCATAGGCTATTTCTATCATGCCTTCAAACCTGTGTAAGGCAATGACACCCGACCGTCGCTCTTTAAAGGTGAAGTGGGACTTACTGATCGCCCACGGGTTACATAGAAAAAGCTTAGTGTTTAATCTTAGTAAACACATCCTGAACCCGGGTGAAATCTCCCTCCTTTCCAAAGGGCTCACCTTTGTCCCCAGCACTACCCCTGACACCCTAGACTTACTGGTTGATGTGCACAGATTTCAGCGGAAACTCAAATTAGAACACTTTAAAGACTCACCAGAGATGCCGAAAGTACAATTTAAACCTATTAGTACCTTTGAACCCACAAACACACCAGCATCCATCAAGTCTAAGTATGACAATTTGACATTAGACGAATGACGAGCAATAAAAACGCTCAAAGCTGACACTGATCTAGTCATAAGAGCAGTGGACAAAGGTGGATCAATAGTCCTATTGGATTTGACATACTATAGAAATGAAATATTAGTACAACTGTCTGACACTTGTACCTATAGACAACTCCCTGGGGCCCTACATTAAAAGTGTCAGCATGTAGGAAGGCATTAGTAGCAAAACACAGAGGTAACCCACCGGTTGATTTCTTGTGTACTTTACTGGAACTGGTTTTGACCTATAACTACTTCCTATTTGAACAGACCTTTTATCTACAAAAGACGGGTACGGCGATGGGCTCTAATGTGGCCCCCTCTTATGCCAACCTATTCATGGACTATTTGAGTGTCAATATATCTATCCTAAGTTTGGACAACATCTGATATTGTATCTGAGATTTATAGATGATATTTTGATTATTTGGCGAGGGGACCATATTAGTGCCCAACATTTTGTAACTTACTTAAATGAACTACCCACTCCTGTGAAATTTACTGTAGAATGTCATAAGGATACGGTTGATTTTTTGGATATGAGATTGTTTCAAACAGCAGAGTGGGTGGTTACCACACTTTTTTGTAAACAAACTGACTGAAACACGATATTACATGCTCATAGTTTCCACCCTCCTGCAGTTCAGAAATCAATACCGTATACCCAATTTCTGAGAGTTTTCAGGGTTAATTCCAATGGGGCTTCAGCTACAGCACAGGCATTGGAGATGAGAGACATGTTTTTGGACAGGGGATACTCCTAGGACTTCCTTAATGGGGAGATGGAAAGGGCATCGGGAATGGCTCTGAACGGACAAAGTGGTGCGGATACCAAAGGGGATGCTGGTGATAAAATGGTTCTGAACAGACAAAGTGGTGAGGATACCAAAGGGGATGCTGGTGATAAAATGGTATTTGTTACAAGCTATATGCCAGTTAGTAAAAAGGTTCATTCGGTAATCAAAAAACACTGGCCAATATTGCAATTGGACTCAAACTTGCCATTCACCAATATGTCCCCCCCCTATGTGTGCCTATCAGCAGGGTCGGTCCTTAAAGGACATATTGATGGAGACGGATTTGCGGAGTGACAAAGGCAAACCGTTGTTGACAGGTGGCAAACCAAGATGTTTCCATTGTGGGGGTTGCAGAACATGTGGATGTCTGTTAACTGGGGGAACATTCCCCCACCCCAACACTGGTAAGAGGTTTCAAATACGCCATTGTTTAACTTGTTTATCGGACCATGTAATCTATTGTATTATGTGCCCGGTGGTCTATATTATATAGGAAAATGTGTCATCTCCTTTCAGATGAGAATGAATAATCACCGATCAGCAATCCGTCTAGCATTGACTTCTGGGAAAACAGAGATTCCCCTTGCCTGGCACTTTTTAAACAACAATCATCCTCTTCCTTCACTACGAGCCATTTTGATCGATTGTGTTCCCCCTCTAAGGAGAGGTGGGAATAGGGGTAAAATCCTATTACAGAAGGAAGCCAGATGGATATGGACTTTGGACAGAATTTACCCAAAAGGGTTGAATGAGATGCACTCCTTGTTGTGTTTTCTCTAATGGGTTCGAGTAGTATATGATATCCTGCAATATGTGTAATTAATGTCTGAAAGTTATAGGACTGCTACATATTTGATGAACTTTGAGACTCCAATGGATTCTACTATGGTCTCCCTGAGTGAATTGAAAAAAAATTAGATTTTAATGGTCTTTACAGTAATATTGTAACAGTAACTTACCCTGGTGGTCTAGCGGGCCGGCGGGGACACCTCTGTTCCTTTTAAAGGCGCAGGCGCGCTGACGCGTGACGTCAGCACGCAATGACGCAAGGCCTTATGGGTATTTAAAGGGCCATTACACTGTATTCCTTGCCCGTGATAGGATTACTTTTCTGGTGGTTCCTGAGCCTTGTGCTAGTACCTGTTTGCCTGAATTCTGTTTTGAACTTCTGTGTTTTGACCCGGCCTGGCTTTTGACTTCTCTGACTTCCGTAACCTGACCCTTGCCTGAAACCGTCTCCGATTCCATCTGTCCCTCCTGTTTGACTTCCTGGTTTGACTCCTGCCTGTTGTTTGATTCCGATTCAGCCTCATCCCATCTGATTGATTACCCGGTTTTGACCCTTGCCTGCCTGACGATCCTGCTATCTACCTGCCTCGATTCTGCCTGTCTGACCACGGATTTGCCTATCCTGCTTGTACCGTGACCTTTGGCCTTAAAGACTCTATCTACAGTCGTGCCCCTCTGCCTATCCAGAACCCTCATCTTGCACCTCTCATTTAAGTCCAGGTGGCATCCAAGTAAGCCGAGGGCTTCTCCCGAGGCCCAAAGGCGGTCACACTACTGGAGAAGCACGAGCCGAGACCAGGGTGCCTGGTGTTTGTTCTGGTGTTGGGTGCCGACCGTGACAAATATGTTTTAGTATGTTATGAATTTAAATTATATTCACTATATGGCACTACACAAAATATTTATTAATTGTGTAAGGTTCATTGATCATGAGCTGGGCTTAGATAGTTAATCCGAAGGAGAGGATAGATAGACAATTACTAGCACTCCAGATTGAGATATTGGAGTGGTATATTTATACAAAGTATTTTTATTTTTAATCATTTATATCTTGACTAAAATGTGGTATTGAGGTCTCTGTAGTGTGGAGAAGAGCCCTGGAGCTGAGAATTGCCTCTTAGATCAATGGATGAATATCTAGTGATATCTGTACATTGATTAGGAATGTAGGGGCAATATTACTGGATAGAGATGTAATCACATTTGCACAGCACTGATTGGGTTAATATGGTTTAAATGGGTGTGTTTCACTTTCCTACACCATCGTGATGACGGCCCTGTGAGGGTTGAAACGCATAGATGTGAGTGTGGAATAAAGAATTTTACCACTTTGAAATGATGGAATAAGCTGTGAGTGCTTTCGACTACTTGACTGTATTTTCTGTGGCTAGCAGCCAGCTGTGATATTTTTGAATGGAGAGTGCCGTTGGAGTTGTATGTATATATATATATATATATATATATATATATATATATATATATATAAAACAAGGGAAAGTTGTGCTCACCACTATTTTTTAAAACCATTAGGCGGGGGTGCAATGAGGGTGTGACCACAAAATACATATAGACAAATACAAGATTCCTCTGCACTCAACCCATTATCAATATATTTAAGACAGAGACATTTTGTGCATACTGCTACTATAAAATGCCTTACCCTTTAAACAACACAGGGATTGTTTGTCCATATATTGCAATATATTTAAGCTGGCCAACTACGTCAAAGTCATCCCATATCTGGCCAGTCCTATGCTTAATTTTCATCTGATTCATTAAGAATTCAATTGCTTAATTTTACATTTTACAAAGGGACTAAGTTTTACCTGCAACTTACTAGCTGCTTTCAAAGTAAAACTCCCAAACTTGGCTGCCCTTTTATTAGACCCCAGTGGGATCACCTGACTATAGCTGGGAAGGGTGGGAGCTACAACATGGAGCTGGTCACTGCTCCTGTATAACTATAACAAACAAGGGAAAGTTGTGCTCACCACTATTTTTTAAAACCATTAGGCGGGGGTGCAATGAGACTTTACTTAGAGGGACTAAGTTTTACCTGCAACTTACTAGCTGCTGGTCACACCCTCATTGCACCCCCGCCTAATGGTTTTAAAAAATAGTGGTGAGCACAACTTTCCCTTGTTTGTTATAGTTATACAGGAGCAGTGACCAGCTCCATGTTGTAGCTCCCACCCTTCCCAGCTATAGTCAGGTGATCCCACTGGTGTCTAATAAAAGGGCAGCCAAGTTTGTGAGTTTTACTTTGAAAGCAGCTAGTAAGTTTCAGGTAAAACTTAGTCCCTTTGTAAAATGTATAATTAAGCAATTGAATTCTTAATGAATCAGATGAAAATTAAGTGTAGGACTGGCCAGATATGGGATGACTTTGACGTACTTGGCCAGCTTAAATATATTGCAATATATGGACAAACAATCCCTGTGTTGTTTAAAGGGTAAGGCATTTTTTAGTAGCAGTATGCACAAAATGTCTCTGTCTTAAATATATTGATTATATATATATATATATATATATATATATATATATATATATATATATATATATATATATATATATATATATAAATATATATATATATATATATATATATATATATATATATATATATATATATATATATATAAACCATGCAGTGGATAGTAATTAATTATATAATATTTTTTATATAAATTTGTGATATCAGCTGAAATATTAACATATCTGGGACACTACCAATTGCAAGCACATTTGCAAAAAGAAATGTCTGCATTGATTAGCATTTAGAGTACACTTACATACCTTTTTGTAAAATTTCGAAAAAAAGCATGCATAAAGGTTTCATTGCCTTTATTCTGAACTCATGGTAATGATGATGGACTTTGGCGATGTTCTAGCACTAGATACATGTAAAATGTACTTCAATCATTGTGATATATACAGAGAAAATTACTGGTATGGTTTAATAGTTATGAGACTTTTCTTATTAAAATAGACATTTACATTAACAACCATACAGCAAATTCAAGAATAGTTTCTAGCAAGCAATGGCTAAACTTAAAATAATATATAAAACTAGAGGGTGTCGTTTCTGAAGAAACCACGGGATGTTGGCTATGAAACGCTATAGGTGTCTTGCCCAGTCGCCCCCGGTGCCTAGAGAGTACACAAAGTCAGTAGAATCCGGATGAAAACGGTGAAATTTAAAGCCAATCCAATTTTACCATTGAAATCCATTCAAACAAACTGGCTATTTTTGGCTCCGCACACTTTTAAAAATTTGCATCCCAGTCACCCCTTCACCAAATGGACCAAGTTTGAGCACTCTTACATTAACAGTGTAAGATTGACAGGAATTTAAATATTCCCATTGAATAGCGTTTGGTAAAATGTGATTGGCTGTCTTAAGCTCCGCCCAGTTTTCTGAATTTTAACCCCAGTTACCTAGTCATGGTCAGTGCCAAGTTTGGGGCCTCCGGTTTTAAAACTGTGAGAACGGCGGTAATACAAAATTTTACATTAAAGTCAAGAGGTGAAAACTGATTGGCTGTTTTTGGCTCCACCCACTTTTCCTAAATTTTGACCGCAGTCACCCAGTGAGTAATTGAGTCAAGTTTGGTACACCTAGCATTTAAACTGTGATAATAGCAGCAGTTTATCATTTTTCTTTAAGGTCAATGGCTGACATCTGATTGGTTGTTGTTGCCCCGCCCCTTTTTTTTCCTAATTATGAACCACAGTCACTCAGTGACTAACATTTCAAAGTTTGTGAATGCTGTGATTTAATGTGTAAAAATGGCAGCATTTTTATTTTTTTCTAGTGAAAATCAATGAATGAAATTCGATTGGTTGTTGGTGGCTCCGCCCACTTTTTCTAAACTTGAAGTGGAAACCCCCAGCGGCCACATTTGTGATATTCAAGGTCCCTGACATCAATACTGTGAGAATGGCAGCCTTCTTAATTGTTCCCATTAAAATCAATCAAAGAAATCTGATTGGCTGTCTTAAGCTCCGCCCAGTTTTCTGAATTTTAACCCCAGTTACCTAGTCATGGTCAGTGCTAAGTTTGGGACCTCTGGTTTTAAAACTGTGAGAACGGCAGTAATCAAAAATTTTACATTGAAGTCAATAGGTGAAAACTGATTGGCCGTTTTTGGCTCCACCCACTTTTCCTAAATTTTGACCGCAGTCACCCAGTGAGTAATTGAGCCAAGTTTGGTACACCTAGCATTTAAACCGTGATAATAGCAGCAGTTTATCATTTTTAATTAAGGTCAATGGCTGAAATCTGATTGGCTGTTGTTGCCCCGCCCCTTTTTTTTCCTAATTGTGAACCACAGTCACTCAGTGACTAACATTCCAAAGTTTGGGAATGCTGTCATTTATTGTGTAAAAATGGCAGCATTTTTATTTTTTTCTATTGAAAATCAATGAATGAAATTCGATTGGTTGTTGGTGGCTCCGCCCACTTTTTCTAAACTTGAAGTGGAAACCCCCAGCGACCACATTTGTGATATTCAAGGTCCCTGACATCAATACTGAGAGAATGGCAGCCTTCTTAATTGTTCTCATTAAAATCAATCAAAGAAATCTGATTGGTTGGTTTTGGCTCCACCCACTTTTCTTAATTTTAATCCCAGTCCCCCAGTGACCAACTGTGCCAAGTTTGAGGACCCTGCCATTAACCGTCTAAGAGCGGCAGCAGTTTAACCTTTTCCTATTTATTTGAATGGCTGAAATTTGATTGGCTGTTGTAGACTCCGCCCACTTTAGGTAAATTTTAGCCGAGTCACCCAGTGACCCACGGTGCCAAGTTTGGGAGAGCTCTAGCTTTAATACTGTGAGAATTACAGCTGTTTACATTTTCTCATTGAAGTCAATAGGGAAAATCTGATTGGTTGTTTGCGGCTCCGCCCACTTTTTTGGGTCCCCAAAATAGGACAGAATTTTTCAGTTTCACCCCATGACTAAATGAGCCAAGTTTGGTGAGTGTAACTTCAAAGCTGTACAAGTGGCAAAAGTTTCAAGTTTTCCAATGAAAGTCTATGGGGAAAAAAGGGGTCGTCGGGGGGTCGCCACAGGGGCACGGAGGTTGGGATCGCTTAACAAAGCACAAGCAACCTATTCGAGTATGAGTCGAACAAGTGTGCAAAGTTTCATAATTGTACTCCTAAAACTCTGGGAGGAGTAGCGTTTAGAAAATTGCTCAATTTTCATTGGGCATTGGTAGCTCCGCCCACTTTGGGGTGCCCCCCCAAAATACTTATTTTTATTCGGGGTGACATCAACTATATGTGGTCCGAGTTTGGGGACTGTATCTTCAAAACTGTACAAGTGGCAGCGATTTGAAATTTTTCCCTGTCAATCTCAATGGGAAAAAAGGGGTCGTCGGGGGGTCGCCACAGGGGCGGGGTGGGTCCCCAAAATAGGACAGAATTTTTCAGCTTCACCCCATGACTAAATGACCCAAGTTTGGTGAGTGTAACTTCAAAGCTGTACAAGTGGCAAAAGTTTCAAGTTTTCCAATGAAAGTCTATGGGGAAAAATGGGGTCGTCGGGGGGTCGCCACAGGGGCACGGAGGGTGGGATCGCTTAACAAAGCACAAGCAACCTATTCGGGTATGAGCCAAACAAGTGTGCAAAGTATCATAATTGTACTCCTAAACCTCTGGGAGGAGTAGCGTATAGAAAATTGCTAAATTTTCATTGGGCGTTGGTAGCTCCGCCCACTTTGGGGTGCCCCCCCAAAATACTTATTTTTATTCGGGGTGACATCAACAATATGTGGTCCGAGTTTGGGGACTGTATCTTCAAAACTGTACGAGTGGCGGCGATTTGACATTTTTCCCTGTCAAAGTCAATGGGAAAAAAGGGGTCGTCGGGGGGTCGCCACAGGGGCGGGGTGGGTGGGATCGCTTATTAAAGCACAAGCAACGTACTTTGCTATAAGAGGAATAAGTGTGGAAAGTTTGGCGCTTGCACCCCTAAAACTGTAGGAGGAGTAGCGTTTAGAAAATGGGGTTCGCCAATAATAATAAGAAGAACGAGCTGAACTCGAAGAACAGTATGTTGGCTATTTCATAGCCAACATAATTATAATATAATATAATAAAATTAGAGATGCATGTAATATGTACTGTAAATACATTAACTTGAGTGATGCAGTTTAATTCTAGCAGACTTAAATCAGACGATTGGCAAACTTTTATGAAAGGGGTTATACAAGTTGTAGTAATAAGAGGCTACTGTATAATAATCCTATCCAAGCCGCACCTTTACACCTGATACATGACACTGTTTTTCTACAATATATATATTTTCTATTAAATAATAGTCATGACAAAAAGGGACAAAAAACTGTAATATTATGTGCTTTCTGTCTAAATTCTATTTAATTCAGATTATATTGCTTATACAGAAGCTCCCTCTCTGATATTCTTCAATTCTACTCTTCTTATTAATGCTTTTGCTATCAGATACAATAGACCCAACACATGATTCACATAGAATAACTAAAAACCCTGAGCAATTCTATAGCACTTTTTAGAAATGTACATGAGACAAGCACCATAGATGTAGCAGCTAAAGAGTCAAAGTATATCTGCAGCAGTTGTAGATTATTCATGGTTTTGAAATACATTAAGGGGGTTGATTTTTTTTTTCAGTATATTTTTTTTTTCTATACATTTCTATATACCTATTTCTATCCATTTTGTCTAAAAAAAAACATTGGTAGCTTTTAGGTGCCAAGGTTTCTTTTTGTTTCAAATGCCAATGATTGATTTTGCTGAGGTTTTTGTTCAGAATGAAAACCTGTATGATTAGTAATCTCACATGGGGTTTCCTTTAAAGATTGCACAACACAAGCAATTTTAAATTGGCCCATAATTGTCACCCATGTACTGTAGTTGTCACATATAGGTTCTACAACATAAAAGTAAATAACACTATAAATATAATACTTTCTAGGAAAAATACCACACTTTCAAATATGCTATGTAAATGTGTCCTCAAAGACATTTGGGGCATTTCATTTTTACATATATTTGCTGTTTATTTAATTCTGCGATTTGATGTTTAATAGTAATTTTTAAATGAAACGTGTTAAATTTTGTCAACACACTATACAATGATTTCTACTATGT
Source organism: Xenopus laevis (assembly GCF_017654675.1). Classification (NCBI taxonomy): domain Eukaryota; kingdom Metazoa; phylum Chordata; class Amphibia; order Anura; family Pipidae; genus Xenopus; species Xenopus laevis. The sequence continues at coordinate 136,780,818 of NC_054373.1, read as the reverse complement.
CTGTAAACAAATTATTGCAGAGCAACCACTTAGAAGCATTAAACTCCTTTTTGTTGTTGCATTGTTTGTATTCCTCTAGGGGTCTTCTAAATGCTTTCCTTATTTACTCCATCTTTTAATTTTTCTCTGTAATGTTATGTCATGCAAGTCATCCCCAAGGACTTTCACGGTAAATCTATCATCAATTTTTTCTGATATCTACATATACATACAGTAGTCAAATAGTCATTGGATTGAAAAAATATATACATACAGTACACACAGGTATAGGATGCCTTATCCATTATTCAGAATGCTCTAAAATACAGGAAGGCCATCTTCAAAAAACACCATTGTTTTAAATGATTTCCTTTTTAAGTAGCTTGTACTTGATCCAAACTAAGATACAATTAATCCTTAACAGAAGCAAACAATCCTATTGGGTTTATTTAATGTTTAAGTTATTTATTATTTATTTAAGAATATGTAGTGATGGGCGAATTTATTCGCCAGGCACAAATTCATGGCGAATTTGCCCGCTTCGCCACTACTGAATAAATTCATGAACTTGCCGCAATAATTTGCTGTTGAAATTTCGGCGGCGCCGAAAAAATGTTGTCACCCACGTCAAAATCAGCATTTCATTAATTTTTCAACAGTTTCACGAATTTCGCAAAATTCCTGGCAAAGCGAAGCGGGACAAATTCGCCCATCACTATGGGGCCAATGCATCAAAGGTCGAATATCGAGGGTTAATTAACCCTCGATATTCGACTGGGGAATGAAAATCTTTTGACTTTGAATATTGAAGTCGAAGGATTTTGCGCAAAAAGTTTGATCGAACGATCAAAGGAATAATCCATCGATCGAACGATTAAATCCTTCGAAACAAACGATTCGAAGGATTTTAATCTAACGATCGAAGGATTATCCTTCGACCAAAAAAGCTTAGCCAAGCCTATGGGGACCTTCCCCATAGGCTAACATTGGGTTCGGTAGCTTTTAGGTGGCGAACTAGGGGGTCGAAGTTTTTTCTTAAAGAGACAGTACTTCGACTATCGAATGGTCGAATAGTCGAACGATTTTTAGTTTGAATCCTTCGATTCAAAGTCGAAGGTCGAAATAGCCCATTCGATGGTCGAAGTAGCCCAAAAAACACTTCGAAATTCTAAGTTTTTTTACTTCTAATTCTTCACTTGAGCTTGGTGAATTGGCCCCTATATGTTAGGCATGATAATATCAGTTATGGAAAGACCTATGGAAGATTTATCGGTCTATCTATCTATCTATCTATCTATCTATCTATCTATCTATCTATCTATCTATCTATCTATCTATCTATTATTTATCTATATATTATCTATCTATCTCTATCTATATATCTGTATACCTATCCATACATTCAGATTAATACACATTTATGTTCACATACCTATACTTAACGAACTTTAGATCCTGGGATGGCTATTGGCTTGGATTTAATCGTTTGGTATTATTTATGTTTTGCCACACTTAAAGGCATTAATAGAATCTACCAGCACAATATTATCTAGTAAGATATTCCACAACCTCCCTGCCATTTTCACTGCTTCAATAGAAACATTATTCTATATTTATCAAGATACACCTAGATACCTTTTGAGACAAACCTTGTATTAATGATACTGTAACCAGACAATGAATGTACATGATTAGATATTAAAAATTGCAACCTGCACAACAGTGACACTATAACTTGCCACACAATTGACCATTTTTTTGTTTCCTTTTCCAGGAATTGATTGGCTGCATAACTCTTTAACAGAAGGTCATTTAGGTCTCTAAGCCAAATTGAGAAACCATTGATTTTTCATACGAATTCTTAAAAGGTAAACCTTGACCTCAATGAGGAATTAAATTAAAATGCATTTATTTAACTGTCATATCTTGTTTATTTAAAATGGGAAGCTAATCTTAATATTTACATTTACAATGCTTTAGACAATTTGTACTTGTGGCAGGTTTTTATTTTCCTTTGTAGTGTTTCTCTGTTGGAGTCAGAAGGGCATTAGAATCCAGAAAACAGTTTAAATACCAGAGGCACTACAAAACAACAGTTAAACAACAGATTGTTAAATATGATATAAAGTAAGTGTGCAGATATTTCCTGTTGAATCTGCTGATGCTGTTTTAGTACTAGTGTCTTATGTATAAGGCTTTATGTTGGATCTGCTGTTCTGTTTTCTCTCTTTATTTATTTTACTGTGTTTTGCTTCCTGTTAAGCTTTACAGCTGGTGATGGGTGAAATTTCCAAGAATTTGCGAAATGGCAAAAATTTACTGAAATGCATTGAAGCCTATGGGTGACAGATTTGTGTGCAGTCTGGAAACATGGCTGGATAAATTGGGAAAGCAGAAGTATTTTACAGCACAGTAGAGGATGGGCCACATATATAGAGAGACTGGAAAAATATTTTGAAGCAAATGACATACTTTTCCTTAGAGATTTCTTCCTTTAAAGTCTGATGGACACCGATGCCCTTCCTTCATTTTGGAAATGTGGATTACTGATATATAGTATATAGTACATGAAAAACAGCTCACAGCTCTTGATGTTTTTTCTTCTTTTTCTTCTCACCTTTGCTTTCCAATTTTAGAGTTGCATCTCTGTAAATTCTCTAATAAAAATTGCAAGTTCCAAAAAAACACAGAAAAAAGGGTGTGAGGATAAAGGAAGATAATTTGAAGTGACTGTACATCCATGCACTGGGGTAAATGAAGTAGAAATATCTTGCAAGAAGTAATATAGTATACAAGAGCTGGAGTATGTAGATGAGTGCAGGGATTAAATATATTTGAATAAAACAATGACAGCTAATAGGATTGTCAAAGGAAGAGACTACCTTAGCATATTTTAGCAGGAAAAATTAATTTGCAGTATACAGTATCTTTAAAGATGTTTACAGTCCATCTATTCTGGTAGCAGATAGTTACCAGAGCCTTTTATTGTGACTCTACCTGTGGATTTACTTCTTGAACTCATCTAGAACATTGTAAATTAATTACTTAAGAACAAATCACCCACCAGCAAATGTCCTCAACTGAGGACACGTTTGATTGAGACTTTCCTAGATTACCCTATTTTATATGGTGTTACAAATAGTTCACTGATAGATTTTTTAGATTTTGGATAATTTTGGATACATTGGTCATTTCCTATATAATAACAGTATCACACTAGTTTTTTTTTGTTTACAGTTTATGTTGCCGACTGTTTAATTATTGATTTATTGCTCCAGCTGAGTTACTGTGAAAAGGATTGACAGAGAATCCTAAGGGCTTATTTTCCTTTAAAATTGATTGCTTGTTGGAGCTGAGAGATAAACATGATGAAGTTTGTTAAAAACAGTATATATCATATTTACTTACAATAAATAAACAATTTGCCATTCAAATCTAACATGTAGGCTTTACGTGGCACCATCACATCTCATGAATTGCAAATTAAGACATTTTGTGACATTTAAAATAATAAAATCACTAAAAAATTAATGGTTATTTTATAACACGCTGTACTAGTGATGTTCCCATTTCTGTCTCCTTATATATAAATATATAATTAATAATATAATATAATATATATATATATATATATATATATAATTTGTGTGTCAGTATATAGATAAAATTGGTTAAATTAGTAACAACACTAGAGGCAGGATTTAGCATTAAAAAATAGTGTCTGGACATGGTGCAACAAAATGTGAAGTGCACCATGGCTTCATCTATATTAACCAAATTGTGATATCTGTGAGTATGTTCAAACAGAGAAGATTAAAATGCTGTATTTGTACCCCATTTACAGGTCAATAGTATTTTTACCAGTCAATAGTCTTTTTCTTATCATAATCCCCCGCTAATAATACCAATCAATCATTTGGGGAAATGCTTACAAGAATGTTTGCCTTGTCATAGAGAAAATCAGACCAAATAGGTGTTCCATGAAATAACCATTATGCTCTGAACATTCTCACACCATATTCAAGAGCGAAATAAAAAAAGCTCTTCATTTTATTTGCCAATAGGACAATTGTTCTGAACAATATATTGGGACCACAGATCAAACATCAACTTGTATAGACACACAAATAACTAGTTCTAAGTCTAGCGTGTAGCTTCTCTATTAGGGTCCAAGTGTTTAAATTCAGCTGTTCAGACTACCAATCAATATGAGAAAAAGAATTGCCATGGCATTGAAAATTCAGAAAGGTCTGAACAAATTCTCATATATTGAGTGTGGCTTGGAGTATACTCCCCAGATTAAGTGGTAATCATACTAGTGAGAATCCAACCAAGTCAAAATTTAAATCTGTGAGTAATCCCCACTCTGTTATAAATATAGATTCAGATAGATAGATAGATAGATAGATAGATAGATAGATAGATAGATAGATAGATAGATAGATAGATAGATAGATCCCTCTCTCAGCATCTGTCTCTCCTCATGCAGGAGTTGCAGAAGTTGGGTATCTGATTTTGAATAATAGTTAAATCCAATATATCTTATAGGGGGTTCCTTTTGCGAAGAAAATGTAACAGAGCTCACACTATTAAAATCCACAGAAATCCAGTCTCTCTACATGCAGAATTTGTGCCAAAGGCAGTTATTTTGTTGGATTTTGTTTGACCTGGAATTAATTATTCGAGTGAGCTCTAATACATCTGCTAGGAAAGGGAGCCCCCTATAAGATATATTGGATCTAACTGCCAATGAAAATCTGACAGCCAAATGCTGCATGAAGACAGAATGAAGAGAAACAGATGCTGAGAGAGGAATAGTGAAGATAAATTTGATTATGTCAGAAACAATATATTATTATTATTATTATTAAAGTTTGATTAAATACATTTTTTATTTTTGCGATAGTTCCCCTTTAAGGATTGCCTAGGATCTCAATGGCAAGTCTCTCCTCTCTTGGCAGTAGTGAGCCCCTTGGGATGCTTATTTAGCAGATTCTTCTGTTTCTTAAGAGATTGTGGTATTGATATTTACATTCTCTATATTTTGTCAAAAACACAATCTGTCAGGACTCAAACATTGAACTACAGCTGCTTTAATATACTAAACCACTAGAAGCTTCAAGTAGCACTCCCTACTCCACTTAGCATATTTTGTTTCCATGTGTCTCTACTCTTTCAATGATGTGTCTGTATAAGTCTGTCTATTGCTTGACCAATAAAGTCTCCAAGCCCGTTAACTGAAATTTTGTGATTGTCTACATGGTTCCTGAGTTCCTGCCTAGTTCCTTGTTCCTATGCTCCAATCGCCAAGCTTTGCCTGATTTCTGTGGATCTCTTGGTTTGACCAATTGCATATTTTCTGGACCCCCTATTGCCAGCTGCCTGTCCAGACCTTAGCCTGTCTTTTAGACTATGTATTCTGCCAGCCCTGATCCACCACCCTGTTACTGACTCTGATTACTGCATCTTGCTTCCTCTAGCCTCATCCACTGACCTGTATTTTGGACTTGTTTTGCACCTCAGGTGGCAGTGAGTGGCCAGTTATCAGGGGTGGCAGAAAGCAGCCTCTGGTAACTTTGAGAGCCAATTTTCTGTTATTTAAAATAGAAATTCAGCTCCATTAGTACAGCAAGTAAAATAGTGACTAAAGTTCTACGTGTAGAGAGGAAAAGGGGGCAGTATCAGGGCTGCTAACTCAGGCTGCAGCAGCCCCAGAATCAATGATGCACCTTATCATAATCATAATAGCCATAATATAGCCATGAATGGGTGTACATGTGTATACCTAACACCTAGGCTTGGTAGCCTGCCAGTCACACATCTGTGGCAAGTCTGATTCAATATCAACTTTTAATTGTTAAATTATTGTCCATATAATTGTCACATTGTCCTTGGGCCAGAAATCTGACCAAAATATATATATGAAAGTGCATTCCTGTAAATTCTGTGTGTGCATGTGTGTGTTTGTGTGTTTGGGGTACAGCAATGTATTCTATTTTTCCCTACTGTTTTCTCAAGGGGAAATAGTTCATTGTACCAGGAAAATCCTTTCATTTCTATATGTTTTTTTTTTATTTTTCTTTGTTTTTCAACTTCTATTGTGATGCATAGTATCTTTGGGGACTTGTCTTATCTGTTTTAAACAGCATCACTCAAATGGGGTTGGAACTTGGTCTCAGCTTGCTAGTTACCCAGCGAAAGAAAAATGACCTTGGGAACAACGCGGCTTATTATTTTCTCAAAAATATATGACCCCCCCCAACAAGCTTTCCATTTATGTTGTTGTCTGAAGTGCTGCAGTTGAATTCACCTTTCTTGCACTTCTTTACTGTTCTAATCAATGTGTATGATCTATTTGAATGTGCATGCTGTTCAAGAAAGTCATATTAGGTATATTAATAATACATATTACCCTAGCTCACATTCAGTATTGTAATGATAAAAGAAACTTGACTTAAAAGAATGCATGAATTCCCAAGCAAGGCTATCCTCTAAGAATTTAAAAAATATTCCAGACAAATTCTTTTTATTTCACAAAAGGCCACTTTCAGGTCACCTTGCAATTCTACAGCAAACAGTGGGATTAAACTTCCTGACTTGGTGCATTTCAGTTAGGAACAAGAAGGGTAAGGCAGATAGCCATCACAATGTTTATATATATATATGCTAATTGCCATAACTTCATTTATTTGTAACATTGGAACTTTAATCAAGCATTGACAATCTAAACAGTCCTCTTGCATAACAATTACAATTATACACAGATTTAAGATTTGTTATTTTTATTTAAAATGTATTTCAACATTATTTTAAAATTGGATTTAAAATAAATTTGCATAGATATCTTTCTTTTCAGTACATCCTTTAGATTTCATGGAAGTCTGATCAGTTCTGATAAATATTATTACACATTTCTAACTTACTAATTAGTGTATAGTACTGTATATTTAGCTAAGCTAGTTTATTGTATAAACATCATGCTATGTAACAGATACTTTGGAAAATGTTTGTGAAAAAGTAAATACATTATTAGGTTATGATATAATTTCAGATGTTATAGTAAGTGGTAGGGCAAAGGCTTCAATAAATCTGTCAAAATATGTGTTCTTAATATCAGTTATTGATTTGGTAAATACGGAGCTCCATTGTGCAAGTTAGGGGACAGCTATGGGTGGGATAGGGGACAGGCAGACCAAGATACATTCATAGGTGGGAGCAGGTCTCTCCACTGATTTCTGAGGTTAGTTTTCAATAAACATTACCTTGTACTTGATCCAACCTAAGATACAAAACCAGTCAATTGGGTTTATTTATTGTTTACGTGATTTTCTAGTAGACTAAGAGGCCCATTTATTAAACATCAATTTTTTATGGTTAGGGTTTTTAGGGGGAAAACTCACATTTTACTTTTTCATGGAAAAACAAACTCAGGTTTTTTTATTTATTTATCATACCCCAAAGCTGCTAAAAATACAAATCCAAAAAATATGCCATCTCAAACCTGTCAAGGTCATGTAGACATTGTGATCTGCGCTGGATAATCTGAAAAAAGTCTGGGTTTTCATCCAATAATCCGAAAAAAAATTGAGTCAAAATAATCCGAAAAAGTAGAGTCAATCGTACAATATGAATTGACACTTGATTTTGTCAAGAGTTTTAGTAAATCAGCCCCTAAATGTATGAAGATATAAATTACAGAAAGATCCTTTTTCCGTAATACTGGATAATAGGTCCCATACCTGTACATTTAATAGAAATATTATAATAACCACGCTGCTCTGGGGATATAATAACACAACTGGTTTAATGATGCAGTGTTTGCAGAAGAATGTATCTTGTTTTAATTTAACAAGATAAAGTGGTGCTGTTCCCATTGAATCTCTGCTGTATTTGCCAGTGGTAAGTGGCCACTGGAGAACTTGCACCCGGATAAAGAGAAAGGATTTGACAAGGTTGTGCTGACTATCTTGCACACAGAGTGTTTGCAGAAGGTGTCCGTTCATGTATCATGTTTACAATTAAGGCACATTAAACTGATTAATAAACAATGTTCAAACCAAAACTTTGCATTCTCTATAAATAAGCTTCAAAGTTACAAGACTGTATTATATCCACTGATGCAGAATTCAGGAGACAAAAGTATGTGTACTGTGTACAGCCACGCAAAAGCAGGTTAAATGAGTACAGGGCTACAATAGAATTGAAGATGTATATATTATTTATGTTAGCACAGTTATGCTGGTTAACAATTTACTAAATGCTTATCTTTCAAAAGCTGCTGTATATACAGAATGTGTAATCAATTTTAACAATGAGAGAAATAAAAGAGCTTAGAGAGCTCATCGCCTCTTCAAGCAACACCAATATGCATGGAAAGCAGCCAGTCTAATGATCCACATTTCTGCTGAAACTGCTCAAGCAGAATGTATTATGGACAGGGGAGCTTTTATAGGATAGAAAACCAGCAGGCTATCAAGAAGGCTGATAAATGCAGGTATTATTCATTCTATTTCTAAGCAAAAATGGCAATATACCAAACAAAATATGCAACAAACCACAAAGTAAGCAACGGCAATGTTTATTGTATGATAATATGTCAGGTGGATTTAAATGGAATTAATGCCTTTAAAACCTCTTTCCAGTATTTCTTTTTTAAATGCTTCAAGATTTCTTCTGAAAATGCAAAAACAGCTTTAATTGAAATAGAAAAAAAAAACTGTATTTACCCGGTTGGCTCAGGTTCTAGTACAGGTATAGGATCTATTATTTTGACACCTTAAGGTCAAAATGGGAATTTTTTTTTTACTCTAATAAATTCAAATATACTCACAACTCGAATGGGAGGTTATTTAAGGAAAAAATTGCACAACAAATTTTCGATCAAATAGGAGCAATCCAAAAATTTTATTCTAACATCTTCAAATGGCTCAACGGACCTGTGTACATGAACTCGCCAGGTTTTGGTGGCAAATATTCAAACTAAAACTGTTTCCATGGTCAAGGTGTGATAATCTCACCTTCTAATTTACATTCAAATAAAGGGATTAAAATTTGAATGTTTGAAATTTGACACCAAAAAAAAGGATTATTTGTATTTTAGTTTGGATCAAGTACAACATCAAAATCTGGGTTATTTGGATAAAATGGAGTCAATGGAAAACGGCCTTTCTGTAATTTAGACCTTTCTGGATAATGGTTTTTTGGATAATGGATCCCATACCTGTATTGTTTTATTATTGCAGTGAAATGTGAAATAATTGAATTTCTATTATTTACTAATTATAAATATCTTATTGTTATAAAACTATAAATTAAACCATCTTAAAAGTCATCTTGGTTTAGGACCCAGTGAGCAAAACAAAACTAGTAATGAAAAAAAGAGAAATAAAAGAAACTGAAATATTGAATAAGCATCAAATTTAATGCAAACAGACAGTTGCTCTTACACCCTTTACATGTTTAATGTGAACTGGTGAATAATCGAATTCCGCTTTTTAATACAAGTTAGATACAAATAACTAAAACTGTATTCCTAATATATCTTGAGTATTATTTTTTTAAAAAGGACATCACTATACTTTAAGACAGCCATTTATTATTTTTGGTTTGTTTTCTCCATTCCCTTTTAACCCTATGGAAAGATATACAATATATATATATATTATATGGTCTTGTTTCTTGCAGACAAGCTTTTTCTGTATATTTATTTCATGGTTTTTTATTATTTAAAAAAAAAGCATTTATACAGAATCCAAAAATCCAGCATGAAGAAATATAAAAGAAATTGACTACACAAAAAGCAGGATAAGTAAAAAAAATGCTAATAATGATGTTCCTGCCCTTAAAGAAGCAATTAAGTCCACTTGTGAAGATGGTGAAGATAACCTTCAAATGAATTCTTGGTATGAGTGTAGATGGTGATACTTTGGGGAAGTGTGTGTTGATTTTTGCACCAGGTTGTAAAATGTAAACCATTATTTGGTTGCTATGATGCCACTTACCTAAGCAACCAGGTAGAAAATTGTAGATAAATTGTTAAATCACAATAAATGGGAAGAAGGGCCCTTATGGAAGGTTAGATATATGGTAAAATAGTTCTAATAATAAAAATCTAGTTTTGGATTTAATGTTTACTTTGCAAGGGCCAGGGGCCTCAGCAACTAAATCACATTTCTGGCAGGACTACGGTATGATAAAAAAAAAAAGACAGTTATATTATATAAAGATCAGTTGCAATATGTCTCAGTGTAGATAGCAAACAGAGAGTCTTAGTTCATCATTTTAATTGTTAATTAACTATGGGAATGCAGAGTTAACATAGCTGCCCCAATGAACCGCATCTATACATTTGCTATTACTTTCTTGCTTATAGAAAGAACATAAGGGGCATTTATTCGCCTGGTGTATAATTTTGAACCCTAATGAAATATTGTCCCCATAATACAACAATTAGGGTCTTTTTTGTTATACATCATCAACTATATGAAAACAGGACACTGCACACCTGTTATTTTTACTGCAGTGGGAGAAAAGTACCTGGTGGTCTACCCATGGCAGGGACGCCCGTTGTATCCTCCTCCCCGCTGTCTTACTGCAAATGACGTGCTTGCGCCACTTCTGGGTTTTAGGTGAGCACTGCGTCTGACATCATCTCGGTTGGCACAAAATTCAAATATTTAAAGGCGCCATGTACCTTTTTCAAGTTGCCCAACATAGGTCTATTTTCATAGTTCCTGGGAGCGTTTCAAAGTGTTCTGACCTGTTCCTGACCCTGCCTGCACCTGAACTTGTCTTGTCCACTGCCTGTCCTGACTTTTGCCCATCTACTGACTATTCTCTCAGATCCTGTTTGTACTGTAATATTGGTGTGTTTGTGACCTCGACTATTCTATTGTCTCTTGAATCTGTACTGCTTCTCTCGATTGTTGGTATTGACCCGGCCTGTCCCTTGACCATACTGGTATTAATGTTCATTTCCCTTGCCTGCCCAGACCTCTCTCTCTGGTCCTCTCACGTTAAGACCTGGCAGCACCCGAGTAGCAGAGGCCTCCTCCCGAAGAAAAAGGTGGTTGTTAGAGGCGGAAGAGTGAGTCGCAACTGCGACCTTAGCACTAGTTCTGGGTTTGGGACTCTGTTTCGTAACATGCAGGTTTTTTAATGTGTGCCCCTTTTCAAAAATGTTTATTGACTAAAGAGACAGGGATTACACACTAGTCCACTGTAAAGGTTTGGTTGAGGTTATAATGTTAAATATAAGAAAACACTGTCATTCCCTGCATGTGTCTTTAAATGTGTCTTTAAAACAAAATTAGGTTGCAAGTCTAGTGTGCCTACTGGCACAACCCACCATGGGAACCACATTCAGACTGGTGGTAGCTAGTGATGGTCGAATAAATTCACCAGGCATGGATTCACTGCAAATTTCCACGTTTTGACGCCCGCAAATACTTTTGCGAAACTACATGGAAATTTTGCCGGCAAAAAATCCGCTGCAACAAAAAAACTTATCGTACATCAAAATTATTTGGACGCTTTGGATTTGGTAGCTTAAAGGTTCCCCAAAGTCAATAAGACATGTATGTAACACCACTCCTAGGGTGATGCTGGACCTAAATACAGCTCTGACTAAATCATATACCTTAGAAGCTGTCTCAGCACTGTTTGGTAGTATCTCCTGATAAGACTCATTTAAATGGGTTTTATGTTCCAAATATGTGTTGGTTTTGAAGATGTTGCCACACAATACAAAAACCATAGATGATGCAAAGCTGTGCCTATACATTTGAGACATTTGTCAGGAGCCAGTTTTAACAGCTACTTTCCTTGGTCAGGAGTAGAGCTGGGAGAGAGGTGCTGCACAGTGGAAGAGAATAACCTGGTGCAAGACTCAGGGGGTTATTTCTTACCATCCACGATTTAATCAAATTTTTCAATAAAATATCTTGAAAAAGTCAGGTTGAGAAAAAATCTAGTGAAAATTCAAATTCATACATATTTTTTCGGATTTAACCCCAAATTGCTCAAAAACCCTGCATTTTTTGAATTACCAGACAAAACCAGCTTCAAATAGAAAAAAGGGACATATGCCATTGACATTCCACATGACCTCTGCAGTTTTGAGATGGCAGATTCAGACTTTTAGCAGCTTTGGGGTATAATAAATCTTTAGAAATTCAAGGTTTTGACCAACCTTGATCCGACGCGTGGAGAGGAAGCACATGCGAGGAGACGGATGCGGTGAATACTTGCATAGATACTAGATTACTTATAGTGTATGACAGTGGACCAGGGAATGTATATTGATCAATCCCCTCTTTTTTCTGTATGTATATTTAAATATATATATATATATTCATTATATATATATATATCATTATATAAAGTTGTATAGTAGCAGTAAAGAACATGGACAGTAATTATATGGAACCAAAACCAAAATCTCAAGAGAGCACCTCAGTTTAAAGCAATGTTTTTATTTTTCCATGTTATTAGCTGGAGGAACTAGTTAACTCTGTTAGTAAATGAATAACATGGACAGAAGGTTCAGAGACATAAAACAGCCAATGGGCATTTAAGAATGTTTATGCATTATTTTACATTTTGCTTGGGGACAGATTTATCAAAGTGTGAAATTAAGCTCACCAACGCCACTTCGTATTGATTTGTATTGGGGGTTTTAAAGGTGTTTTATCAAATGGTCAACTCTTTCACCCATTGATACAGTATATACACCTCTAAAAATCCCACAGCAATAAATAGAGAGTGGCAGAATTTTACTCTAGTAAGCTCTAATTTCACACTTTGATAAATCTGTCCCTAAGCAAAATGAAAAATAATGCATAAACTTTCTTAAACACCCAGTGGCGGTTTTATGTCTCTGTACCTACTGTCCATGTTCTTCATTATATCTGCCCCTAAGCAAAATGAAAAATAGTGTATAACCATGCCCCTAAGTATTTGTCTATAGGGATGTAGCGAACTGTTCTGCGGCGAACTTGTTCGCGCGAACATCGGCTGTTCGCGTCCGCCACAAGTTCGCGAACGTCGCGCGACGTTCGCCAATAGGCGTTCGCGTCAAAATCGTTCGACCATTCGACCATTCGATCGCTAAAATCGAACGATTTTCGTTCGATTCGAACGAAAATCGTTCGATCGAACGATTAAAAATCCTACGATCGTTCGAATCGAACGATTTTCGGATGTTCGAAGTTCGCGAACAGTTCGCGAACTGTTCGCATTTTTTGCCGGTGTTCGCGAACGGCGTTCGCAAACACATACTTGGCGGTTCGCTACATCCCTATTTGTCTATAAGAAAATGTAATTTTGCCCTTTTTTATGTTCCCTGGCTTCTATTAAAGGAATTGTTCAGTGTAAAAATAAAAACACTAACTATATTAGAAACATTTTTTATTTTGCACAGCCTATCTATTTACCCAGTTTTTATTTTTACACTGAACAATTCCTTTAAAAAAATTGGATTATTTGATTAAAACTGAGTCTATGGGAGATGATCTTCCCATAATTTGGGTTTTTTTGAATAACAGGTTCAGCATTAACAGATCTCATACCTGTACTTTAGTCTTTCTGATGGACAATGTCCTTGCTTAAGTCTACTGCAGTGTAACAAAGCATTTTAACAGATTATGGGGGTCATTTACTAACAATCTATTTTTTGTTTTTTTCCAAGAATGTCTAAAAATTAGTGGTTTTCTCATTTTAAGAACATCTCTAAAAATCCAAGATTTATAAATAGTGATGGGTGAATAAATTTTCCAGGCATGAATTTGCAGAGAATGTCCCCGTTTCACTGCCGGCAAATGTTTTCACGAAACTGTGGTTAAAATTCCTTGGCGAAAAATCTACCACGTCAAAAAAATTAGGGGGCACATTTACTTTGCTCGAGTGAAGGAATAGAATAAAAAATACTTCGAATTTCGAAGTTTTTTTTGGCTACTTCAACCATTGAATTGGCTACTTCGACCTTCGACTACGACTTAGACTTGAATCGAACGGTTCGAACTAAAAATCGTTCGACTATTCGACCATTCGATAGTCGAAGTACTGTCTCTTTAAAAAAAACTTCGACCACCTACTTCGCCACCTAAAACCTATGAAAATGAGATTGTTGATAAATACAGTTGGTCCCTGGTTCCTGATTCAGTGAGCCATGGTGTGGGGTCTGATGTAATTTGGGATATGAAAAAAATCTAAAGCAACGTTCTGTACTTCTACATGGGCAACTGCACTTGCTAACGAGCAAAGTTTAGAGTTTACATGTCTAACCACTGAAATCAAATTGTCTGAGCTATTACTATTCTACATGTATGACTAACATTTATGCTGTATTGCAAAAGTTGAAGCCGTTAAGCATGTTGTTTTCTTATGGTCAGAGACGCCAGATCAATTGATTTAGTGAGAGGCTATTACTTCAGTTTTGTTCCAATGACCTGGCAGCATTTGCTATTTTCTTTACCAAAGCAATTAAGTTGGAATAAGACATAGTTTGCTGTTTTAGTATACATCTGGATTCCGTTTTTATTTGACATTAATAATTTCACAAAGGAATTATTTTGCTTTGTATGGTTTTAAATTGTTGGGCTCATTTAATTAAAGTCTCAAGTAACTCACTCTTATCTTTACTTTTCCTTTTTTTCAACTCAGAACACTGCACCATAATAACTCATTAGAGTGTTCCCTGTTTCCCATTAAAATAAGGAAGATACCCAGAGAACCATTAGCTGTTAGAAATACCTGCCTATTCTTCAGCTAGTTTTCAGTGGGGAAAAGTTTATGCAGGGAAAGTTAAATTAGAGACATTTCTTTTTATTATGATGCTTCACATATACACTGTATGGCCAAAAGTAAAAGGACACATCGTAAGCTAAAAGTATCCAGAAGCTTCATGTGAAATGTTATGTCCTCAGTTGTAACACTGACTTACAAAGGTTTCAAATAGTTTCTGGCAGCAATGTCAGCACAAGGGAGCATTGGGTTTTTATGGGTTATTAGGGATACATGCAGTGCCAGTTGCACACTGGTAAAGGTTACACCATTGGAGCAGTGGAATTCCATATTGTGAAGTGATAAATGGCAATTTATGATCAAGCTGTCTAATGGAAAAGTCTGGATTTGTATTAATAACACTGACAGCAAGTATAATGTTTACTGCTCAGTCTGGTAAAATGCTGGCCAGATGCCAGTAAAACACTACGGGGCACATTTACTAAGCTCCTGTGAAGGATTCGAAGTAAAAAAAACTTTGAATTTCAAAGTATTTTTTTGGGTACTTCAACCATCGAATAGGCTACTACAACCTTCAAATACGACTTCGACTTGAACGATTTGAACGATTCGAACTTAAAATCGTTCGACTATTCGACCATTCGATAGTCGAAGTACTGTCTCTTTAAAAAAAACTTTGACTACATACTTCGGTAGTTTAAACCTACCGAGGTACAATGTTAGCCTATGGGAACCTTCCCCATCACTTTTCTAAGGTTTTTTTAATTGAAGGAAAATCCTTCGAATCATTCGATTTGATTTCCGATACGTTTCCACTGTATTAATAACACTGGGGATGCACCGAATCCACTATTTTGGATTCGGCCGAACCCTGAATCCTTTGCGAAAGATTCAGCCAAATACTGAACCGAATCCTAATTTGCATATGCAAATTAGGGGTGGGAAGGAGAAAACATTTTTAACTTCCTTTTTTTGGCAAAAAGTCATGTGATTTCCCTCCCCGCCCTTAATTTGCATATGCAAACTAGGATTCGGATTCGGTTCATCCCTAAATAACACTGACATCAAACATAATAATATTTAGGGGCAAATTTACTTAAGGTCTAATATTGAGGGTTAATTAACCCTCGATATTCGACTGTCGATATTCGATTTACCAAAATTCGTTCGATCGAACGAACAATTTAATCCTTCGAATCATTCGAACGATTTTTCTTAGACCACAAAAAAGATAGCAAAGCCTATTGACTTCGGTAGGTTTTAGGTGGTGAACTAGGGGGTCGAAGTTTTTTTTAAAGAGACAGTACTTCGACTATCAAATGGTTGAATAGTCAAACGATTTTTAGTTTGATTCGAAGTCGAAGTCGTAGTCGAAGGTCGAAGTAGCCCATTCGATGGTCGAAGTAGCCAAAAAAACATTCGAAATTCGAAACTTTTCTTCCTCTATTCCTTCACTCGAGCTAAGTAAATGGGCCCCTTACTGTTCAGTCTGGTAAAATGCTGGCCCGATGGCAATCCTAAAGCTAGTATATGAAAAAACGAAATGCTGTGACAGGTAGGGATCCCTTATCTGGAAACACATTATCCAGAAAGCTCAGAATTATGGAAATAATCAATTTTAATGAATGAATTATTTTTTTAAAATATTTCCTTTATCTATGTAATAACAAAACAGTACTTTGTAATTGATCACAACTAAGATATATTATAAGTAATCCTTATTGGAGGCAGAGCAATCCTATTGCATTTATTTAAAGTTTAAATTATTTTTTAGACTTAGTAGAAGACAATCCAGATAACGCAATGATCCATAATTTGAGGAACAGGCCCTGATTCTGAATAACAAGTCTAAGTTTTATTATCCATTGCACATATATTCTGGATAGCTGCTGTCTCTTGATCAGGGGCAATCCGGGGCTATTTTGCTTCCTTTTGCTGCCCCCCTCCCTACTGCACTCACCTTTTCAGCGCCGGAGGGGGCTGGGGGGGGTCCACATTGCTAGTGCAGAGAGTACAATTGTTCTCTACAGTAGAAGAGCCAAATTTCTGGGTTGAAAAATGTAAATTCAGCTCTTAAATTTGCCAGGAGAGGTATTTTCTCAACTTGCCTCATTGGTGGAGTGCTGAATCAACCTTAGTTGAACATTATCCCAAATAAATTAGGTTAGCACTTTTCCATGTAAATACAACACATACAATTCTTTTATCTGCAAACTTAATGGTGAATTTATGTGCTTAATAAATACAAAAATGGTGTATTTTGTAACAAGTGTGTTGTTTTAACAAGGATTAGAGAATTAAAGTAAACCCTAGTTAATTCATGTTAATATTTTGGTTTGGGAAAGGAGATGTTGGACAAGCAGAAGTTGAGATAACCATGAGTTCACTTGAACAGGTGTCAGGTTGTTTTTTTAAGGTCACTACTTGTCTCAACATTAGACACTCTGCATGTTGACTCATCTCTGCATATAGTGATGTGTCTCAGGAAAGTACAGGAGAGCACAGTATGTTGGTGAATCTATAATGTGTCTCAGTATATGTCAGCGATAAATATTTTTGTAGATATATGAGATCTTCCAGATATGGACATTTTATGATTTGGTTACTACTCAAGTGGATTGACACCATTAATTTAACTCTATTGTGACATCACAGGGGAAGGGGAGGTCCTCCTCACCACTCTTACCACTTACTATTTATGTTCACTGCTTGTGCCCATTAGGATTGATAAAGGGCTTAGAGGGACCCAAAATGTTGCCTGTATCTGTATGGATAGGCCTGAATAAACACCTTTTTACTAACTGATTAATTGATCTATCAGTGTGCTGCTGTATTTTATGTAAGGCATTTGAACTCTAACTTTAACTCCAACTTTTCAGAAGAAAACACTTTTAATCCTAATAGAATAGGAATCCAAATTACCACGACTAAACAAAAGTGCAGGAATCTTAAAAGATTATAAAAAAAAACAAAAAAAAAACACAGACACATTTAACTTTAAATTTGCAAAATCTTTATTAAGAAATAAGTTACCGATTCTCTGCTTGCACGCCTCTTCAGAAATGGCGACAGGGCGATGATCCATCGTGCGGCACTCGATTTCTTCACCCTGCTTTCTATAGAAGAAAGCCAGGCAGGAGAAATCGAGCGCCACATGATGGATCGTCGCCCTGTCACCATTTCTGAAGAGGAGCACAATCGGAGAATCGCTAAGTTATTTCTAAATAAAGACTTTGCGAATTTAAAGTTAAATGTGTCTTGGTGTTTGTTTGTTTTTTTGTTAAGTACAAACTAATTTTTTTTTAAAACATATGTATGTTGCTGGTCCTGGTAAGCACAATGATCCTGTTAATAGTGTTCTTGGATTTACTGGATAACAATTTTAAAACACTTTTCATAATAGGGTCTTGATAGCTGGTAGGGATGTAGCGAACGGCGGAAAAAATGTTCGCGAACATATTCGCGAACTTGCGACAAAACATGCGAATAGTTCGCGAACGTCGCGAACCCCATAGACTTCAATGGGAAGGCGAATTTTAAAAGCTAGAAAAGACATTTCTGGCCAGAAAAATGATTTTAAAGTTGTTTAAAGGGTGCAACGACCTGGACAGTGGCATGCCAGAGGGGGATCAAGGGCAAAAATGTATCTGAAAAATCCATTGTTGACACAGCGCTGCGTTTTGTGCTGTAAAGGGCAGAAATCACACTACGTCACTCAGGTGATGTTTCTGGACACGGAATGTGAAAAAGCTCACACAGCTAGGTGGCACTTGGTTAAAGACTGGGCAAATAATGCCTGCAAGGGCAACGTATACACTACAGCCGTTGGATACGGAATATATTATTGCTGCTTGAAAAACGTCACTCGGGTGGTGTTTCTGGAGACGGTATTATTATTGATATTTAGACAGCTAGGTGGCAGTTGTTTGAAGAACAGATGCAGATGAGAGATCAGCAGCAGGACAGACAGCTGCCCACAGCAGCTACATACAGAGCACTGCAGTAGAAGGTAGATTACTAGCCAGCAAAGCTACCTAACCTAAAATGTCCCTCAAATCCCTGCAGAGTTCTGTCCCTACAATACAGAGCAGTATCAAGTAGATTACTAGCCAGCAAAGTTACTATCAACTGTCCCTCAAATCACTAACAGCTCTCTCCCTACACTAGCTCTTCCAAGCACACACAGGCAGAATGAAAAAAACGCTGCAGGGCTTCAGTTTATATATGGAAGGGGAGTGGTCCAGGGGGTGTGGGGGTGGTCCAGGAGGGAGAGCTTCCTGATTGGCTGCCATGTATCTGCTGGTCTGGGGTGAGAGGGCAAAAATAAGCGCCAGCTAAGGCGAACCCAAATTGGCGAACGTCGCGCGACGTTCGCGAACATTCGCCGAACGCGAATAGTCGATGTTCGCGCGAATTAGTTCGCGGGCGAACAGTCCGCGACATCCCTAATAGCTGGTAGGGGTGGGACTAAACTGACTTTTTGCAGTGGCAACATTAAAGTACATGTGTGCTTCAAATAGAAGGAACAGAAGTTGTTTAGCAGGTAGTCACTGTTTTGCTTTGACTGTATATCAAAAACCATATATGCTTACTCTATAAATTTTATCTGATTTCTGTTAGCATTTTGTTTGTAGTCTGCAGAAGTTTAATTGCTGTTGAATTAAATCCAGGGTGATAATGCTTCAGTAGTGTGAAGCTGGTCTCACCCTTTTAGCAACACTTTTTTTATGCTTATCTCATACATTCTACAATGCACTTAAAGGGGCAGATTTATCAAGGGTCGAATTGAAAATTAGAATTTTTGAATTTTCGATTTTAAAAAATGTGAATTTGATTTTCAAGATTTATCATACTCTAGCTCTTTAAGAATTCGAAGTTGACTATTCGCCACCTAAAACCTGATGTATTGCTGTTAATCAATGTCAATGGGAGAAGTCCAGGGATCAACTTGGAGATGTTTGCAGCTTTCCTGACATTCAAGTTTTTTTCAGAGAAAAAACTCACATTGTATTTGATCAATTTGAATTTGATTTGAATTTTCGGGTTGTTTAAATTTGTCCAAATTTAAAAAAATGTATGGGAGTTTAGAGGAGTTTAAAAAAACACATGAATTCGAAATTCGACCCTTGATAAATGTGCCTCCAAGGGTTCAAGGCTTAACCAAGCAAATTATACAAATTTTTGCAAATCTGCTGCATTGGGCATACTACAACTGCATCAGATACCATGCACCTTCGTGCCCTCAATGATGCTGGAATTCTGGGAAAAACACTGCATTTTGGGGGGAAATGTGGCGATTGCTTTTGAAATTTCAGCTTATTCACTGTACTTGTGGAGGAAAAACAACCCTCTTTTCTTAAGACATTATAGTTTCCAAAATTTTTGCCTAAGCACATTATACACTCAGGAGGATTTTGTGCTAAAACTATAAAGCAGATTAAATTAAGCATCTGGGGAGAAGACAGGCTCATAACTTTAGAAAAAAGAAGAACATTCTCAATTCATATATATAACACAATTAATCCAGGGGGAGAAATTAAAGCAGAAACTTGGTAGTGTTTCTATAAAATGCATTATAAAAAGTATTATTAATTTTTTCTTAAATCACTGCCCATATTTAAATAATATTATTTGATTTTAAGATATTCCTGCAGGGTTTAAATGGATTCATTAACTCATTTATTTTTAGTATTTTATTTTTAACCATAGGTTTTTACACTTTTTCCTTTATTCCTTCAATATATTTTCAGTTTGGCAAATGTATATAATCTGTTCAAACATATGGGCATTCAAGCATTCAAATTGAAGTCAATAATATATACATATGTCAAGGTTGATCTTGTAATGTATTTTATTTGTATTCACATATTAAGCAATATAGTGTGAAATAAAGGTGGTATTTACAAAAGCCCTCTGGCCATAAGTGTAATGGTATTATGATGAGTTTTAACAAAACAGAAGCAACTATTATTGAGGTTAATATTAATTTAGCTTAATAAAGCAGTTATTTATACAGGTATAGAAACTATTCTCCAGAAACACATTATCCAGAAAGCTCCAAATTATGGAAAGGAAGTCTTCTGTAGACTCCATGCTATCCAATTTTTTAGTAATATAAAACAGTACCTTGTAATTAATCCAAACTATGATATACTTACAGTAATCCTTGTTGAAAGCAAAACCAGCCTATTGGGTTTATTTACTGTTCACATGATTTTTTAGTAGATTTAAGGTATGGAGATCCAAATTACAGAAGATCCATTATTGGGAAAACCTGAGTGTGCCAATTTATATTTCTTTTGTGCGTGTTTTAAGGAGGGTTAGACATTGCAGGCTTTGTGCAGACTTCCTCAGAGGCCATTTACAGTTTCTTACAATCGGGACGTAAGTGGCAGTTTTTTGAACATTTTTCACATTTCCTTTACTGTACTGTATGTGTATTATATATTTTGCTATTTGTAAATATTGTGTGCTGTCAATTTCTTCTATTTTACTAGCAGTAGATAGGCACATAAAAAAAACCTAAAAGGTTGAACTGTCTTTTTTCAACCTTACTTACTATGTTACTATGTTACTATGTATTACATTCCAATTAATAACTCAACTGGCTTGGCTGATGAAAAGGACCTACATTTTTATCCTTTTTTGGGTTTGCATAGTAACTTTGCTTACATTGTTAATTTGTAGTGGGGTCCTAGGCTGTCTGGTACCTCCAGGTTTATAGGAGCTCAGTGGGCCCAGACAGACAGATAGGATTTGGGGTGTAGGTGAGTGGGCATATTAATCACCAGGTGGTCACATGTTACCAAAGTGCTGTGACGCTTTCTAAAGTTTTGGTGCAACTCAGGGAGATCCAGTGAAGCACCACCCGTGGGGTCAGAGGACCTGGGTGCATTCAGGCTGGGTTTGAGTTGTGCCTGTTGCAGAGGTGAAGCTAGAGTAGGCCTCTATGGATTAGCCTGGAAGTATTAGTCATTTTTATAGTCTTATTTTTATTTTTACCCACTTAGTACACCTGGTGGACGGAACTACCCCCCCAGTTTCATCACACCGAGCATTCTGGATAACATGTACCACTTGTACTGAAAAGTTGAAATAACTTTAGGGGTAGGGGCACATAAGGCAATTGCGGGAAATGGGAAAGAAACATCTTAAGTAGATAAAACATGTCACATGCTACAAAACTTTAATATTCCATTTCCACATAAAATATCCTTTCAGATGTGAAAAAATTACATTGAAAACATTGACCACCCCTAGAAAGAATAACTGAAACCACAATAGGGGTAATGTGATTAAAAAACCGCAAGCAATGTTTAAAATGGCATTTTTGTGAAGGTTTAGTACTGCTCGTAATGTAAAATCATTCGGTAGTGAATATAATATCATTAAGCAAGGGTTAGCATTAACACCTGCTCTGGAGTTTCTTTCAAAATTTAGCTGTAAAATACGATTTGCAGTTTGTGAAAGTGAAAGTTGTGAGGAAGTTATTGAGGTCTGCAAAAAGGACGCAAACATGGTTGCTAACATTCACAATTGTTTCCCCCAAATGAGTTTAAAGATCTCCCTATGACAATTTGGACTCTTATTTTGGAGACTAGTCCAGTTCTTCCATATTGGATAGAAGCCCTTCTCCCAGCTGTAGCTTTTTAGATCCATTCACTTGTTCAATGAAATGTAAATCTAGACATTGCTGGCCACTTCAGTTAATTATTGTGTCTTTAACAATTCCTGGGTGCATTTAAAGTGTCCAGAAACGGTGCAGAAACTCAGAGAATTGGTTCAGTATTGAGCTTTAAAATGCGAATGCTAATCTGCTGATTTCATGATGCCATGCTCTGACTAAAGGCACCTAGGGCCAGAGATGGAAAAACAACCCTGAAACATAAGCAAACCTGTCTGACTGTAGGGATAGCATTCTTTTTTTCAAAGGTTTTTATTTGTCCTGTTAACAAAAAGATGCTGTGTTTTACCAATTTTACCAATATGTAATTTCATCTGTTAACAGGACATTCACCCAGAAGAAATTGGCTTGTTCAGGTAAGTTTTCATGAACTTTATTCAGGCTTCAGTCATGTTTTTCTGTCAGTAGTGGGAACTTTCTGGGCCTTCTTAAATAGATTTCCTTTTCATTAAGTTTCATTAAGTCAAAACTGCACTGAAAGTCAGATTGAACTTATTTGACAGTGGAAGTCAATTAAAATCATCTTTATCTACAATATTTGATCAATATTTCTTTTTTTATCAAGTCCAGGTAGATTGGCTATATTGCCATGAGTCTCAAACTTCTTTTGAGACTCATGGCATTCATATGCTAAGCACAAGAATATAAAGGTCTCTAGAGAGGGACTTGTAGCCTTGAGATTGAGCATGCTTTGTTAAAAATTGTTAAAAAAATTCTCAATTTTCATTGTGGTGAATACAAAATAAATACAGATGTGAATACCTAACTATTGTTATTTAAAAAAATTCTTGCAGAACTGGAGCTTTAACTGAGTAAAATTAAAAAGTGCCAATATTTTTGGCCACAAATATGTGTAAGCAGGGATAGTTTTTATACACCTTTTTATAATTACACAAGCTTCAGTATTTATCCGAATAGCTGCCACGACAGCCATATTTGTCTTTATGAAATAGCCTCGTTCTACAGTTTGCTATAGGCAATTTCAATACAGGTATGAGACCTGTTAGCCAGAATGCTTGGGGGCCTGGGGTTTTCCGGATAATGGATCTTTCTATAGTTTGGATCTTTATATGTAAAGTCAATTAGAAAAGCATGTAAACATTAAATAAACCCAATAGGCTGTTTTTGCTTCTAATATGGATTAATTATATCTTAGTTTGGATCAAGTATATGGTACTGTTTTATTATTACAGAAAAAAGGAAGGGATTATTTGAATAAACCGGGAGGCAGCCTTTCCATAATTTGGAGCTTTTTGTATAACAGGTTTACGGATAACTGATTCCATACCTGTACAATATTTCCTCTGATTCTCTTGCCAATACATTAAAATAAGCTCAGTATAAAGGCAGCCAATGTAATGCTGAATTCTCCTTGACAGATTCTATATTGTGACTTGCAGTGGAGAATATTTACTTTCCCTTGAACTCTTTTGGCTATTTGTAAAAATTAACTCTATTTAGTATTTAGTATCTTTTATATAATATTTCACAGTTAAACTCATTTTTTACTAGAGGTAGGGTTGTAAAATGCTATAATACCAAGGATAACAACAAGATTTCTACTTATGCCTTGTGACATCTATATCAGGAACATTCTGAAACATCTACAGAAATTATTTGAATGTGTAATATATATTTAAACATTTCTTTTTATTCAAATGACACATGACTGTTAAGGCATAAATTGTTAATACTTACTAAATCTTGAATTGTAATATTACTGAAGAAAAGTGTCTCAAATAACAATAACTTTAAACTGTACTGTAAGCCACTTTAGAGATTGTGGGGCTTATGTAATGGCATATATATAAAGTAGATTTTAATGGTGTGTTATGTAGTAAATGGTGTTCCTCTACAAAGCTTTGTGCTAGGCTAAAGGAGAGAAATTGCTGTGTATCATTACCCTTACCAAAGAATAGCAACCAGCTTTGAATGGTCACCGAAAACAAGTCTAAGAAAACAATGAAAGAACAATTCAAATTGGCTATTACGCAGAATTAGAACCTACCCGTCTTTCAGTTAAACTAAAATACTGAAAGTAAATTCTCAATGTGAGTATAAAAGAATCTTATTTTCCAAACATAATATGGGATTGCTAATTTTATACTCCATTACATAGATGCAGGTATGGACTCTAGTATCCAAAATTCTTGTGACTTAAGGTACTGTCTAATTATTTGAAAGCAAATCAGTTAAAATGAAAAATTACATGTTTAAACACTAGAGGAAATGGCATTACTGTATTTTGGTTGTATTTTTATATGGGTTTCCACATAATAAAAATTATACCCACCTTTTCATCCAAAATAAATTTACCAGACTAAGAAAACATTACCAGAACTGTAAAATGTTACCTATAAACCATAAGTATATATATTAAATGTGGCTCATATATTTTTCAGGACAATCAACTTCATTTAATGCTGCTTTATATATAATTTACATGATAACTATATAAGAATAATACAAGCCCTAGGTTATTTTCCTTGAAGGAAGCCATAGACCAAAGCAGAAATAGCTGCTAGTGAGTTGTATTGCCACAACATGTTTTAAGCACCACTCTCTTTATCAAGTGTAATACAAACACTGTACAATGAAACATTTAAGGAACAAAACACAGAGTAGAGTTAAAGGGGTTGTTCACCTTTGAGATAACTTTTAATATGATGTAGAGAGTGATATTCTGAGATACTTTGCAATTTTGTTTTCATTTTTTATTGTTGAAGGTTTTAGAGTTATTTAGCTTTTTATTCAGCACCTCTTCAATTTGCATTTTAAGCAATCTGGTAACTAGGGCCCAAATTACCCTAGCAACCATGCATTGATTTGAACAAGAGACTGGAATATGAATAGGAGAGAGGCTGAACAGAAGGATCAGTAATAAAAAAATAGCAATAACAATACATTTGTAGTTTTACAGAGCATTTGTCTTTTTAGTAGGGGACAGCGACGCCCATTTGAAAGCTGCAAAGAATCAGAAGAAAAAGACAAATAACTATAAAACTATAAAAAATAAATAATGAAAAACCAATTGAAAAGTTGCTTAGAATTGGTCGTTCTATAACATAATAAAAGTTACTTTAAAGGAGAAGGAAAGGTTAAAACTAAATAAGCCTTATCAGAAAGGTCCATCTAAATATACCATTAAACCCCCATAGTAGTGCTGCTCTGAGCCCCCTGTCAAAACAAACACTGCATTTCTTTCCTTCTATTGTGTACTCATGGGCTTCTGTATCAGACTTCCTGCCTTCAGCTTAAACCTCATTGCCCTGGGCAAGAGCATGCGCAATTTGCTCCTCTTCTCCCCACCTTCTCTGCTGTAATCTGAGCTCAGAGCAGGGAGAGACTCGGGCAGGAAGTGATGTCACACCATGTTAATATTGCAGCTCCTATCCTTAACAAACAGAGTTTTTTACTCAGGTATGGTAAAACATTCTACAGAATAAATATAGCATTTTAGCTTGCACTATTGCAGCTAATCTATTGGCAATAAAATGCCTCCGTAGCTTTCCTTCTCCTTTAAAGGTGAACCACCCCTTTAAGAGTAGGCAAGTTTCACTAGTAGTTACTAGTGGTTAAAGTGAGACATAATAACTGTGGGACATAATACCAGTTCAAATATAAATAAAGTTAAAGCTCCGCACAAAAGTCCAAACATAGTCCAAGATAATCAACTCCAAGAATGAGAAACTGCCTTCAGGGAGGTTGAGGCCTATCTCAAAACTTAATCTTGAGGCATTTAAGAAACAATAGCAATTGAATTTGCTAAAAGCAAGGTTGACTAATTACTCTTACCATATAGTTACATAGTTACATAGTTAAATTGGGTTGAAAAAAGACAAAGTCCATCAAGTTCAACCCCTCCAAATGAAAACCCAGCATCCATACACACACCCCTCCATACTTTCACATAAATTCTATATACCCATACCTATACTAACTATAGAGCTTAGTATCACAATAGCCTTTGATATTATGTCTGTCCAAAAAATCATCTGAGCCATTCTGAAAGGCATTAACTGAATCAGCCATCAAAACATCACCCGGCAGTGCATTCCACAACCTCACTGTCCTGACTGAGAAGAACCCCCTACGTTGCTTCAAATGAAAGTTCTTTTATTCTAGTCTAAAGGGGTGGCCTCTGGTACAGTGATCCACTTTATGGGTAAAAAGGTCCCCTGCTATTTGTCTATAATGTCCTCTAATGTACTTGTAAAGTGTAATCATGTCCCCTTGCAAGCGCCTTTTTTCCAGAGAAAACAACCCCAACCTTGACAGTCTACCCTCATAATTTAAGTCTTCCATCCCTCTAACCAATTTAGTTGCACTTAGTCTCTGCACTCTCTCCAGCTCATTTACTGTATATCCCTCTTAAGGACTGGAGTCCAAAACTGCACTGCATACTCCAGATGAGGCCTCACCAGGGACCTATAAAGAGGCATAATTATGTTTTCATCCCTTGAGTTAATGTACTTTTTTATGCAAGACAGAACTTTGTTTGCTTTAGTAGTCACAGAATGACACTGCCCAGAATTAGACAACTTATTATCTACAAAAACCCCTAGATCCTTCTCATTTAAGGAAACTCCCAACACACTGCCATTTAGTGTATAACTTGCATTTATATTATTTTTGCCAAAGTGCATAACCTTGCATTTATCAACATTGAACCTCATTTTCCAGTTTGCTGCCCAGTTTTCCAATTTAGACAGATCATTCTGCAAAGTGGCAGCATCCTGCATGGAACCTATAGTTCTGCACAATTTAGTATCATCTGCAAAAATAGAAACAGTACTTTCAATGCCCACCTCCAGGTCATTAATAAACAAGTTGAAAAGCAAGGGACCTAGTACAGAGCCCTGCGGTACTCCACTAACAACATTGGTCCAATTAGAAAATGTTCCATTTACCACCACTCTTTGTAGTCTATCTTTTAGCCAGTTCTCTATCCAGGTACAAATAATATGTTCCAGGCCAACATTCCTTAATTTAACCAGTAACCTTTTGTGTGGCACTGTAGCAAATGCTTTAGCAAAGTCTAAGTAAATCACATCCACTGCCATCCCAAAATCGAGGTACCTGCTTACCTTCTCATAAAAAGAAATTAAGTTAGTCTAGCAAGATCTATTATGCATAAAACCATGCTGGCACACACTCATAGTATTATGATTTGCTATAAAGTCCAGTATGTTATCCTTTATTAACCCTTCGAAAAGCTTTTCTACCACTGATGTCAGACTAACTGGCCTATAGTTTTCAAACTAAGAACGGGATCCTTTTTTGAATAGAGGCACCACATTAGCCAGTCTCTCGGCACTATGCCAGACCTCAATGAATCCTGAAAAATTAAGTAAAGAGGTTTGGCAATCACAGAGCTAAGCTCGCTAAGTACCCTGGGATGAATTGTATCTGGCCTCGGACCTTTGTTAATCTTAACATGTTCTAGTCTCTTTTGAATTTCCTTATGTGTGAACCATGCCTCATTCGTTGTATTACTAGAATTGGGACTATTAAGAAGAATACCTTCATTAAATGGTTCCTCATTTGTGTAGACAGATGAAAAATAAGAGTTCAGAATCTGCTCTTTCATTTTCTTTTCATCAACCAGCTGACCCCCCCCCTCTGTATAAAGGTCCCACCCCTTCCTGCTTCATTCCTTGCTGCAATATCCTTTTTCATACCAATTTTAGCTTGCCTTATAGCTTCTTTGCATGATTTATTGGCCTCCTTGTACCTTATAAATGATTCGGCTGTCCCATCTAACTTGAAAGCCTTAAAAGCACTTATTTTCTTACCCACCTCAACACTAACAGTTCTATTGAACCAAAAAGGTTTTGCTTTGCAACGACGGTCCTTGCTTACAAGTGGAATATACTGACAAGTATATTTATTAAGCATTTTAAAGACTTCCCATTTTTGTTCTGTATTTAACCCTGTGAAAAGCATTTCCCTTTGCAGTTGCAGAGATGCCCTTATACTGTCAAAGTTTGCACGTCTGAAATCTAGACTACTACTACTACTAATCTAGTTACTCCCTTATAGAATTGCTTCTGCAACAGAATCTCAAAGGAGACCATGTTGTGATCACTATTCCCTAAATGCTCACCCACACAAATGTTGGAGATGAGTTCAGTATTATTAGTTATTACAAGGTATAAAAGCAAATTATTCCTAGTAGATTCTTGAACAAGCTGGAATAAAAGGTTTCATTCAGCATATTTCCAAACCTACTAGCTTTTTGTGTCATGGCAACCCCATTACCCCATGAATTGACAATTTGTTTTGTTATGACTTTCTGTCTCTCATATTTTTTCGAGAAAAAATGTTGATGAGTTAAAATTGATTGGTTAATTGACATAAATTAGAGTTTGAGTAAATCAGCCCCATAGAGTTCAAAATCCTGCCATACAAATCTGAAGTACAATTTCACAAATCTGAAGTTGTAATTTTTGGAGTTATTGATGCTATTTTGATGTTGATGTTAATAACAAATTCGGAAAGATGGTTGAGTATTAAAAGGGGAAAACTTAAATTTTTTGAGGAAAAAAGACCTAAAATTTTTAGCGATTTATTATACTCTAAAGCTGCTAAAAATCTGAATCCGAAAATACTCCATCTCAAATCTGTCGATGTCATGTAGAAGTCAATGGCATACGTCCCTGAAGTTGTTTCTTGACATTTTTTTATTTTTTTATTATCTGCCCTTGATAATCCGACAAAGTCAGGGTCTTTGTCCAATAATCCGATAAAGTCAAGTTTTCAGAGCACCAATCATACAATTCGAATTGATGCTCAATTTTGTATTGAGATTTTTTTCGATCCTACGTATTTGAGAAGAATTATTGATAAACAAGTTCAATTCATGCATGGAAAATTGGTCCACATTGTTTTAATAAAAAAAAAGTGAGATAAACTGTAGTTTTAGCAAATAACCCCCTTAATAAAGAAATAATCTTCATGGCTGTACTCATTTTCAGCGCTCATCATGCTTCGCGATTTATTGCTAGTTGCATTATACCTACCTAATGATAAGCAAAGAATATATCCCAGGCATACAGGCCTCTAACATGATTTTTTAATGTGACATTTTGGAATTGCAAAAGACAAGTTGATTTTAACTTATTTAATATTTTATATATAAAGCACGGGCCTTCTTCCTGCTTTTTGCTTCCTGAACAGTCAGTGAAAAAAATTCATTAATCTGCATCTCTAGTCATTCCTTCAAAAGTGACGTCCCTTTCATGTCATCACTTATAACATGGTTACTTAAGATTAGAGTTGTCAGTTTGACACGTTTAGAATAGCGCACATAAAAAACTCATGCTGTGGCTGCTAATTAGCAATGAATGTTGGTTCCTCAGATTGCATTAAGATTATATACAATGCAGCCATGAATTTTAAATCTATGTTAACTGTTCATTTTCCATGCAGCATGGGTATACTGATTATACTTGGCGTACGTTTGTATTCATGGATTTCATGAGTTTTACACTTGATAAATTACAAAAAATTAATGGGGAAAAATGTGGTAAAAAGTCATTATATACAGTTGCATTACATACAGACTTCAACAAATAGCTATGTAGTTAATTTGGGTTAAAAAGGGAAAATGTCTATGAAGATCAGCATTACTAACACACATTAGGACAATTAAAATGCACTTTATACAAACATATAGTCAATACCTATATACACAAACCTAACATCAGCCCTTGGTTCAAGAAGACATCCTAGCAGCTCTTTAAATGTATTAAGGTAATCAGCCACCACATTTTCCGGCAGGGCATTCCACAGCATCTTGGTGTAGAACCATTCACATTGCTTCAAGTGAAAATACTGTTCCTTGACTCAAAAAATGTGGTGTCTTGTCTTTTGTTATTTTCATGTGAACAAATATTGTTGTGTAATGTCACTTCTCAAAAACCTTTTCTACACCCAACATAAATATAGCTTTGATATTCTTTCCTCGGTGGTTTAATTGTTTTATCTATTTGTTTTATCAGATAAGTTGAGGGTCTTTGTACTCTTTTCAATTCATTAATACCCCTCCCAAAGACATAAGCCCTATTCTGTACTGCAAAGTATTTTCAGGTATTTTGAAATGGATCTATAAAGGGCAAGTTATTCTTTCATTCTCCAATACAATTCAATTTAGTATATAACTAGCATTATAATTATCTTCTACCAAGTGTTTAAACCTCATTTTCCACTTTGCTACAGTTGCATACACTTTTAATCTCTGTCCTTCTCATTTATAGGAAGATTCTGGTTCAACTTCTCATAGCCTTGAGTGAAAAAAGGAGATTGTGATGCCAATACATTGTTTAAAAACATATATACAAAATGGAATTTAGGTATTAGTAGGATCAGTCTGATATGCACAGCTTGTTGTGAGCCTAGGCTAGGGTAATGGGCCTACTCACAATATATGCAGCTACTCACAATATAACTATAGCAGAGCTAATATGCTCCTGATGTACATATACGATTCTAAAAAATAGCAGAGCACATAGTCACCAGCCAGCCAGATAACAATGCAAATCAATGTTATCCCAGATAGTTGGCCAAGAGCAGTCTTCATGGGAGTACAATATATAAGGAAGGCATATGGTATAAATCGAAAAAGGGTAAATGTAGATAGAGGTCGTCTATGGGGCTATATGACACATATGGGTAGTTTTGCCTAATGACAGTTTGGTTCAAACTAATTTTGAACTTCTGCAAAATAAATTCCCTGCAATTTATCAATTGCTACACAAATGAGATTAAAGGAATTTCTATAAATGACAAAATATATGCTTGTCATAAGAAAATGTTTTGCATTTGAAAAAAAGTATATTTTGCTAATTAGATTATGTATTTGTCAGTTTCTATTTAAAGGTCATTGAAGAATAGTCTGAAAGCAATCTTAAGTGCCATGACAAGGACAGTTGACACAAGGGTTCTTGAAGATACAGTGACCTTTTCTGACAAATATACTTCCGTTCATTGTACTTTATAATAAATGAATTACTGTTTGAGCCTTCTAGCAGCATATATCTCCCATTGTCAATTATTTTGTTTGCCTTATATGTTTTATTATATAATATTTAACCACTGTTTGGCTGAATTAACATAATTTAAGTGAATTTGAAAAAGATAGTAAAGAAATAAGAAATAAAGCTTATTTTTAGTCTACATTAGTAGGACGAAGACCTTAATAAATAATAATTTGTGAAAGACCTTTCAGTGCTACACGATACTAATACAGACTCCAATTGAATAAAATAATTTGAATGTTTTAAAAAATATATTTTCTTTTTCTCTACAATAATAAAACATTACTAAGGGGCCGATTCACAAAGGGTCAAATATCGAGGGTTAATTAACCCTCGATATTCGACTGGGAATTAAAATCCTTCGACTTCGAATATCTAAGTCGAAGGATTTTAGCGCAAATAGTGCGATCGAACAATCGAACGATAAAATCCTTCGATCGAACGATCGAAGGATTATTCCTTCGATCAAATGATAAAATCCTTCGAATCGAACGATTCGAAGGATTTTAATCCAACGATCGAAGGAATATCCTTTGATCAAAAAAAGTTAGCCAAGCCTATGGGGACCTTCCCCATAGGCTAACATTGAGTTCGGTAGCTTTTAGATGGCGAACTAGGGGGTCGAAGTTTTTTCTTAAAGAGACAGTACTTCGACTATCGAATGGTTCGAATAGTTCGATTTGAAGTCGTAGTTGAAGGTCGTAGTAGCCCATTCGATGGTCGAAGTAGCCCAAAAAACACTTCGAAATTCTAAGTTTTTTTACTTCGAATCCTTCACTTGAAGTTAGTGAATCGGCCCCTTAATGTTTACATTATAGACTTAGGGGCAGATTTATTGAGTTGTGTTTTCCGCGAAAATTTTAATTTTTGAGGTTATTTTTTAGTCACAAATCACATTTTCAGGTTAAAAAAACTTGAATTTTAAAACAAATCAAAATGTTCAAGATTTATTATACCCTGACTCTGTAAATAGCTTGAAAAAAAACAAAAATACACAATCTAAAGCATAGTGAGGTCATGTAGGAGTCAATGGCAGAGGTCCCTTGAACCATTTGAAGATGTATTGTATGTAAAAAAAAATCGTTAGTATCAAAAAATAACCACCAACACAAAGTATGCTTTAAAATCACAAAGCCTTTATTAAGAAATAACTTACAGAAACTGCACTTCCTGTCCAGTACAGAAAAGGCGACAGGGCGACCATCGATCCTGCTGGGCTCGATTTCTCCTCCTGGCCACTCTACTGACAGCATATGAAAGAGCAAAATGGATGCCTCATGGATGCGATGCAGTGACTGCTCGGGCCCCCTCCTCCTCCTACATGATAGATGATGTCGCTGGTGATGAGAAAGGCCGCTGATGCTGCAGCCGACTTTGATCCGCTGCTCGTTCCACCGCTTCTTACGGGGTCAAGGCTACTGCTTCCATCTATAGTGCAGCAGGACTTTCAGTAGTGCAGGCAGTTTGGGTGTAGAGGAGAAGGGAGTGTGCACACTGCTCCCCCCCAGCCAGATCCCCTGACTGGAATGATGGATGATTGCGCTCGCTTCACATTTCACAGCCCCACAGCCTCTCTCTCCCCTGGCTCACTGACTGGAGTCAAGCTATCAGACAGAGCAAGGCTGCAACATAAACAAAACTTCCTCCTGTCTCTCTGTATTCAGAAACACTGCTGCTGGGGAAGTCCATCTGAAGCTGTGGACAGCTGAGGGTACTGGGGAAGCCCCTCTGGGACCGTGGGCAGTGGATACTGCTGGAGAAGCCCCTCTGGAGCTGTAGACAGTGGATGCTGCTGGGAAACCCCTCTGGAGCTGTATGCTGCTGAGAAACCAGTTGCTGAGGGGTAGCCTGCCCAGAAACTGAGGCAGACAGCTGAGGGGTAGCCGGCCCGGGGAACTGAGGCAGATAGATGAGTGGTAGCCGGCCCGGGAACTGAGGTAGACAGCTGAGGGGTAGCTGGCCCAGAAACTGAGACAGACAGCTGACGGGTAGCCGATCCAGGAATGGAGGCTGATGGGTGGCCGGAACTGGAACAGACTGCTGAGGGATAACAAGTCCTGAAACTGGAGCAGACTGCTGGGGAGTAGCTGGCCCTGGAACTGAAGCAAATTCATCTAGGAAAGACAGCAGAAACTGAACAATATTATAGATTAAAGGGAATCTACTGCTCAGTATGTTCTTTGCCAAGGATAGAGCTTTACCTTACAGCAGGACAAAAACGATCTCAGATACTTGCTCAACTGGGGCAGCATTCAAAAAGTTTTCTTTCTAGGAAAGGAGCAGCAATTCCTCTAGGAAAATTTAAATTTTATTTGGAGTGCCATCACATTGTCATCAGTTCAAAATAGAGTAGGGAGTCTTAGTGGGAATTGGGCCGGACGCACAGTAACAGCCCTTGCAGACTCCTGTAGCCTCTTGTCGTCTGAGCATTCTGTCAAGGGTGTGGTAGGGGGCACTGTGGAGGTTGATGGGGGAAGGGTGAGTCCTTGAGGCAGGGACTGACTGTGCCCATGGGACACAGACAGGGAAAGGCAGGAACAGGGCGAAGAGGGCAAAGAATCCGACTGGACCAGGTGAAGAGGACAATGGGGTATATTTATCAAAGAGTGAAGTTAGAGATCGCCACAGTCTGCCAGCGTGAAATGCCGCCTCTCTCCATTAATTTCTATGGGATTTTTAAAGGTGTATTTATCAAATGGTGAATTTTCACTTTCACCCTTTGATAAATACACCTTTAAAAATCCCATAGAAATGAATGGAGAGAGGCAGTATTTTTACTCTAGTGGACTATGGTGATCTCTAACTTCACTCTTTGATAAATATACCCCAATGAGTCTGGAATGGATAGGAGGACAGAGGTTATAGGTACATGGCAGAACAGGACTGAAAGCAGGGACAGGCAAGGCAAGTTCAGGTCAAGGTTAGGTAAGGACTAGGCAGCATAAGGTTAAGGCAAGACAGGATCAGAACAAGGCAAGGTAGACAAGGCAAGGTTCAAGGTAAGGCAGGACAAAATAGGATAAGGAAATGAGGCTAAAGCAGGAACCTTTAGCTAGGGTGCGATGTCACAATGCTAGTATAGGTAAGGGTAAGGCAAGGAGTATAAGGAGGTCTGGCTTTAAATAGGACAGGGTCAGCCCTGATTGGCTGACCCCAAAAAAACAATGGCTGCAAAAAGCCAGGTAATAGATAGTGAGCAACCCTGCAGGATTTAATCATTTATATTAAATCAATTGAAATTGATTGATTAGATTCTTGTAATCTTGAAATCAGCTTCAGTTTCAAAGATTAAATATCACATATTGAAAACCAATAAAAAAAAGAATACATTCTGTTAATATAAATTCCTATACTAATTATACAAATATCCACCCTACTGATGACATCACAAAGGGGTCAGGGCAAGCAGGCGCGGCTATAAAACCCTGAAGTCAGTGTACAGTGGCAGCTGGGGGTGCAAGGTCGGCCAACCGACCCGTGGATCCCGTGGGTATTGGGCCAGCCCGCACATCACTAATACATATATATACATATAATAAAAAAGTTGTGTGAGGCAAATATGAATCAAATATTAGATCTAGAAAATTGTTCGGTTACTAAACTTTTTTAACTTTACCAAAAGCCTTCATCTTAAAGTTATTTTATTTTTTTATAAATCTGATTGTTGTTATGTTCTCCACAGACAAAAAGTGAAGCATAATCCCCCGATCTACAGTATGGAACATCTCTGCTGAGGCCAGTAGTAATGGCTGTGGACTACATGCAAAGATTAAGTAATGTTCTTTGTACATAGCAGGCTATGTCTTCATTTTTTGTATTTAACAGAAAATAAATGGAAGCACATAACATAAATTGGCTACTGACAATCTCAATTTAATAATTACAATAAAAATACATTTTATGGATAGTTCGGGGCACAACAAAATCTGTTGTGCCTTAAAGAAATATTATAACATAAAACAAAACCTTTTCTCATAAGAGACATAGAGATATAGGGTTGCATTATTTATTAATACAAATTCTGAATATTTTATATGACAGAAATGTTCTCAGCATGTAATGTATAAATCAACGTATGATTCGTACTTTTATTCCCTAAGACAAACCAGAGTGTAGCAGGTACAGAATCTCCTGGACACCCAGGTTTACATTAATAAGATGTTCATTCAGCTTAGATTCTTTTACAGATCCTATTCTATACTCTCTCTGTCACATTAAATTAGAATTACAGTACTTCAGATAGACAGAACTCTGCTAGTTAAATCTGTATTTCTGTTGAATATTAATTTTGCTTCTTTAGTCATCTTAGAAGTTTATGATAATTAGAGTATATAGCTTATATTTAAAAATAAAATCTTAAATTCAATACCAAGTATCACTAGGTAACTATACTTTATAGTTGCTGATTTTATCTTTGGATTAGTTTTACACACATGCATAGACCCAAATTCACTAAGCGCCGAAGCGCCTAACGCTAGCGTCAATTCGCTAGCGTTGGGCATTTTCGTTACTTCACAAATTCACTAATGAACGCTGGTGTAAATTCGCTAGTGTTACTTCGCACCCTTACGCCTGACGAATTTTCGCTATGGACGTAACTACGCAAATTCAGTAACGTGCGCAGTGTACTGAACGCTACCTTTTACGCTACGTTTTACACTAGACTTCCTTCGCCATCTCAGACCAGGCGAAGCGCAATAGAGTAGATAGGGATTGCTTTAAAAAAAGGTCAAATTTTTTCTAACTCCCAAAAAACGCTGGCGTTTTTTCTATATTATGGGTGATAGGCTGAAAAAGATCGAAAAAAAATTTGGGGCTCCCCTCCTTCCCCCCTACATTTCCTAACTCATGGAAAAAAAAAATTTTT
This sequence comes from Xenopus laevis, assembly GCF_017654675.1. Taxonomy (NCBI): domain Eukaryota; kingdom Metazoa; phylum Chordata; class Amphibia; order Anura; family Pipidae; genus Xenopus; species Xenopus laevis. The sequence goes on along the minus strand of NC_054373.1, from coordinate 136,744,508 downwards.
ATCTGATGTTTTGAAGGTTTCCCAGGCATTTGTAGTGATTCTACGTATTCCTCCATTGAAATTTGAATTTGGCGCCGTATGCAAATTAACCATCGCTAGCATAACTTCGCTTCGCTTAGCGAATCAACGCTAGCGCAACTTCGCAACCTTACGCTACCCCTGTGCGCAACTTCGGATTTAAGTGAATTTGCGGAGCGCTGGCGAAACTACTCCTGGCGAAGTGTGGCGAAGTGCGGTGAAGTTGCGCCTGGCGCAACTACGATTCTTAGTGAATTTGCCCCATAGAGTGAACAGTAGTGATGGGCGAATTAATTGGGCAGGCATGAATTTGTAGCGAATTCCCGCGATTCGCTGCTGGCGAATTAATTTGCGAAACCGCCGTGAAAATTTGCTGGCGTCAAAAAAATGTTTTCACCATTTCGTGAATTTCGCTGGAAATTCGCGAATTTTTCGGCAAAGCGAAACGGCCCAAATTCGCCCATCACTAGTGAACAGTAGACTTTGTACAAAAATCAGTTACTGGAACCATAGCTACTGTAGTTTTGTTTTCATTGTAGCATAAATGTTGAAGTTGGAAAGTGCAGGGGTGCTTCGCCAATGAGGCAAGTTGAGGCCGTCACCTCAGGCGGCAGCGCCCCACCAGGTACAGGGGCAGCAAAAATGCTGCTCCTGGTACTTTAAGAGCGAATTTCCGGGGGAGGGGGGGGCAGCAGCAACTGCTGCTGCCTCAGGCAGCGGAGGGGCCAGGATCGCCCCTGGGAAAGTGTTGAGTTGAGGGGCAGCAAAACTTTCTTTCTGAATTGTGTATAGTTCAGGGATATACTTAAAGGGAAAGTGACACTTCTCAAGATTTTAGTATAATTGAATTCTTCATCAAAATATGCCTACATGTCCTTTAGACAATTTTCCTCAATGTGACCTCATTCGATGTAAATTGGACATACAGTTAGGGATGTAGCGAACTGTTCGCCCGCGAACTTGTTCGCGCGAACTTCGACCGTTCGCGTCTGCCGAATGTTCGCGAACGTTTGGGAACGTTCGCATTTTGAGTTCGCGTTCGATCGTTCGACCATTCGACCATTCGAATTCCTTCGACCGCTAAAAATCGAACGATTTCCATTCGTTCGAACGATTGTAAGCATTCGATCGAATGAAAAGCATTCGATCGAATGGCTTCGATCGTTCGATTCGAATGAAAATCCTTCGATCGAACGATTAAAATCCTTCGATCGTTCGAATCGAACGATTTTAGCGGGTGTTCGAAGTTCGCGAACTGTTCGCGAACGTTCGCATTTTTTGCCGGTGTTCGCGAATGGCGTTCGCGAACACCAAATCGGCAGTTCGCTACATCCCTACATACAGTAGGTCACTTTAGGAAAGTGTCAGACTCCTATGCATTCTTATGGTCCCTTGGGGCTTGTCAATCAGAGCTGGAAGGCCAGAAGTTAAATGCTTGACTGACAGGTAGAATCTGGCAGCACAGTTAAATGGTGTTATGGCTTATACTACCTCGCCACACAGGGACAGGGTTTACAGCCTCCTTATCACAGTGCAGTGCTGCTTTCTTTCATGTCCAGGTATGTAACTATACAATCACAATCTTCTGCTCCTCCACCACACTGCAAAACTCCTCTTCTGCATCGCGCTGCTAATTTTTTTTATTGGTGCTTTTAACTTATTCTGCCTTACTTGATCATGTGTGACCCTTGCCTGCCTGCCATCCCTGCACAAACAGAATGATCTGTGTCAGGACTGCTTGCAAGATTAACCTTTTAACCCCCGGAGCTGGAGTAGATGTTAGTACAGGAAAAGTCAAGCAAGCAGGAAAAAAAGTGGGCATATATAACCTAGTGATAGGGAATTAGTTAAAAGCACCATCTGAAAAATAAAGCAAATCTGAGCAGTGTGGGAGAGAAGATTTTCAGAAAGAGGAGGCTTTTATTTTTTGCAGGAGTGGGTATGAGATAAGAGAGGCTGAAAGCAGTAGTACCTGCCCCCTACAGGAAGTAGTATCCTTCTCCACAAGAGAAAGTGAAGTGTTTTTTTTGACAATATATTTTACTAATTTTTGGGCTTAAATCAGTTATTTTGTGACTAATAGTTATTATTGCTTAGTAGAGATCTAAGCACACAACTAGAGGTGTCATTATCACTTTAAGATGATATCCTTTTAAGATCTTGCTCTGTATAGGATTCCATCACTTGCAAGTAGCAAAAAATGTAATTAGTCAGTCCTATACATATAGATTTATATGTAAGTACAGTACATACTCTGTCACCTATTAAATTGTTAATTGTTGAATGAGACTTTTTTTTAAAAAAAATGACAGTTGTGATTTATTAAGTATATTAAGCAGTGTTCTTTGATATTTATAGTGTGACCTTGCCCTTTGACAACATCTGTAACTATGTAAAATGCCAGTGCACTTGCAATTGTGTGAAATAGGTTATATTAAAGTCATGAGTTTTTGCATGTACTATTAGCAGTTGCCTTTACATGTAAGTACAAGTATATTAGCCTTACAAGTACATTAGAGGGCATTTAAGACAGATAGTGGGGCAACCTTTTTTCTAATAAAAATATATATAGTTTATGTGAGGGTATGGAGGGGTTGGTGTGAGTGTGTGTATGAATGTGTGATTGGTTTTTTTTGGCAGGATTGAACTTAATTGACTTTGGTCTTTTTTTCAACTCAACTTAACTATGAAACTATGTAGCAATGTAGATGCTTGTTCACGTCATTCCATCTTGCTTTCTTCACAGTGCATCATTCCTTTAGTATTCATATCTAAATCTTTAAAGAGGTCTGCACTATTATATATAAATTCCAGTGTCTGCACTTCCACATGGGTCATATTGAGTCAGAGAAATTTTTCCTGCATTTGAGATCCTCACAGATTTGTGCCATACTCTGAGATTGCCAGCAAGAGGATTCTCATCATGGGCTTCCTAGGATCCTCTCTGCTTTCCTTGGTTTAACATAATGTCTAGACCAACCATGTTATGCATATTGTTATATATATGTCTCACGTGCCGTTTTCTGTATTTCTGCTGTGAGTCTATTTTTCCCAAAACCAATAAAAATATTATTTTAAAAAAAAAAATTCCAGTGTCTGAGCAAAATACCAAATTAATAATCATGCCTGTATTCATGTAAAAATATACTTATGATCTAAAATATAGCACTTAAATTCTAACAATTCCCTGCAAGAGGAAGAAACTGAAATGGTCTTGGGGGTAAAGGGAGAAGTCAGAAGTTAAAGCACTGACATAATGGTGGTGCAAAAGAGCAGCAACAGTTATAAACTACTGCTTCAAAACACTCCCTGGGTTCTTGCTTGTCAGTAGTGATGAGCAAATGTTTTCGGCAGGCATGGATTTACAGCAAAATTCCACATTTCGTCATCTGCAAATTTTTTCGGGAAATCTGCAGCAAAAAGTCACCACAAAAAAACACCCATTGACTTTAATGCATTACGACAAAAAGTCACCAAGGCAACTAAGTAGCCAAGACAAAAGAGTTGACAGAAGAAAAAATGGCCATTGACTTTAATGCATTTCAAGAAAAAAAAGTTGTACATGTAAAAAATTGTCACCTATTGACTTCAATGCGTTTCACAAATTTTTCGGCAAAGTGAAAAGGGACAGATTTGCTCATCACTACTTGTCAATGATGGCAATGTCTATTTAAAAAGCTTCAAAAAGTTTCCACTGAAGAAAAAGGGATGTTAAAGACACTGTTAGTGTAGTAAAGGAATTATAATTGGAGTATTAAATCACCAAAATCCTATTTCAAAAGCATTTAAAATAATTTATGTGATGTGTAGTTAAATGTTTATTATTTATTTTTTCGTTTTGCCCAAAAGAAGTTCATCATTCCACTGAAAATAATGACTAAGACCCTGTAAATTAATTGACCAGATATTTTAAGGCATGTCCCTATTATTACTATGAACAAGCAATATTTTTTTGCCTCAAACAGATTTGCAGAAGTGGTGAAAATCTTTGCAAATGCATTTTATTTTGTGGGGAAAATGTGCTTTTTCCACGCAGGAATGTGTGGAAAACACCTATTGACTTCAATGCATTTGGTACAAAAAGTGGCCAATGGGTCCAAAGAATTTGACAGGATATAAGTATGGCCATAGGGGCCACCTGTGCCCCCACATAAGCGTGCCTCCAGAAGTGGGAGCAGGAGGAAGTGTACCCCAGATGGGAGACACAGGAGGGGGCTAGGGTGGCCCTACTTATTTATAAAATATTTATAAATCATAGTACCAATCAGATCTTTAAAACTAAGGGAGTTAGCTATGCCTGGCAATGTGAGTGTGGGATCAGTTATGTGGGCAAAACCTTCTGGAAGCGAGGTATGCACCTACTGGAACAAGTTCAGTCTAAGAGTCAAGGGTGGGTGGCAGAAAACCGTAACCAGGAAAAGGCCAAAGGTCCGGACAGGCTGAGGACAGTTAACAGGCCAAGGTAAAAATGAGAAACAAGGACAAGAGCTGGACTTGCAAGGTAGGAACAGGGTCACAGGAACAAGGTTGCAAGATCAGGAACAGGAATATGATTACCGGATCAGGAACTGAATCAGCATCAGAAACAGTTTCAGGAACACGGTTACAGAATCAGGAGCAAGATTGTCACAACATGAGGTTTGGAGTCAGCAGGAAGGCCAATGATCCAGCATGGGGGAGTCTGGGAAGCAGGCTTAAATAGCCCTTTAGCAAGTTATTACCTGCAGCTGGACAGGGGAGCGTGAACCTTGGAAGATGGAGGCAGTATCACAGAAGATATTCTGTCAGGGTCAGGTTGCTGCCACTGTGGCTCAAGCAAGAGGAGCAGTGGCAGGAATACAACAAGTCCAATAGCATTATGCTATGTCTAACAATTCTGTAATCTGTAATATTGAGGAGTTTTGATGACCAGTAATAAGTCTGTTTATTTGATTTTGGATGAGAGGACATTTGACCCTTTATTAAGATGGTGCTAATGGCCCTTCTATGGAAATTATGTGATCTTTGATGTTATTTAGTCAAACTGCCCTTGACCAAGATTGCGCTAATGACTTCTCTCTAGGAAACTGTGTGATCTGTGATATAAGTTAGGGCATTTGAATTTACTGCCCTTTACCAAGATGGTGCCAGTGGCTCTCCCATGGGAAACGACATGATCATTGAATGGCCATCCTTGGAGGGGTATGTGCATGGGAGTATTTGTGCTCTGAGGACCGCATATTATGTAACCCTGCTATAGTGATACACACTGAGGACCATCCTCTTCTTCTCCAGTCCCTCCATTCACTTAGACTTCGTGACATGGCCCTGTCCTGGTTTTCTTCTTACCTCATTAATCGTTCCTTCAGTGTCTCCTACAATGGAGTAGCATCTTCTCCCATTCCTCTTTTCTGTTGGGGTTCCTCAAGGCTCTGTCCTGGGCCCCTTATTATTACTCCCTCTATACTTCCTCCCTCAGCAAACGAATCAACTCATATGGTTTCCACTACCACCAGTGTCAGATTGGGACACCAGGGGCCCACCAAAAATCCTTAGACCAGAGGCCCACCCAAAAACCTTTAGACCAGGGGCCCACTCTAAGTATTATTTTCTTCCTTTACTTACTCAACCTCTATTCTCCTAGTCTCTTTTCTTTACATACTATAACCTATTATTCCATCGATTTAGCCTTTTTATTCTCATAGAAATAGGGAATGGCCATGAGATAAGCCAAATGTTTAGAAGTAGGAGGGCCCACTGACACCTTGGCCCACCGGGAGTTTTCCTGGTATCCCGGTGGGCCAGTCCAACACTGACTACCACCTCTATGCTGATGACACTTAGATCTATCTCTCCTCTCCTGATCTCAACCCAGAACTCCTAACTCAAGTGTCCGCTATCTCTACTTGGATGTCACAATGCTACCTTAAATGAAACCTTTCTAAAACGGAAATCGTTTTCTTCCCTCCAATTAACACCATTAACATCCCGAAAGTATCCATCATAGCGAACAATTCTACTATCACCCCATCTCCCCAGGCTCGGTGCCTTTGGGTTATCCTAGATTCTGCCCTGTCCTTCACTCCTCTCCTCTCCTCTCCTCCTCTGCCACGCCACTCTGCCAATCCCTACACTAGCTTCCGCTACCTTGCAGAATAAAATTCAAATTAATGACATTCAAAGCACTTCATAACTCTGCCCCACCCTACATCTCTGATCTCATCTCTATAAACTCACCCAACCCCTTGCTATGCTCCTCTACTGACCTGCTACTCAACTCTTCTCTCATTACTTCCTCACATGCTTGCATTCAAGACTTTGCAAGGGCTGCACCTCTCCTCTGGAACGCTCTCCCGCGGTCTGTCGGATTTTCTCCCAATCTTTCTGCTTTCAAAAGATCTCTTAAAACACACTTATTTAGAGAAGCCTACCCTCACTCTGCTTAACTACCAATTGCAATACCACATACAGTACTACATTCTGATCCTGCCCACTACCTTATCTTGTGTCTTTTTCCCTTCCCTTTAGATTGTAATCTCCTTTGCACAGGGCCTTCCTCACCTTTTGTAACGAAATTGGTTGTGATGGGCAAATTTATCCCATTTGCTTCGCCACGAATTTCGCAAATTTCCAGCGAAATTGGCAAAACTGGCAAAAAATTCATGAAGAAGCAATTTTGATGCCGGCATCAAAATGGGCCCCGACGTCAAAGTTGACACGGGCGCCCATTAAAGTCAATGCGCTCTAAATTGGTGCCCCATATAACGTCCCATATAGCAGGAAAATAATTATTACTTTGTGATATGTATGAACTGCCGATTTACGTCAGTTCAACTTTTATGTATGGTGAACATCTTAGCATGTATACATGTCTTTTATGCTAATTCTACTGGTTTGTGTTTAATCACAGTATTTGCATATTTAAAAGTACCTTACATCACTTTGTGAATATTTGTTTTTATGTAGGTTTTATGTCATGTGTACTTTAAGGGATTTGAAATTCATTCAAATCATGTCAAAGTGCCAGCACAACTGTAAATTTTAACAACCAAAATTACACTGGAATTTTTGGGGGGACACTGAATTATGGGTAAAAAACATGATTATTGCATTCACTTGTGCATCATCGAAAGGATAAAATGGTCCATAATACTTTTCTATATCTATGCATCATCAATCAAAATCAAAAGTATCAAAGTCTAACAATAGTCAAGTGAAAATAGAACATTGTTATGGATAGAAATATTAGATATTTTTAAATCATTGAAGTCAATTAGATAATTGCCTTAACAATGTTGTCACTTGAATATTTTACTTAAAGAAGAACTAAACCCTAAAAATGAATATGGCTAAAAATGCCATATTTTACAGTATACACTGAATTTATTGCACCAGCGTAAAGTTTCAGCTTCTCAATAGCAGCAATGATCGAGAACTTAAAACTTAAAACTTAAAACTTGTCACAGGGGGTCACAATCTTAGAAAGTGTCTGCGACTCTCACATGCTCAATGGGCTCTGAGTAGCTGTTGAGAAGTTAAGCTTAGGGGTCGTCGGAAATTATCAAGCAGAAAATTAGGTTGGTCTGTAATATAAGATGATGCTACAGGGCTGGTTATTAAATGATGATACTACTGATTTCTGTGCTACCATGTAGTAATTATCTGTATTACTAATCAGCCTTATATTGTGACATGTACAATCTATATGTACTGTATATTTTGAGTCAGTCCCTAAGCGCAGTAAGTGACAGAGCATGTGCAGTGAATCCGCAGACAAGAAGATGGGGAGCTACAGGGGCATCTTTGGGGACACAGATCTTCCCTGCTAAAGGGCTGTGGTTGCCTTTGACTGGTACAGAATTCCAAAACATAATGTACAACAACTTCTTTAGTTAAACTTTAGTTCTTCTTTAAAGGTAGAAGTACTATTTTATTATTATTATTATTATTATTATTATTATTATTATTTCAAATATTGTTTTCATTCCAGTTTTGGGATATATGACAAGAAAAGTTAGATACACATCATCTTACCTTGTATGTCACTAAACAAAGCTATAGCAGCTTACAAAAACCCAAACATCTAATGCCATTAGATGATACTCACAAAAAGATAAATAGAATCATTGGTGAATAAAACAACATGTCTTCTTCTAGGCACATTCTATCCTGGGACAATAGCCAAGTTGTATAAGCAAAGACATATTTTTAGAAAGAGATTTCTTTGAGAACAGCCCTGCTCACTTAAATTTAGAAACAAATAACAAAAATCTTGACATATTTAACAATCTCTGCAAAATAAAGCTGCATTGTTGAGTGCTGGGGAAATGAAAGAATGGTAAGAAATCCCAAGTTTGTGGTGGAAGAGCTATTGTTTAGAAACATAAACAATCATGATTTCTTGTTTGAGCTGTAGCATGTTATTATCTTCACAGTACAGTTTAAAAAAGGAGAATTGCTTTATGCCAAGAGAATGAATCTGTTGCTTTGAAAGCCGTATTTTTGGAGACATAAAACTACTTCTTTGTAAGCTGGATCTGCCTGCCGACATTATCACAAAGGATCAGTATATGATATATATATATATATATATATATATAACCAATGGAGTGGGAAATGAAAGCACTCAATACACGCTATATACATACAAGCTAAAAACTATCTTCGTGTATTATAGATACAATATAAAGGCTGTTTTGGATTTAATTTTTTTTTATTTGCCTATAGGGTGGAAAAATAAAAATACAGAAAATAATAAGTTTGCCCTTAAAACAAAGCAACCAGTATGCACTTGCAATTATATTAAAGGTAATATAGACAGCTTAAATACAGTTTAGATGACTTAAATATATTTTATTATATGTGTCATAGTGCTCCTGTCATATGGATTTAGTTTTATAAAAGGACATTGCCACAAGTTGCATTGTTTAAAAAGCTGGTAAAAAGATATATTTTCCATGGTAGGGTTGCCAGTAATTCCGTGTGGGGGTGGAACGATGAAGTTACAGGGATGAGGCAGTAAGATTGTGGTTGGGTTTATGATGTTGTGAGGGTGGTCAGTGGCATTGGTGGGCGGAGCTATGGCATGGTGATCAGCCCGTCAATCTTAGGAAATCCTGCCTGTTTCTCCAAATTAGGAAAACTTGGCAGGCAGTTTTAACCCAGACAGTCCGGTTTTCGGGAGGGTTGTCCAGGTAAAAATGTTCTGCCTGGTTTTGTGAATTAGTTAAACTGGGCAGTCCCGGTCAAAATCAGACGGGTGATAAACCTATTTCCTGGTCAATAGGGTACTCCATCTTGGTCAGGAGCAGCAGTTCATATAGAAGTTGTATAAGTATAGAAGTTGTATGCCTTGAAATGGTTGTATTTCTGGCTGAATAAAAAAAAAATATGAGATGTACAGAATGTATTCTAAGGGGCAGATTTACTAAGCTTGAGCTACTTCGACCATGGGATAGGATACGACTACCGCTCCGATTCGAAGTAAAAATAGTTAGACTATTCGACCGTTTGATAATCAAAGTATTGTCTCTTTAAAAAAAACTTCGACTTCATACTTCGCCAAATTAAAGCTACCGAAGTGCAATGTTAGCCTATGGGGACCTTCCACAGCACCAAGTTTTTTTGATCGAATAGAAATCCTTCGACCGATCACTAAAAATCGTTCGATCGAACAATTTCTATTCGATCGATCAAATACGCTAAAAAAACCTTCGACTTCGATATTCGAAGTCGAAGGATTTCAATTCGACCCTTAGTAAATCTGCCCCTAAATGGTAGGTAATTTATATTTCCATTTGCGTTGTGTACTGTATATAATGTACAATCACTTCTTTGTTAATGACAGAGGTCCAATAAGTTTAAGCACCAGTGATAAATGTGAAGGGAGAAATTGTTCAGTCTTGTTCAACACATTGATTTTAGTTTATTAATGATTATTTTTTTACCCCCAAGCCAAGTCTTCTTTCATCTCATCTTTATGATTTCTCATAGCTTGGTCCTTATGGATCAGACAGTTATACAGAATGAATCTTAATCTAATTTACTAAAAAAACTCCAATCAATAGAGATGCTTTTTATTATACCAAAATTGGTACAAGCCTGTGAGAAAGTCATACGACATCAGTCTACATATACTTTATCATATTGCAGTTGTCAGCTTATCATTTTAGTTGGGGATGTTATTACAGGAAAAGCTACAGAAACATTTTCATATCAAATTAAAAATTGTTTTATTATGATTGTTATATCATTAATATATTAAAACAATATACTGCTTGCAGACAATTCCAATCTCACCTTACCTTATGTTACAGATATATGCTGCAATAATTGTAGGGGTTAATGCAATCATAGATATTTGAGTAGACCTATAAAATTCAAGATATAAAAAGTTTTACCACAACTGGAAAGACTGGTATTTGGCATACTATTCAATGCTTGGATGTAATTCATCAAATAAAATAAAATATGTTTTATTATACTGCAAATCTTAAGAGAGGATTATCGTCTTAGCAAAATGATGAAGAAAGCAATATTCTTAAACCGTTACAGTAATATTCACTTTATAATTGATTTCTTATCATAAGTAGAAGGAAAGTATGTATGAAATTTTTCAAACAAAACAGTTTAAGTTCAACATAGCTACTATTACAAATGTTCTAATTAAAATTCAAATAATTTTGGAGCTAAATTCTAATATGTAAGTAATAAGTAAATTATAAAAACTGTTTTAATCACCAATATGGGCATTTTACTAAACTTTCTGATAGTGCTATTTTATTTGAAACTAATTTAAAATTGAAAGATTATGCACTATTATTACAAATTTCATGCAGTATTTAACATGAACGTTAAATAACTTACATGAGTAAAATAATAGCTAGTGATGGGCAAATCTGTGCCGTTTTTGTGAATTTACCGTGAAATTCGAGAAACTGTGAAAAATTTGCATTAAAGTCAATGGGCGTCAAAACAATTGTGACGCGCATCAATTTTTATGCGTGCTTCAATTTTGGACGTGGTGTATTTTTCTCAGGAGAATTGTCACTGCAGTTCCACAAATTAATTCAATTGCATCGAAACGCAGAAATTCGCTGCAAATTTGTGTCTGGTGGATTTATTTGCTAATGATCACTAATAATAACCGTATGATTACATTCAACTTACTCACTTCTGATATGAATCTAGGACAGGACAGCCACATTTAAATGTAAAAAGAGTTGGGGAGCAACACAAACATGAAAAAGTCCCCTGAGTTCCAAATATGGCCTATAATTGGTTATTTGGTAGCCCTATGTGGACTACCAGCCTACAATAGGCTCTACTTGGTACTATACTTAGTTTTTATGCAAATAAAACTTGCTTCCATGACTGGAATTCAAAAATAAGCACCTGCTTTGAGGACACTGAGAGCAACTTCTAAGAGGATGGAGAGCAACATGTTGCTTGTGAGCTACTGGTTGGGGATCACTGATCTAGGATTTGAGCAAATTACAGGTAGAGGAAGAAATGGTATTTTAAGAAAAGTTTGTATTCCTCGATTCTAAAACGTACAACTTAATAAATATATATTTATATATATACATACATATGAAGAATGGTTTACTTTGACATTCTCTTACTTGAGCTTTATAAAGGCTATTCAATAAAGAGAGGAAATGGTTTACTTTCATTCTCTACATGTTTTTTGAACTGCTCCTCATTTGTAATGGTTTGTGGATACCATAGAGGGTGCAGGAAAGCGTTAATTGTTGACTGTATTAGCTGACATGCATGCAAGTATGTATAACTTTATTTGTAAAGCATTGTTAAGGAGTCACAGCACTGCACTATGAATAAAAGTACAATATATACCAGTATAATAAATAAAATGTACACACAGGGAGGACAAGTCACATACACTAATAGATACAATAAATATAATGTACACAGAGCTTATATAAGGACATTGAGCTTACGTGTTATGCACAGTAAACACAGTAGAAAGGAGGTCCCTGGCCCATAGAGCTTAAAATCTAAGACTAGATACTGACTATTAACAACTAAATACCACTTGATGCATTTTGTGGTAAATCTCAGGCAAAATTTTTGGAACGGGTAAACTTTCTAAAGAAGAAGAAGAATGCTTTAAAATCTAGGGTCTGGCTTTATCTTAGTGATTGCTGGGGGGATTGATGGGGTCCTTAATTCATTTTTGACCTAGGCAATAACTTCAAGTAGTTTGTATGTTCTCCTTGAGAGAACCTTGGTTACCACCCGCACTCTAGAAACATACAGGAAAATAAGCATCTCCTGATAAAACTATGTGTAATTGTGATAGGACCTTAGATTGCAAACTCCACTGTAGCAGGAATTGAGTGAATGTGTCAGAATTATATAATAAAGAATAACTATAATGGGTTTCAGTCATTACAGAATTCAGAAGTATTTAGGCAGATACACGTTAGGAAACTGTTATAGGTCTGAATGACAGGTAGCAGTGAAACAACATAAAGGTGAGAGTAATCCTTGCTTTATGGATAGCACCATGAAAGGTTTCCAATAATTGCTCTAATTAATGAAGTTTTCGGGCAAAACCCTCAGGAAAAAACCCAAAAATCATGAAGGTATTAATATCTTCAAATGGTTCAGGGGACCTCCGCCATTGACTCCTACATGAACTTGACAGGTATTAAATGGTGTATTTTCAGATTCTAGCTATTTCCAGGATCAAGGTATAATAAAACTTGAAAAATTCGAGCTTTTTTAACCCAAAAATATTTGTGGAAAACACAACTCGAACCTTAATAAATAACCCTCTATATATCTTCCAATGCAAAGAGTATTAAATGTAATACCTTTCATACAGCATGTAATGGTTAATGTGCCAAATAATATAAACTTACTTAACTTAACCTACTTATTTAACTAAAATTATTAGTTGCAGAGTTAGTAGTACTGTACCCAAGTTCCTTGAGACGCACAAATAAACACCAATAAATAATTCAGTTAATTATTATTGTTTACACATTTCTCAGAATCTAAACATTTTTAAACATATATGGTTGATTTGCACTAAATATACTGTATTTTGTAATATTCAGACTGTGACCTTAGTATATTCTTGTGGAATATATTAAGTTACAAGTTATATAGCAGGGTGGCAGCTCTAGAATCAATCATTTTAATAACCCTCTTAAGTTCCAGGAGGTAATAACCCTTGTGTTCCAGCAAACTGTGAGTTGAGGACACTTGTTTCCTGGAAGAGGAAATCTTATGGGAGTGTAAGTAAATTATAAACCATAGTACAGTTTTACCTTCACCTAATGCTTTAATTAGGCAGGACCTTTGGGACAGTATTTCTAGCAATGCAATTTATTTGCAGTAAAGAATACAAAATTGTTTATTAGCCAGGCTAGCAGAACAGGTAAAATAATGAGATTATTTTACAAACTGTAAATTAATTTTGTATAGACTGATCTTTTTGTTTTGTTAAACAAAAAATAATTGGCAAGCCCATTGAAACATGTTTTATTATAATTTGTTTTTGTAGTACAACTCTTATGGATTCCCTTTCATCCAGAATAGAAAGAGTAAAAATATATTTTTTTTCTTGTATTATTTCCAGTTACTAAACTTGCAAAACATATTGTTTTATATTCATTTGTAATGTCAAAATATGCTTCACTTTTAGGTTCGCTTTGCAAGACTAGCAGACTAATTCTGATGATGTATACAGTATTTGATTCATTTTGCTTTCAATTTAGTTTGACACTGTCTTGTAATAAAATGTCACTGATTGATGCAGCATTGGCAAATAATGTTTATTCTGCATCTCTATAAAAATATCATAACCTTTCCTATAAATCTGTTGAGTAACAATTTTTACAAACAGAATGAATAAAGAAAATAGGCCCAGTTAATGCTTTTGGCATTATGCTTCTTAAGCCTAAGCATAAATATTGATATACTGTGCAAAAATACATTTCAGAAGCCAGTTTGTTTAGTGTCCTTTAGCTAAAGATACCATTATACTACTTCATATGAAGAAATGCAATACTTGGCTGGAGTGTAATCAAACATAGGCAAAAGAAAACATTTGGTCAAATATTTAACAATGTCTAAAGGTTACAATGTAATAACAAGCAGGTATAATCATCCATCCAGGTCATGATATATAGTTATGAGATACAGTATCTTTATAAGTCTAAAGCAACTGGACTTGAAGAGTTTCCCCAGTGATTGAAGTTGAATTGAAGAAGCCACTGGGATTAAGGGTAAAATGTTTTCAACGTAACTCAGCAAGTCCAGTTGCTTTAGTCTTAGACCATTCATGCCAAGATTTGAAGGGGGCAGTTTGATGATGATTTTAATCAATTTGATAATTACAATGATAATTCACCATCCTGTGGTTCAAGGATTATCAGCAATAAAGGAAAAATATCATTGAATAGAAGCATCAGTTCTAATCCCTGCTGTTATGATAATGCAGGCAGTCAGCATGAATGAATGGAACAACGCAAAAGTGTTGTATGGCCCCCTCAAGGTTACCGCTGTATTAGCTGATAGGAGTCTGTGTGCTGAGCAAACATATTAGTGACTTGAGACTAGACTAGAGACAATGTGCAGCTGAAGCAAGATTTGATAAAGAAAAAAAAACTGATGTAGGGAACAAGAGTGGCAGAAAGCAAATCTGTAAAACAGGCAATGGTCTGAGCAGACAACAAGCAAACAAGTCCCAGGGTCAGGGCAGGCAGGGCAGAGCAAACAACCAAAGTCCAAGTAACAAATCAAGGGTCAAGACCAGTAAGTTAGAATATGGGGTAACAATGCCTCCTGTGTAGTGATGGGTGAATCTGTGGCGTTTCACTTCGCCGAAAAATTTGCGAAATGGTGAAAGATTTGCAAAACTGATTAGATAAGTATGGTGATTTTGTCGAGTGTCAAAAATGTTTTGTCACGTAACTGACTTTTGGTTTTATTATTATTTTTTCGTCACACAATGCAATTTTTTTAAATTAAATTAAAGGTGGTGTTTTGTTTGTGTCGCCTTTTTTCAGCTTTGGGGTTACAAATAAAACATGTTCCCTTACTTTGTAGCTTTGTAGTCTGTGATAAATATATATGGCATGTTTTGCTTTGTGTCAAAATGTGCTGAATTGCATTGGAGTCAATGGGAAGACCAATTCACATGCATGTGCATTATACTGCTACACACATGCCCTACACTGTTAGAGGGCACCTAACTTTTCAAAAGAAAAAAAAGTGTAATGTAATCTACTACTACTCAGTCCATTTTGCTGTTTAATAGTGATGGGCAAATAAATTCACCAAACATGAATTTGCAGCAAATAAAATTTGCGTTTTGCCGCAAGTGAATTGATTAATGAAACTGCAGCAACAAAAAACAACAAAAAAAATGTGCTGTGTCAAAAACAAAATTCCCTCGCGTCGAAATTACTAGACTTCGCGTGTATAAAAATTGATGCTCGCGTCAAAATTGACACACGTCAAAATTATTTTGGTGCCCATTGACTTCAATGTGTTTTGCTAATTTTTCGGCACAGATTCGCCCATCACTACTGTTTAACCAAAACGTACCATCTATAGTTTATATATTATTCATAGCTTACTAACACAGGCACAACTAATAATAAATCTGAACAGATAATATCTGGCTGCTTTGTATACCACATTAAAATGAATAAACTTTAAAATGCATGTGAATAAACCATATATTTATGTGTAAATGTAAGGAATCTGAAACACTATGTAATTGTAATGTGACATGACTCCAACTGAGAATAGTCATAGGTGTGTCATATTAGCCAAACAACTTAAATTACCATCTGAGTAGTAGTTAAATGAAAAATAAACTCCAAATATACAGGTTTGAACAAGTTTTTTTAATATAAAGAACTAGAGGAGGAGGGTTATCCCTCAATGTGCAAGCGTCTAGTTTGACAGGCGGGCATCTAGTTTGACATACAAACATTTAGTTTGATGCACGAGTGCCTAGTTTGACGTGTGAACACCGAGTTTGACCCACGAGTACCTAGTTTGACACAAGGGCACCTAATTTGATGAATTTGCTATTGAATTAAGTAGCACTAAAATCATTTTTGCTTTTTGTTTTGGTTACAACTTACACATAATGCAAACCTCATTGTGTACTTGCAGACATCTCACTTATAGGCAGCACCAACCATGCTGCAGTAGTAGAAGCAACATTACCATTAGCCTTGATAGGCTCCAACCTGAAAATGATTTGCCAACAATGTGGCAGTATTAGAAGTAAAATTATTAGAAACCTTGACAGACCCCAACAAGAAGAAATCTGACAACCATGTGGCAGTATTAGAAGCAACATTATTAGAATTAGAATTAGAAGAGGTAGGCCTCAATTAGAAGAAATTTGCCAACTATACGGCAGTAGTAGAAACAGAAGCAACAGTATTAGAAGAAACATTATTAGAAGCCTTGACAGACTCCACACCAGAAGAAATTTGCCAACTATGTGGCAGTAATAGAATTAAAACAATTATTGGCCTTGACAGACCCAACCAGAAGAAATGTGTCAACTACGTGGTAGTTTGCAAGGCACCGAAGTGGGTAATGAAGGGTGCCTGGGACTTTGGGGAGGTGCTGAGAGCAGAAGGAACCATGGGGCTAGCTACACGGGGTGGAAGGATTGGTGGATGGCACTAAGGGAGGGCTGTTATAAAAAATAGAAGCTGCTTACCCTCCTCCTCGAGACTTCAAAGGCACCTGGAGCGCTGTGCAGGCTGGCAGCGTGTCTGGTCTCCCCTAATGGCGGCCGATCATCCTACCTCCCCCACCCATTAGTACACTTATTTGTTGTAATAAGGTTTTATGGGACTGGTTTCCATATTGTTAAGATTGTGTTATATATTATCTTAATAATATATTTTATTGTCACAGCTGTAATTGTTTTTTGTCCTTGCCATTTGGGTATAGCTAATAGGTTTTTACCCTTTACATGCCCACTGTGGCTGTGGTGGCTGGCATCTGTGGTAACCTAGGTTTAGTATGACATGGCATGGACAGGGTTATCAGTTTTTGGCAAATATTGTTTTAATAAAAGCTGTGGCCGACCTCCACCCACGAAAAGGGAAAACTGAGTCTTGTGCTTTATTTATGTTAGCTAATTCTGCTGCAATAAAGGTTGTTACACACAAGCGACTGCCTCCCCACAGTCTTAAAACTAAAATTATTAGGAGCCTTTACAGACCTCAACCAGAAGAAATGTGCCAACCTTGTGGCAGTATTAGAAGCAATATTATTAGAATTAGAAGAGGTAGGCCTCGACTAGAAGAAATTTGCCAACTACGCGGCAGTATTAGCATTAAAATGACAGAAATTGCTGCTGCAATTATAGTTGTTACACAAGAGCGACTGCCTCCCCACAGTCTTAGAACTGAAATTATTAGGAGCTTTGACAGACCCCCAACCAGAAGAAATTTGCTAACCATGGGCCTCTGCACTTTGGGGTGGCTGGGGGAGAGAGGTGCCTTGCAGCCAATGTCGGACTGGGGTGCCTGGGTCCCACCAGGAAACCTCATCTTAAGGGCCCACAGCCCCCAGTATAAAAGAATGCCCTCAAATAAATATGAAAATTAACATTTTTATTTAAAAAGAACTGGAATGACCATAACAATATTAAATTAAAATCTTATTCAACTCTCCAGTTTTAAATTCTGGCAACAACTGGGTTACTAGGGTCTAAATTACCCTAGCAACCAGGCAGTGGTTTGAGTCAGAAGTAGGGGAAATAATCTGAAAACTATAGCAAATAAAAAATTACAAATTCAAATGGTAATTTCATGTATAATACTCCCAGAATTTATAGAACGATGGCCGGTGGCAATTCCATGTATAATAATCCCAGAACTCCCAGAGCAAGCATTAAAACAGTACAGTTATTATATATATATATATTATATATATATATATATATACCCCCCACAACTCAAAACAGGGTGACAGTGGAAGATTTACAAATAATACCCCTGAACACAGTTATTTTTTATACAATATTAGCAGAGGTAATGGCAAATGACAACAAGGAAAGAGTTAAACCCTAGATAAATATGACCAGGCAGAAGAGCAATAAATAAAGCTGGAGTTCTAACTAGTGTCCTTCTTGCTGCTGTGGTTTTAGGGGAGTTGGAATCTGGAAAGCAGGCAGTCACATTTCTTAACTGTAGATAAAGAAATCCTTCCCTGCACCTCATCAACAGGACCCACAAAATGTGGGCGGGATATTCAAATAACTGCGTGATTTGACGCTGCAGCTCTTTGCTGTTTTTTGAGCTGCCTGCTTGCTATTTTCAGACGCAGCCTAGAGAGAGAGCTACAGTGACCTACAGGCAGGTGGTGGGCCGTGCAATCTGATCCGTGATTTATGGGTGGAAGAGTGACGGAATGCAGGCAGTGGGCCCACAGCCAATAATTTACCAGATTGCTTCTGATTTTAGTGGGGCCCGCTGCCCACTTGTCACAAACCGTATGGTCCAAATTAATCATTATTCAGTGATGGCATATTATCTAGGGGCCCACCAAGTCTGGGGCCCAGCGAGTTATTTCCCAGGGCCCAGGCAGGCCAGTCCGACCCTGCTTGCAGCCGAGGAACTGGGGGAGGTGCAGAGGTGGCGGGACAGGGGCCACACTGAAGATGGCAGTGAGGAGAAGGCAGAGGGTGCTACAGGAGAGGCAGAGCTACACAGTGGCCAACTCCAACTGTTAGCTACAGAATCCTCTTCCCTTGTTACAGGAGATAGTGAGCTAGCCCTAAAGAGGTGGACAGGAAGCACCTCTGCCCCCTCGGTGACCTGCCACTTTGGTGCTGCTCCCCCACTATCCTGTGATGAAGTTTCATATGGGAACTTAAAACCGACATTCCCATTTGTGACCCTGCCTGCCCCCTTTCCACACTGCTACTGACTGCTCCTCTGTCTGGCATGTGAAAAATGCCCACACTGCAGAAGTGCGGGCCACCACCTTGCCTGCTGTGGAGGGCTGGGTTTGGTCTCCACCCATATGCCCAGAGGCTCTAGAACCAGGTGCAGTGCTGCCCTGTTGCCTGTCCTCCCTAGCAGTGGTTGGTGGGGGTTTCTGCCTCTGTGGGGCTCGCTCTTCATCATCATCATCAACACACAGTTCCCCCTGAACTGCTCCTGTTATCCTCCTGTCCTTTTCATCCTCAAAGTCCTCCACAGACCAGACCCTACATCATACGTGGCATCCACACCCACCTCTAGTATGCTGGTGTCTGACTGCACACCAGCCGCCTGCTGCCCTGCCATTAGGGGACCCTGCCTAATATCCCCTACTGATGTGGTGGGCTGTGCCACCCAATGCCGCCTGCTGCTGCTGTGGTTGCTGCTATGGTTGCTGTTGCTGTTCTACAGTGCCCAGACTGGGTATGGAATGTGGACTGAGCTGTTGTGGGGTAGCATGCCCACGGCCAGCACCACCGCCTCTTCCTCTCCCACCCCTACCTATCCCACTCTTCCTTCCACTGCTACCCAGACCTCCCATCTCACCCCTCCTCCCTCTTCCATGGCCTGTCATACTGATGGCACCTAAACTAAAAAAATAAAATAAAGGGGGTTTTAGATATATGGGGAAAGGAAAGGAGAAAAATACAAAATGCTAAACTAATACCCTTCAGCAGAAGTGTGAACCCACAAGGGACGCATACCAACAGACGGACAGACAAACATTGCCCTAACAAGAGTTCTTAGGTCTCAAAGGTGTTCAGGCAAGCAGAAGAGGGAAAACAGTACACTGAAATCCACAACTTCCACTTGCACTGACTCTAACTGACAGCTAACTCCAGAAACTCATACTCAAGCTAAATAAAACACAAAACACTCCTATCTTCTACTCTATCGACTACCAAAAATGCACTGAGTAATGGCCACCTCTGCATCTCCTTACTTAGACAGTGGGAGGGCTCAGATCCAATTGGCTGCTGTGGAAGGAAAGGGGAAGGCAAGGGGAAGGCAAAAAGGACATTTCTATTTGTCGCACGTCTTATTTTTTACACAGTTTGTGAAAACATTTGGGGTGAAACTCAAAAACGATGGCAAAATTTTTTGCCCATCCCTACTGTGTCTCAGCTGGTAACAGGGCTGGATTTACATAGCAAGCTCCCCTAGGCCCACTGCCGTTCGTCATCCTGTCCCCTCCCCTTTATTCATGAAAATTTTCATCGCAATGGAGATTGGCACACGGGAAATTTAAAAAAACTATCCTGCACATCCCCATTGTTTCTGAACCAATGTGGGTGTGGTCGGGCAGCATGCCGCCCCCTAAAATCCTGCTGCCCTAGGCCTGGGCCCTGGTGGCTTCTCCACAAATCTGGGCCTGGCTGGTAAACACCAGGTCCCTGGCTCCAGACACTTCATAACAGGCCCGTCATCTCTGCTAGATACTTTTCTGTACATTTTGATCTATTCTATTTTGATCTATAAGGTATAAGGATTATATAAGGGATATGGATCAAAGTATAGAAGGTAGGGCATTTACAGCAAGTCATTTTATGCGCTTTATTGTATACAACAAAACAATCTGCAATGTGCTTTACCAAGTCATTATGCAATATAAAACAATGCAGTCTAACCTAATATGTAATTTATGGTTGCACCATCACACTATATGGTAGACATTGCAATGGTTAATGTTTAGGAAGATAACCAACACAGCCAAAAGAAAAGTTAACACTCTTACACCATATTCAAGCACAGGACACTCAGTTGATATCAGATAAATTCTGAAGAACCCCATTGCATACTACAGAGATTATCTGTTATTTGCTGTGTACCCTTTCCTCCTTTTTCAGATTTGAATGGCTGCCCCCATGGCTACACAGGAGCTTGTTTATATAACCTGTAATAGAGTTTCTGAATCAAAAACACCCATTTTAACAGTGCAGAGCAACAGTGCATTATATTTTAATTATTTAGATTTTTTTGGTGTCACTGTTCATTTAAGGATTTTAGTAAGGAGGTTCAAATAATCAGATATTTGAGGTTCTCATACTGAGTTTATTTTTCACTTGATGATGCTCCTAATTAAGAAAAGGGTCTACTCCCTCAAATCTTTCTTAAAACTGATCTTTTCTTTTGTGTGCAAAACTCCTATTTGCTATACAGCGTTCAATTTTTTCACTAAAAAGAATCAGAGGCAGATAATCTCCACATAAATTAATGTCACAAGTTGTTCTTTAAAAAAAGGCTGCTATTGTTTATATTAAATATCATAGCAAAAATGCCTGTTATTACATGCCTTGAACTTGATAAATGAATATTTGTACTTTATTGCCACACTGTGTACTGAGAGAACCATTCAACCCCGTTTTTTTCAAAATATAATTTATAAGTCACTACTATACAATGTATCCTTCTTCTTTATTAATACCTTTAACCTTAATAGGATATTATCAAAAGGCTTTCTGAATCCTTAGATTTGTATCAGTACAACAGGATATTCTCTTGTGAAGGAGATAGGCTTAAGAGATTGCATTGCTTTATTCATGTGCCTTTTTCTATAGCTGCTGTATTTGATATTATATATCTTCTTCGATCTGTCAACCCCTATATATTGTGAGCGCTAATAATAATTATTATTTTTATTATTATCATCTTCATAATCATCTCCATTCAGGAAATTAGTAACAATGCCTAAAAAAAACATCCTTACAATCAACAAGGCTTAAGATAATTTGTATTTGTTTGGATATAGTCTGTACAGTTTGGAAAATATGGCATTGCCTCTATCATAGCTCAATGAAAAAGATAACAGCAAGCACACAGCTTCCATTACTAGTTTTTCTCAGTCTCGAATTTCCTCTTTTTTTCACTCGTCTCATTCATTCCAGCTGAGACTGAAACAAAAAAAAAATAAAAAAAATAAATAGCAAAAATGAAAATGTTGTAGCCTGAGGAGACTATCACTTCCCTGCAGAGTTGATTTTAGCTCCTAAATGAACTGCTGCAGTTCATTTTCTCTTCAACTGGAAAACCCCATTGTGTTTTTTTATGTTATTTGTATACATTTTTCCTTCCACTTGAATATCATAATCACTACTTTTTCAAAGAAGGGCGTATTTTTTTAATACATTTGGTGCAAAACTAAGGAGATGCAATGGACACAGACAACCTATTTCAATTACCTTTTTGCACCAATAATTTTTCCATTACTTTTTTTTACTTGCTAATGTTAATACGTTTTATATAATATATGTTAATGCACCCCAAAAATATGACGTCTTTCTACCACTACATGTATACTACATGTATACATTTTATAAAAATATTTTTCTCTATAATAACAAAACAATAGCTTGTACTTGATCCAACTATATAATTTAATAAAGATATAATTAATCCTTATTGGAAGCAGAACCAGCCTATTGGGTTTATTTAATGTTTACATGATTTTCTAGTAGACTTAAGGTAGGAAGATCTACATTACGGTAAGATCTATTATACAGAAACCAACAGGTCCCGAGCATTCTGGATAAAAGGTCCCATACCTGTATAGAGACCAGGCAAGATCATAGGAATTGTTGTAGTCAAGTACAGAACATCTAGGGGGTATTTACTAAAACTCAATTTTATCTCTTTTTTTTTTTTTATTTAAAAGCAGTTGACTTAACTCCCATAATCAAATTTTACTCAATTATCAAAGAATTAGCTTGAAAAAGTTTGAGGCCCGAATCACTCGATTTTTTTTTCGATTTGTCGTCCAAAAACCCAGACTTTTTCAGATTATTGTACAAAAATCATTGTGATGTCAAGAAACATCTTCAGGGAAATCTGCAACTGGCTTCTACATGACTTCAACAGGTTTTAGCTGGAGTATTTTCGAATTCAGATTTTTAGCAGCTTTGGGATATAATAAATCTTTTTTTCCCTCTAAAAACTCAAGTTTTCCCCTTCTGAACTTGACCAAAAAAATAAAGGTTTAATTAATAACCCCCTAATTGTTATGGATAAACATTTATCAGTGATTACAGAGATTACACATAGCACTTAAATTTAGCATTTCAACTGGAATGTAACTGTATTTTGTATTTATTTTTATATTATTACTGTATTGATGCCTGTATGTTGTATTAATGTTCTCAGTCCAATTTCTTTTTAACTGATTACTAGAAGGTGTAAGTATTGTACCAATTGTACTACAAAATGGACAATATGGACTGAAACTGACTATTATAAAGCAATTATATTTGCTGTTATTGATATTATAGAGTGATTAGTTATAGGAGTTATCTTAGACTCTCATCTGTCTTTTTCACCACACATTCAAACACTTGCAAAATCTTGCCATATTCAACTGCGCAACATTGCTCAAATACGACCCTATCTCAGTTCAGAATCGACTAAAACACTGATTCAGTCTCTCATCATCTCCCGCCTTGATTACTGCAACTTACTCCTCACAGGTATTCCAACAAGTCACCTTTCACAACTCCAATCTGTTCTAAACGCGGCTGCTAGACTCATTCATCTAGCTCGCCGCTCAACATCAGCTGCTCCCATATGCATGTCCCTTCACTGGCTCCCAATCTCTTCTAGAATCAAATTCAAATTACTTACACTCACATTCAAGGCCCTTAATAATGAAACCCCTCCCTATATTTCATCTCTAATCTCCAAATACACTCCTTCACGAAACCTACGCTCTGCTTCTGATCTTCGCCTCATTTCTCCTCTGATCACTTTTGCCCATTCTCGTCTACAAGACTTCTCTCGGGCTTCTGCTTTTCTCTGGAACTCTCTGCCACAAGCTGTCAGACTTTCTCCTTCTTTCCAAACTTTCAAGCGCTCCTTAAAGACCCATCTGTTTAAAGAGGCTTATTCGATGTACCTTAATTAATCATTGCTGTATCAAAAATGACAAAGTGTTTATATAATCCTAATGTCTCAATTGTACCCTAACCTTTAGTTTGTAAACTCTAATCTCTAGGTCCTTCTAACCCTATTGTACTCTGTAATCCTTGTTTGTTATCCACCATTTATTCCCTGTTTGCTATAACTGCAGTAAAGCACTGCGTATCTTGACAGCCCTATATAAATAAATGATGATGACGATGATACATTGGGCCTACACACTGAATATTTGTCACTAATGATGTTCTTGAAAGGTTGGGTAGTTGTTAGGGTGCAAAGTCTGGAACACAGTTGGATCCTAGTGGCAGAGTCTATACTGGATAACACTTAAGATAAACTAGTTTGTCCTGTACAAATTATAGAAACAGTATTCCCTATTTAACTCTATGAAGTCCCTGTAGCCTGGGTAGGGAGAGCAATGGCAGAAAACCACAGCTCAGTTCAGGTGTCCAGGGACTGGATATCAGAGGTGCTGAGAGATTGATCTTTGGCTTAGGTATGGACTTGTCAAACTTTGAACCAAAAGCTAAGAATATAAGCATCTGATGTTCGTAAACTAAGGAGGAACAAATTACCCAAGGTCTTAGGCGAGTCATACACAATAAATCAAGAAGTCTGAGCACCACGAATTTTATAGAATCCAGAACACAGAGTCAAAGTTATACACAGAGCCCAAATCAGACAGCAGTACAGAAGGATTACTCGAGATCAGTCAGGCTGAATCAAACACACACTAGAATTACAAGAACACACTCTCTACTCAATTTAGTAAAATATCACATTTAAATGTCTGAATGATTCTATGTTTTGAAGAATGGACCCTGTATTAACCAGATGTAAAAGTGAACTATAAGGTTTTTTTCTGTTATGCTTTAATTGCTGCTTATTTACACAACTTCATGATTCCCACATATTATTGAATTGGGGTTAAGATTGTGTTCAAACTCTTACTAATAATGTATAGTTTAGTTAAATAATGTGCCAACTCTTGGTCTGAGCCATAATTTATTAAATGGTGATTTGTCCCTTTGTCATTTAATTGATGAGAAAGGAATACTGTTAGACGAGAGGAATCTCCTTAACGGCCATAAATCGAATGCATAAAGCTAAATGCTACAATTACACTGTGTGGAAGCAGTTTGCTTTGTTAGTGTGGTCTAGGTTCTCTGAGAAAAGTTCTTGGCCTGCTTTATCTCTTTGCATGCTGAACAGACCAAACTCTTGTCCATGCCATGTAGGGTCTGGTCCAAAAAAGCGATAAGAAACCCTGGTCTAAAGACCAGTAACAGGGTAATCTTAGTCTGGTCAATGCATATATATATATATGGCAGTCAATTGCACATTAAACCCCAGTGACTAAAGGTACTTGCGTCAAAATGCACTCCTTACTTTTCCATATAGTTGTTCCTCAAACTTAAAGGACATGTAAACCCTCTCAACAAAAATGTAATCAGTGAACAGTTTCTTTGTAATCCTTAGATAACTGCCACTCTGGTTGTTAAAAGGTTAACAGTACGGCTGCAACATCCCCTTAATCACTTAATTGCAGGTAAAGTTGTTGTATCATATTAGCCAGTAAAAATGTTACAGGGCAACCCTTTTGAGTGGTACTGTATAAAGATGACCTTTATTGGCTAACTAAGATAATCATAGCAAGCTTTCAGAACATTTTAGTTCCTTTTTCAAGCTGATCACAATGAAGCTATGGTGTTCTCTAGTATATATATATATATATATATATATATATATATATATATATATATATATATATATATATATATATATATATATATATATATATACAGTACAACATTCAGCTCAAAGGTCAATTTACCAACAAAAACTAATATAAATCTAGGTGTAGGTATAAAAGTCATTTACAAGGTGATCTGCAAAAGACAAACATATAAGGGACAAGATAATGTGGGTCAAAGAGGCTGAATATAAATTAGGGCTGAATTAATGGAATGTGGAATTCAAGGAATTCCATATGATCTCTGGTGCACCTGGTGCAGGCCTTTCTTAGTCCACATAATTAGCCATAAATCCAAGACCCAGGTTTAGCCCACAGAATAGAACGTTTTCAAAAATTCGCTGCAACGAAAAAAAATTGTCAGCCATCACAATTATTGCAGGTCAAAATTATTTTGACGACCATTGACTTTAATGCATTTGGACAAAAGAGTAGGGTGTGTAAAAATTGTTGTGTGCATAAAAATGTTCACGTGTCATAGGGGGTATATCAAGTACAAATGATGTGGCTTGGGAGAGGAAGATATGCCCAATGTATTTACATAATAGGGAAATGTAGGCTTTACATGTCCTTTAAGGAAAGGCGTTACAATTATTTGTCCTTATACTGTATCTGTAACCTAATTATTGGCAAGGGAGCTCCCTAAGTTCATTTTCCTTAAACCTACTTCTAGGATGCATGGGTCATTTTTCTTATTTCAATGACATCTGCTTTTGGGAATAGTTATTGGAACTTTAACACACCATATCTAGTTTCTATGCACTTCACATATATTTTTGTCTTTACCTGGACAGCCAGAAAATAAAGAAACTTGAAAAAATCTACAAATAGGAGCTACTGTTATTACATTGATTAATTAATACTACAGGAATATTTATATGTTTCATATAAATTATCGCCTTAAAAAAAAGTATAGGAAAGTTAACAATAGCAATAATGCAGTAATTTGAAGGTAGTGTATATTGCAGCTGGGAACCCAGATATGAGGGACAATTAGGATTCCCACCTTTTGAGCATATTGAGCAGGTGATATAGTGACAAAGCTGGTGATGTCAGACCAGTGTAATACTGGACAGTTCATTTGAAAACCAGACTGCCTCGTAGTACATATAAGACAACAATCAAACTTGGAAGTTCTGAACACTCAAGGTAAGATGGGAGTACAATATATACTGTACATAGTAGCAATATATCAGGGGGTCCTCTTCTGCCACTACTCCACCTTGGTCACACAGCAATTCTATTGTCTCTGACAAAATAATAGTCCAGTTTTACCAAGTAGATGCATAAATGAGCCATTCTTCTAGTGTTCTATGCCTTCCACTGGTCTTCTGGGTTTACCTGACCTGCTTTCTATTTGTTCTCTCTATAGAACTTGCTTCTTCTGTTAATTGAAGCAATTTCTCTCAAATTAACCAATATATAGATGGCAATGGAGCTTGTTTTAGTCAACTACAATGTGTCCGAGTATAGATGTGTGCTTCAGACAGGGAAAATAAAAACTGCAGCATATTTCACTAGCTTTATTAAAGAGGTTGTTCACCTTTCAATTACTTTTAGTATGATTTAGAGAGTGATTTGCAATCGTTTTTCATTTTTTTTTTTTGTAGTTTTTTTAGCTACTGTATTTAGCTTTTTAGTCAACAGCTCTCCTGTTTGCAATTTCAGCAATCTGGTTGCTAGGGTCCAAATTACTCTAGCAACCATGCATTGATTTGGATAAGCGATTGGAATATGAATAGGAGAGGGCCTGAATAGGAAGGTGAGTAATAAAAAGTAATAATAACAATACATTTGTAGCCTTACAGAGCATTTGTTTTTATATGGGGGTCAGTGACCCCCATATGAAAGCTGGAAAGAGTCAGAAGAAGATAAATAATTAAAAACTATAAAAATAAATAATTAAAACAAATTGAAAAGGTGCTTAGAATTGGTAAATCTATAAAATACTAAAAGTTAACGTAAATAGTAAGTAATACTAAATCTTTAGCTAGCATATATCCACAGGTGCACAGCATCTCTGTAAATGGGTCACAAATTGACCCTGTCAGGTATGAAGATGCAAACCCTAGACAATCTGACACACTGGCCTCTAGTACAAATGTTAGAAGTTAAAGGGATACTGTCATCAGAAAACATGTTTTTTTCAAAATGAATCAGTTAATAGTGCTGCTCCAGCAGAATTCTGCAATGAAATCCATTTCTCAAAAGAGCAAACAGATTTTTTTATATTCAATTTTGAAATCTGACACGGGGCTAGACATTTTGTCAATTTCCCAGCTGCCCCAAGTCAATTTTAATGGCTTGATAGTAGTTATGGCAGGCACAATGTTTATTTGCATTCTCACAGAAGCTATACCAGAACATCTACAGTATATTTCTAGTGCATCTCGACCACTCTTGACCACAATTATTTTGCCTAGAGTATCAAAGATCATAATTAAAAGGCAATGATCCTTTGTACTAATCTACAAAAAAGGGCAACTCTACCTAAGTACTAAAAGGCACCTCTTGAAAGAATACCTTTAAGAAAACTTCCATCAGTAAAGGTTGTTTTGTTTCATTAACCAGTTTGCATTTAGTAGACTCCTCCAAGTTCCAAACACAAATAATCAGCATTATGTTATTTGCTGATATTATTCCTCTTAATATTTCTGTAGTGCTCAAGTACATTTAGAAGGTTAGTATGGGTCCACAGCACAAGGGATTCTTTCATATCATCTGAGTATTACATGAAAACAAAAATTTCTATTTATAAACCTCTGTCATTCTGCAGATACATTTCATTATCTGCATGTTTTTGAACCAAAACACTGACTTAAAGTAATTGCAAATGCTAAAGTAATCAAGCACAAAACCTGATGAGTGAAATTCACCGCTTAGACTTGTTCTTCCATATTATTCAGTCTGAGAAAACTACGAATCATTTTAATTAATCTGCCACAAAATGTCACCATCTAAATGAGTTCAGAGGATTTCAATAACGTCTACACTTCATCGCATTTTCTAGAGTGAAGAAGTGTCGGCTTTAGGTAAGAATAGGTGTGTGCTCAACAACATTTGCATTTAGATCATTTGTATAATACACCGGTTTATTGTGAGCAATGGTATTGAGTAATCCTAGTTTATGAAAATAACATCTTACAGCTATGCCCTTGAATATTGCAGGTCTCTTTAGAAATATTTCACAAAATAGCCAATATATAAAACACTATTTTAGATTTAAAAAAGTATTTTAAAAACAGAAATTGTTATTAGTATGTACTACTGGATAAAATAGAAAAAAAAATTTCAACGTTGGATGATTGTGATCTGAAAAATCAATAAAAAGCAAATTAAAAAAGAAAAACTATTATGTAAAGTACTTAAAGGGGTGGCTCGCCCCAATTCTAAACAACTTTACTATTGGCCTTAATTTTTTTCTTTTTTTATAGTTTTATTATTATTTGCCTTCTTATTCTGACAATTACGACCTTTCAAATAAGAGTCACTGACCTCATCTAAAAACTAATGCTCTGTAAGGCTACAAATGTAATGCCATTGCTGATTTTTATTATTCCTCTTTTTATTCAGGCCTCTCCTATTCATATTCCAGTCTCTTATTCAAGTCAATGCATGGTTTCATTGTATTAACCCATGGTTCCCAACTTTTTTTTTTTTACCCCTGAGCCACATTCAAATGTAAAAAAAAGTTGGTGAGCAACGTAAGTATGCAAAATGTTCCTGGGGGTACCAAATACGGGCTGTGACTTGCTATTGGTTGCACCTATGTGGCATGGAATTCAAAAATAAGTACCTGATTCATTTACGGCCACTCGGAGCAATATCCAATGGGTTGGTGGACAATATGATGCCTGCAAGCTACTGTTTGGGGATCACTGTATTAATCCAGGAAGAAGAGTGATTGAGCAGCTTGTAGCAAAGTGATCCAACCATATCAATGCCTATCAGCAAAATAGGGAGTATTCCCTGAGGGTTTCATAGGGACAGCTAGGAGGAAGAGGGAAGGTCCATTACCCCAATGATACAGGAAAGTAAGAATTATCACAGGACATACACATTTCTATTATAACTTTCAAATCAATAAGTCTAAAACAAAACAGAACTAAAACTGGTTTTGTTTAAATCTTATCTGTTACTATCATATTAAGAGAGAAAAATCTTAAAGGGATTTTTTAATGATTTTTATGATGTAGTTTTTATTTCTAAATTACACTGGAAATAATTTACTCTACAATATAAAATTTCATTCCGGAACCAGCAAATGTATTTTAGCACTTTAGGACGGTACTGCTTTCTGGTAGGCTGTTGTTTCTCCTACTCAATGTAACTGAATGTGTCACATCGGGACCTGAATTTTACTATTCTGTTTTTATATCTACCAGGCAGCTGTTACTTTGTGTTAGGGAGCTGCTATCTGGTTACCTTCCGGTTGTTCTGTTGTTAGGCTGCTGGGGGGGTGATATCACTACAACTTCCAGTACAGCAGTAAAGAGTGACTGAAGTTTATCAGAGCACTAAGTAACTGGGGGCATCTGGGAAACTGATAATATGTCTAGCCCCATCTCATATTTCAAAACTAATTAAAAAAAAAAAATCAGTGATAGTGTAGAATTCTGCTGGATCAGCACTATTAACTGATGCATTTTGAAAAAAACTTTTCCCATGACAGTATCCCTTTAATTAAATATAATGCTAAACAGTTGTTGGTGAAAAAGAAACCCTGGAATACCCTATGGAAGCATAGCAATCATCAGTTTATCCTAAAACTTGGCACCACACCATCAGTTGCTGCACATGCCTCTGTATCCAGTGCCTTTTGTGAGCCAGGAACAGAGAATGATGAACGGGGTTGTGTTCTGCACCACCAACAATTGGATAATTCAGAGCCAAATGAAAATTACAATTGCATGCATGTGCTAATGTTTTCTGGATGTCTTTAGCCATAAAACTGCCACATTAAAATCAGTCTTATTTTGCAATATATTGAACATTTAATGCAGCAGTTTTATGGCATATTCGGTATTCTAATAAAGCTATTTTATTTCCCATTTCTTATTCAGCATTATCACACCTCATGTATTGCAAAGGATGCTATGAGCCAAGTCATATTATCATATACACAGCAGGAGCGGAACCAGACAGACAGACAGACCTTTCTTTGAAAGAAATTGCATTTTATAAGAGAAATCAGGCATGTGTGACTCATGCATTTAAACAAACAAAATGTAACAAACAAAGCCCTGACCCTTTTCTTGGCTATAACTAAACACAAGATCAAACACTCCCATACTAGACCCCATCCTCTATTTGGTTTCTGATACAAATGACATGCCCAGCAGGTTACAGTACCTCTCCAATACAAGTAGCTGTGTTTTTCAGAGTGATTTCAGTAGCAAACAGGTCTTCACACTGCTAGAAGATCTCTGCCAACACTGAAATAGCAGTAAGATTTTAAAGAGCTAATAATACCTCAGGTGAGGAATTGAAATTAAACCTTCTGAGAACCGCTGCAAACCAGGAAATATGAGAGGAACCTGGGTGAAATATACAGTATTAATGTATATTAGCTCACAACAACAATGTTCAAACATGAGGGCCCAAGCAGTATGTGTGTCTAAGGGCAAGTGCAAAATAAAAAATGTTTAAAGGCATTCTGTCAAGGAAAACATGTTTTTTTGGGCAGCTCAACTTTATAAATCATAAGCCTTTAATTAAGGGAGTTACTCCCGAAACACGTCAGGTGATGTTGGTCATTGACCTGTTGGAATAAACCACCTTTTTATCTCACTGGAGTGCCGCCTTTTCATCTTTTGAGCAATTCTTTTTTTATATGGTGTCTCAGATTGGTATTGCTAGAATAACAAAGGAAATACTTTGTTCCTAGAAATTGAGTTCCTGAAATAAATATGCATGTAGGCCTCATGGCAGTTTGAAGGTGGGAGAAATTATATATTATACATAGAATTTGGGATATACAATATGCTTAAAAATATGACTATTGGCTACAGCTCCAGTTTGTGTCTGTGTGTTATAAATGTATCTGATCTCCAGAATTAACACAATTGCGTCTGCACTTTGATACAAATAGGGTACAGCTGCTCCCATTTTTTTTAAGTCTGGCTGGTGTTATTTAGAGTAAAGTAAAACCAGTAGCACACTGATATGGTGAAGAATGAGTTTGTGATTTATTTAGCCCAAGTGCATACAAATTTAGGGCAACGTTTCGGGCTCCACTGAGCCCTTTATCGAGCCGTCTGGTGTTATTTGTGATGTTTGCTAGCCTTATTTCCAGTGACTTATAGGCCCTATTCATTCAGTGCAGTTCAGCTGCACCAAAGCCAATTCCATGCATTATATACAGAGCTGGCTAGTGCCCAACAGTGCTGTAGTTTTTTATATGGCATAACTGAAGAAAGCAGCAATACCACACACACACACCAGTGATGTGTAACGATTGTACTCCTCTGTGTGCCCTTTGCCCTCTGTGTGGACACATTTAAGGGTAGAACTCCCTGAGCATTTTTTTGACCGATTGACACCCGCCAACAGTATGCAACGTGACAAGTCAGATGGAGTCACACGCGTCAAGATATAATTGGACTGAATAAAAAGTCGGAGGTAACAACTACACGGTCTGACTGTCGGATGAAGACGCTGCTTTTTGCGTCCACATCCGACAGTCGTGTCGCGTCGGAAGTTTTTACCTGCAATGTTTCATTCTGTTCAATTAGAATATCAATGCCTGTGTCTCGATCCGACAAAAATGATTGTGGAGTTCTAACCTATTAAGTTTTGCTCAAAGAAAATTCAAGTGAACCTAGAAATATAAAAGTTTTTTATAATGAGCTGGTAACCAGGGAAGAGTTGATGGGAAATATATTTCACCCTGTTACATCTCTTAGGGAGGAACTCCACATGCGATTTTGGCATGATACGACACACTGCGCAAAAACACAAGCGTCAGTTCAGATGCTACGGAAATAAGGTAAGAGATAGAAATGTCAGATGAAGTCGCATCGCTCATCCGACGAGACACGACTGTTGGATGTAGACGCAGCGTGCAATGACCGCTGCGACACCATCTGACTTTCCTGTTGCTTACCTTATTTCCACCGCATCCGACTTGACGCCTGCCAGATCGCTCCTAAATCGCCTGTGGAGTTCCTCCCTTACTAGTACAGTACAAAGGTTCTGGGATGTTTAATTCCCCAGTAGGGATGGGCAAATTTGACCCGTTTCGTTTTGTCAAAAATTCGCCTGAGGCGAAATGTCGCAGACATCCATTAAAGTCTATGGGCGTTAAAAAAAATTGTTGCGCAGTGAAATTTTGACGCACGTCTTTTTTTAAATATGGGCGTAATTTTTTCGGCGAAAAAAATTTGCGCATCCCTATTCCCCAGTATAATCTCACCTGTGGAATAATTAGCATAGAGAAACCTGCCTGAGAGGCAAAGCAGCATGTGGAAGTCTATTACGAAAAACCCTGTGAAGGTGCTTGTTATATATAGCAAAGGTACAGTGACCCAGTGTACAAATATTTTGTTTTGTGTTCCAGAAATCCCAGATGGGGACAGGGCTAGTGAGTGACTTACAACTCTGTATTTAGTTAGAGCCCAAGAGAGGCAAGAACTTTGTTTGGTTTTCTTTAACTGAACTGTCACTGAAGCTTTATTCTTTTGTAAAAATGTGGACGTTTTCCTATGTGTCCATCTGATTGTGCTTACACAGTCCATAAAGCCAGAAATGGCTGTAATATGGTTTGAATTTCAATCTCTTAAGGTAAAGTTCACCTTGAAATAAATGTACACTTTATTATAAGCTAGAGTAATGCAGCTAATTTGCTATTTTTCTTGAAATACTTTTTTCCCAGTTTGCATTTAAAGGCTTTATTAACCACATTAATAAGGACAGTTGACAGTTCGGTTCCTCCCACAGTTCAAAAACATACTGCAAAGATAACTGGTTTCTGAGGGAACTGTGGACTATAGCAAGGGAATTTTTTTATACTATGTGTATTAAGACTGTACTTTTTCACTGGCACCAGGGCTGATGTGAAAGATTAAACATTCCCTTTGAAGCTAAAAGGGAAATGTTAGTGCTATCAATAAATATATAACTCCTGTTATTTCTTTTATAAATGTTTAATACAACTCAATATGTAGGTTTTGCTGCCCAGGGAGCCTTATATACTGTAGTTCTATAAACGATGTACGGTATGGGGGTTATTTTTCAAGGTCCGAATTTATCTCAATATTTCTAATA
This sequence comes from Xenopus laevis, assembly GCF_017654675.1. Classification (NCBI taxonomy): domain Eukaryota; kingdom Metazoa; phylum Chordata; class Amphibia; order Anura; family Pipidae; genus Xenopus; species Xenopus laevis. The sequence goes on along the minus strand of NC_054373.1, from coordinate 136,710,587 downwards.
TCAAACGTCAAGCAATTTCGAATTCCCGCATGGACCTTATTTATGAAGAAAAAAACCCGAAAAATAGGGTCGGGCAAACTTTGGAGCTTCCCCCGAAAATTTAGAATTGTTCGTAGTTTTCCGCAAAAACATTTTTTTCTGAATTTTCGGATTCTGAGTTTTTAGACGATCAGACTTTGTTTGCTCCGAAAACTACAAATTATTTCAGGTTTGGATATTCTGAGCTTGATAAATAACCCCCTAAGTGTTACTCACCATGCTGTTTAGTCTATAGACTACAACAGAATTGTAGTTTCTGGTGACCCCTAACTGTCGAAAATAGTAGAATACCTGTTTTGCTTTAAGAAGTGATTACCTGTTATTGTAGCATCTATAATTGGTTGGATAATAAGTACAAAGGATAAAGAGTATACTGTAAATAGCTATATAACTTACCAGAATATACGGAGTAGAGGGCCGGGGAGCAAAACCCTAAGTCGAGAGTATAGGGAAGTGGATAAACCGTACTAGAATACATGGTTAGACCTATTGTTACATGCTAGTAAAAAACATAAAACATGTAAGGCTGAGTTTAAGGGAGTGTCCCTTTATTGTATACACCCACCTTCATGCAGCGTTTCATGTAAAGGATTACTCTGTGAACCTAAGGGGTAGGGGATTTGGTAGCACAGTCAAACAGTCATGCTATACTTTCAATCTGTAGAATCCGGCATATCTGTGTAAAAAAAATAAATTACCATATATTTTTTATATAAGCCTAACTGAATGAGCTCATGTCAAGGGAGATATATTTACCCTTTAAAGCAAAGATTCCAGCAATTATTAGATAGCCAGCTATTGTGATTGTTTATTGTTATAAGTATAGGGCTAGTCAAATGTTGGACCTAAAAAGAAGGCCTTTAATTGCTAATGTATAAATTCATCTGTCCTAAAAGAACCTACTGTGTTGCACTTCTGATCCATATCCTTCTAGGACACATTAACATCAAATTCCACTTTCTGATTGGCCATGCTAAGACACAAGCCAAATGTCTGGGACTGGGATTTTTAATTAAACACACTTATAAAGACATTGGGTTGACATTACTTAATAGTTTGTATTTATCGAGTCAGAAAAAAACACTGTGGAGCTTTTTTAATTAGGGATAAAAGAGACAATGTACTGGTTTTGAATGTTAAACAGCTTCTTTTTATTATTTTATATAACAAGAGACGTCTCATTAGAAAACTTTGTTAACCAAATAAAACAATTTTCAGAACTTTTTTTAAGAATAAAAAGTGGAAGCAGATAATCAAACCAATTGCAATTCAAGGCATGCTAGGGCTAATCTACAAAGACATAAATACAAACCATTACCTTCTGCTTCTCAAAGGGGGAAGAGCAAATGATATTTCACAAGAGAGTACATTGAGAGCCTTCTGTTCCAAAATAAAATATGCATGCTCCTCCGTAATCCATATTGCTACAGTATAATGTTACAGATGTGCAAGATCGAAATGTCAAGCCATCAGTTCATTTCCTAAAAAACCCACTTTCATGGATGAAATTATACTCAAAACAAGGATTTGGACATCTTGCTATACTAACCAGGAATTGTAAAAAACATGAAGCAAAAACAAATTAAATTTGTTCTTATATTATTAACCAGTTAAGATTCATTTTTATAACTTATTTATCTTACATCTTTTGTCACTATGTACTTACATTTTTGCAATAAATTTTTATTAAGCTAAATCTGTTTTGTTTTACACATCTCAAAGGGAGAGAGAGAGAAATATATAGTGCAGAATAACTTATATAAATAGGACGCTGTTCTGCACAATATTCTGTTTTCTAACATACAGTATGCTGTTACATTTGTGTTCTATATCAGAAAAATTCAATAGGTTGTAAAAACACCTAATAGACAACATGATACTTTATCTCCCAGCGGGGTCTACTACATCTCGCTTGGCCGGGATATGTTACATACAATTTGAAGAAGGCAATACACTTCTACCCATTACTGTGAAAACAACTCCTTGAAAGAAATGAAAATCATACCCTCTCTCAATATGGCAAGTTAGAATTGCTTTGTTTCAGTAAAGCCTTAACTGAGTCAATTTTAATAGGGCATCTTAGAAAATTCCACTTATTTTTTGCTTACGCCGTCAAAATAAATAAATAATGAATGAACATATAAAATTAAATCTATGGCAGCTTATGATCTCATCAATGTATTCTCTTTTTCTACTTCTCTCTCTCCTTTTAATTAAGATTCTAATCCTTTTCTGTCATGACAGTTGTAACTTTCTTTTAATAGGCCTCTTGACTCAGAAATTCTCCCTACAATGCATACACAATGCCACTGAAGGTATTTAACAATAGTTCCTCATTTAACATCTGCTTTATATGCTAAAGTAGAGCTACTACTTTCTTTTTAAATCCTATATCCTTATAAGTCTCATTGTCACTTATAATTACTTTTAATTGCATTGGTACATGGGGAGATTCTGAAGTATTGCAACCCAAGCAATATCCAGTGACAAAATGCTCATAAATGCCTGTCATTATTTCAGTTGCACCCAGACCTGCAGGTCAGCAATTATTGCGTAAAGCCATTTTTTAGAATACGATTGCCTGACCCATTAGCGAACCTATATATCATAGTATTTTGTCCTTCTCTGAGTTTTTTTATTACTTGCTATTTATTTTCATTTATTTTTTATTTACAGTTTGTAAAATGTACTGTTTTTTTTAAAAAAAAAAATTTAAAACTAGTTTTTTTTTAATTAGTTTAGTTCCCCTGCAGTGTTTTCCCAGTATAAGCTACACCTGGTTTCTAACTCTCTAAACCATTTTCATTATTAAAATGTACATTTTTAATTTAAAGGGATCCTGTCATCGGAAAACATGTTTTTTTTCAAAACGCATCAGTTAATAGTGCTACCCCAGCAGAATTCTGCACTGAAATCCATTTCTCAAAATAGCAAACAGATTTTTTTATATTCAATTTTGAAATCTGACATGGGGCTAGACATTTTGTCAATTTCCCAGCTGCCCCTGGTCATGTGACTTGTGCCTGCACTTTAGGAGAGAAATGCTTTCTGGCAGTCTGCTGTTTTTCCTTCTCAATGTAACTGAATGTGTCTCAGTGGGACATGGGTTTTTACTATTGAGTGTTGTTTTTAGATCTACCAGGCAGCTGTTATCTTGTGTTAGGGAGCTGTTATCTGGTTACCTTCCCATTGTTCTTTTGTTTGGCTGCTGGGGGGGGGGGCAAACGGAGGGAGTGATATCACTCCAGCTTGCAGTACAGCAGTAAAGAGTGATTGAAGTTTATCAGGGCACAAGTCACATGACTTAGGGCAGCTGGAAAATTGACAATATGTCTAGCCCCATGTCAGATTTCAAAATTGAATATAAAAAAAATCTGTTTGCTCTTTTGAGAAATGGATTTCAGTACAGAATTCTGCTGGAGCAGCACTATTAACTGATTCATTCTGAATTTTTTTTTTCCCATGAAAGTATCCCTTTAAGCAACTGAAAAGTGGTGGTGTACTTTGAAATACATTTTGCACAGTTAGGGGGTTATTTATCAAAGTTCGATTTTATCTCAACATTTTCTGCTGCAAACTCCATTCAAATCCGCTTGGGATTTTTACTTAAAAATGTATGTAACTTATATAATTCTTTTACTTATTTATTATTAAATTTTTGTTATATTATTACGATTTTGCCTTATCATTAAAATAACTTGAATAAATTAGATTGGGAAAAAACTCAATAAAAACGAGCAAAAATCCAAATTGTATGGTTTTATTTGGACTCTTCTCATGAATTTCAAATTTTTTTGTTGAATTTTTGCCCCAAAACGCCTGACCAGAAAAATTTGAGGTTTAGTAAATAACCCCCTGAGTCTTAACAAAGAGAAGGCTGAATGTTGGGCAGTAGGAAGACTGGATTTGCAGAAAGCAGTACAAATGCTTCATGTAGGGTTGCCACCTTTCAGCTTATTAAGCTCCAGACAAGGCATGGGCAGTGATGTGGGAGGGTGGAAATGTTGGATGAAGGGACTGTGATGACAGGAGGTGCGGCAATTGGTCAATCGTCATGTCAATTAATGATAATTCTGTCCAGATTAATTGATTAATAAAACTGGGCAGACAGTTTTGACCTGGACAGCCCTTCAGACAGGTGGCAACCCTATCTACATGGCTACTTACTCATCCCTCAAATCTCTCTTTCTCCACTGGAACATTCTCCACAAGGAATTGTTCAGTGTAAAAATAAAAACTGGGTAAAGAGATAGGCTGTGCAAAATAAAAAATGTTTCTAATATAGTTAGTTAGCCAAAAATGTAATATATAAAGACTGGAGTGACTGGATGTATAAAATGTCAGTCTGAACACTACTTCCTGCTTTTCAGCTCTATTGGTTTACCAGGCAGTAACCAATCCGAGACTTGAGGGGGGGGGGGCACATGGGTCATTTCTGTTGCTTTTGAATCTGAGCTGAATGCTGAGGATTAATTGCAAACTCACTGAACAGAAATGTACCATGTGGCCCCATTCAAGTTGCTGACTAGCTCAGAGTTATAGAGCTGAAAAGCAGGAAAGCAGGATTCTGGCTGTTTTATTAGACATCTGTTCACTCCAGCCTTTATACATTACATATTTGGCTAACTAACTATATTAGAATTTTTTTTTATTTTGCACAGCCTATCTATTTACACAGTTTTTATTTTCACACTGTTCCTTTAAACATGCACTTTTCATGCTCACTTGATCCTCGGTCTGCTACCATCCTCTGTTTTGCCTTCCACATCCTTTTATACTTTTAAGACATGCTGTTTACAGCAACTTAACTCACTTTCTCTCTTTACTAACTCCCTAACTGACCCACTTCAATCTAGCTTCTTTGGCTGTAAAGGTCCCCATAGACGCAAATATTTTCTTTGCCGAACGACCGATTTTAACGAAATCCGACCAATCCGTCAAATTATCGTGAAGTTAGTGGGATTCGAACGATCGTACATCTTACGATTTTTTTGTCCGACATCTGTCAGAAAATTGATCGTCCAGGTTTAAAAATCTTTATCGGCCCCAGTGCAATCTATCTATGTTTGCAGGGACAAGCAGGCAGCTACCCTTCAGTTTTGCTGGCAATATTGACTGAAATGGTCTTTTTAGTTGACACATCGTACATTTAAATGATCGTTTCGAGATAATCGTGGTCTCACGATAAAAAAATGATCTTTTAAAGATCTTTACATCTATGTCCAACTTAACATCTTTATGCTAATTTTACTCAAATCTAACTCTCTTGTCCTGATATTTTCTCCTCATATGTCATTTCTAAAGTGTCCAACTGTCTTTTTGCTATACCTCATGGATGTCCTCTCTCTTCTATTTTGTTTTCTCATTTGCATATGTAAATTAGGGGTGGGAAAGGAAATCACTTGACTTTTCATCACAAGACAAGGGAGTAAAAAAATGTTGCCCACTTTCTCCTTTCACCACCCTAATTTGCATATGTGGATCAGTTTGGTATTCGGCCAAATCTTTCACTAAGGATTCGGGGATTCAGTGCATCCTTAATTTTCTACAACATAACTGATTGTATTCCCCACTTCCACACACCCTACCCCAACATTATCCATTATTGTAAACAAAACTATAAACCATTCAACACATATTAGATTTTTGCTGATTACATCTTAAAAATATTCCCCTTTCTCAGTCAGGAAGCAAAAGAAATACTACAGTAGTTCACACATTAATCATCTTCTACCTAACCTCCTGTCACTCACTTATCCTCTCTTCCTCTCTACAATCAATCCAGAATACATCCAGAAACTCAATCACCTCTCCTGCACCTCTCTGCCTCTCTCACATCAGTTTTAAACTTCTCACCCTCAACTACAAAGCTCTCAGTAATAATGTTTATGTTACATTTCAAGCCTTTTCTCCAGATATTTTCCAAATTGACCATTTTGCTTTTCTAATGACCTTAAACTTTCTTCTGCCCTACCAACCTCCTCTTATGCACACATACAGGACTTCACCAGAGCATTATCCTACCTATGGAATTCTTTAACCCACAACATCAGGGTTTCCCCTACCCTTCAGAGTTTTAAATGTTCCCTTAAAACTTACACAACTCCTATTAAGTTATCACTTCTAGTGGCAGGAACTTCTGCACATCACATTCTGCTGATCCATTACCTCCTCACTAGCATAACACTGACAAAATGTTTCCAACATATATTTCTCCCACAGCTACATTGTGTATTGGTTATTCCAACTCATTTAGATATTAAGCCCTTGTGAGAATCCACTTATTACATTATGTATCAATTTGTCAATTATTATGTACCATTATGTGCAGCACTGTGCAATATGCTGGCACTTAATAAATAAATGTTATGATAAATGTTATGTAATTCTAATTTGTTTATGCAGTCCAACACCAAGAATACTTAGGACTACCAGATCAACTGTTAGCATTCCCTACTGCATTAAATAATCACTGCTATAGCAGCCCTTGCAACAGCTTACAAACATCAGTGCCTGTTTTCCAGTTCCATGTTCTGCTTGGCTTGGAGACCCCCTGGTCACTGCTCCACGAGCATTCTGCAATATTTTACTCAATCTATTTTCCCATGCCGCACACAAGTTCTACTTACAAGTCTCCTTACTAAATTTACTGCTTGACATCCTTTAAATTATGCTTCATGACTGCTGCCCACAGAGGTTACTCTAGTAAACAGACAGAAGCCAAACACCTCTAGTGAGTGGTATGAGAATAAAGTTTAAAAATAGCACTACAGTTTGAATATGGAGCACAGTCTAATGTAAGGTAGAGCATAAAATAAACATTGAATGGTGCTTAGCACTGCAAAAAATGTAACCATTCATCAAAGTAAATTATACTTTCAGATACCATACCTGCTCAATTTTAATTGTTTAAAACAACTCACAAGCTTTAGCTATGGTAAATTGCATGTGAATTGCAGTGCAAATGATTTACCATTTGTGTTGGAATGGCATTGCTTCTGACAGCGTCTGCATTAAAAATGGCATTAAAAATGGCATTAGAACTTTGGAGTTTATAGTCACATCCAGATTTGTGGTAGTTTTAGGTTTGGGTCCCCCTATGTTCATGCATGCATTTGCAAGTTATTCATTAGATGGGCTGGATGTGTGCATTGGCACTACCTGTAAGTAGCCATTACTTGCTAGAAACATACATTTAAATACCATGTGTGGATAGTACCAATATATGCTCAATTTTGCATCCACACTAACACATTGCATGTATTTGTTTGTAAAGTACAAAATAGGGGTGCGGAAGCACTCTAAAGGCTAAGTAATAGTATATTTAAGTATAATGGAAGTGCTAGTTTTAATGCACATTCCCTGGTCCCCTATCTCAAAAGTAAGTTTACAAAACAGGGGTTTTTGGTTACAAAGTTATGATCATAAAGTTGAAAAGCCACCATACCACGTCAAGGTAAACCCCACATGGCGGTCCCTAACTTGTTTGCCTTTCCGCCATAGTATAAAAAGTCTTACTGCATAGAAGCATTCAGTGTAATCAGTGTCTGTTGAACCTTGGTTTCAGTGAAAAGGATCTATCCTCCCCCGCCAGTATTTGTTTGTAAATGAACACTACAGTAGAGACTGTATTCACTAGAAGAGAACCGTGTAAAGGAATATAGAGTTTTCTTTTGGGGAATGTTGCAGTAACTTGTTTGTTCAGTGAACATTATGGGCCAGATTTACAAGAGAAATGTAACACAATAAAGTGCCTGTTTTGTTGGCACAATAAACCTTCTTTGAAGTTACAAAGAACAATGGTTACTGATAAACATAATTATAATCATCTGATTTACATATTTCCAGCAATATTTAGAAAGTTCACCTCATGAACTTTCTGAGCATTCTGAGAGAATACTGCATTGGGTTGGGTACTGCAGAAGAATGGGTAACCTGGGGGATGTGGGTAAGACTTCAGGATGCGGGTATAGTTGTGGGTATGTGAGTCTTAATATAAGCAATTTTTAATCCTTTAAACCTTTTTCTTGTTTTTTTTTCACCCTCCACTTCTGATGACATCACTTCCGGTTTGCAGCAACAACAGTTTCAGTTTAATTGTGGTCAACGGGTAGCGCATTGGATTGTAGGTAAAGCAGTGTCTGGTTGTGTAGTGGGTAAGTGGATAAAAATATGGTTTGTGGGTCTGGGTGCAGGTTGTGGATCTGGCTTGGGTCTGAGTTTCAAACACCGGAGCCCTGCAAACTCATCATGAAAATGTTAACAATCCTTTAAAATTAGTTCATATTTTTAAGCAAAAGACTATTAAGTCTTCTCCTATGGGTAAAACATGAAGGCTAGTCCTTCAAAATATAAAATAAAGAATATATTACTATGTAATAAATTAACTTGGAGCCTGATTCAAAATTGGAAATTTTAAATTGTATATGAAAACTAGGGCACTCTTACTGTATGTATTTATTGTTATTCTGACACTGTCAAAAATACCTAATGGAAAGTTGTGTCTAGAAACCTGTGCTATGCAGTTATGTTCGCTTTTGCAAACATTTACATGAAAGCCAGGCCTTATTCAGCAGTAATTTTAGAGGTAATGTAGCATATCATTTTAAATTTCCTAAAGAGAAAAAAAAGAATTCTCCACACACAAACTGTAGTAATAATCATGACAATTAATTTACATATGATAAACTGAGATTCGAGGTATGGCTGGCGTTTTATTAATGCATGGATTTTGCATAATGTAACTGTTAGGGCTATGGCACACACAGAGCTTTGATTACAGCTACTTGTGTTAAAATGCTGCTACTTTGAATTGAATCCCAATCATTTGAAGCCCAGCGATATTTGGTGGCTTCCCCTACAAGTATTATAGAATTGCTGTGTGTGTGCCATTGTCCATAAAGTGTGAAAACAATTTTTAACCTAAATAACATGTATTTATTAGTATCCTTTAGTTTGCATTTCATTTATGGGAAGGACAATTCGACAGATTCAATTTCTCTCCAAATTTATGAAGGACCTTTTGTGAAACAAAGTTAACTAATGGCTATACTCTAAATACAATGACACTGTGGTCTAGCTGGGACTAGGGCCCATCGGGACGCCCGCCGTGGGGACGCCTGCAGCCCTAGTCCTCTTCATTTCAGCGCCAGTACCTCTATGGTGCATGAGCGGCCGCACACTTTCTGATTTATGACGTTATCACGGCGTGAAATTCGAATGCATTTTAAGGGGCTTCGGGCCATTAATCGTTGCCCAGTGTTATTTGAACTTGTTAGTATCTGGGTGCGATTTCTGTCTTGTTTGATTCCAGTTTTGATCCTTGCATGCCTGACTATTCTGAACTCTGCCAATATTGACCCTTGCCTGCCTAACTACTCTTTGAACGGTGCCTGCACCGATCCCTGCCTGTCTGAACTTGCTTGAACTCCGTCTGTACCAACCACTGCCTGTCTGACCCTGCTTAAACTCCGCCTGTACCGACCCTCGCCTGACTGACCATGCTTTTTGTCTACTCCTTGAACTATAGCCTTCTCTCCAAAATCTTGGAAACAAAGTGCCCCTTTGCTTGTTCAGAACACTTGCTTTGCTCCTCTCAAGGTAAGACCTGACGGCATCTGAGTAGCTGAGGGCTGCTCCCGAGGCCAAAGGTGGCTGCTACATGCAGAAGATTGAGCCATAACCAGGGAGCCTAGATCATGTTCTGAATTTAGGGAGCCATGCGTGACAGACACATTATACAAGGTATTATGTAGGGTTAAGTCTAAAAAGAGAGGGAAAGGAGGAAATGATAAATCCAAGTAAAGGAACATTAGATGCTACCTGCAACACATTTTTGTGGTACAAAATTAAAGGGGAACTATAGTCAAAATGAAAATTTTGTGTTAGAGCTGATCTTATTATACTAATTCAACAAATAAATGCTTTTCTGTTGAACTTAAGTGTCATGGTAAAATATATTTACACGTTCAAAATGGAGAAAATCCATTAAATTTTAATTCCAAAAAGAAGTTCTCTTCTTCAGAAAACATTTGAAGAGATTTTTTATCAATTGAATACCAAGCAAAACAACATACTGTTTTATGCTTTAGATGCTTCATTAAATTGATGGCTATACTAAATAAAATTGTATGAAATTAATCACAGAAGCTCCTTTTCATTGGTCATGCTCTCAATTGTGCTACACTCCCTGATGACTTTGTTCAAGAGGATTAAAAGACTGATAGAAGACATGCAGGAGGAAATGAGAAAAGGCTTAAGAAGGAGATATTTAATTAGACAATACATAGGAAAGGTAAAAGCAGCACATCAGATGTATTCAGTATATTTCACTATATACAGTACCGCATACCTTTAAGAAAAACTATACTTACAGTTATTCAACTGAAGGTGTTAATTTATGCAGTAGAGTGTTTCTCTTGAACATTATTTTAATACAGCCACATGTAAAGATGAAAATCAAGACTGGCAGAGAGATTAGATGACATTCTATTAACTTTCTCCACTGTAGGTCAAACTGGATGGTGATAAAGCCTCTTGGAAATTTAGGTCTGTAAGTGAAATGTTGCTTCAGTTAATTCTGTTTAGTACATCTTTTTTGGATCCGAGATAATATCTGTTAAAATGCATGACACTAATCTGACTATTTCATGTTCATAATCTTCTGTGTTTAGCATTATCCCATCTTATCTGCATTTTTATAAATATATGATCATTTTGCACAATGCTGCTTCTTTGCTGCTACTGATGGATACTTTTAGAACCAGTTTTAAAAAGCAATAGGTTTTTCTTTACAAAATAAAAAATAAAAAGGTTTTGTGAGGACCCATAGGGTTAATATGCCCCTTTGGATTTAAATCCCTACCTTCCTCCTTTTACCTAGTTGCTGGGAAAAAGCCCATGTATCTAGTTTACATTTCGCCTATCCCAGTTATTGGCCAAGTGGTGTAATGACAACTTCCTGCCACACTTTAATATAGTGTATGGAAAGGGGAAGATCTTCCTCTTTTGCTTCTGGTGTCCTAACCATCTGGATGTTCCCATTGAGCCTGGGTACACCAAGGCCCAGTAAAGCCCTTTAGCCCTAGAGGGACCACTACCTTAAGTGTATGAGTCGGGGAGCAGGGACACCGTGAATGAGGTTAGCTAGAGACAGGATTAGATCTGTTATAGTATTCTCTAGGAGAGTAAGATAGAAAGGGGAGAGAGAAAGATCAGCTTTGTGCTCTATCAAGGATTGTAGAAGGGAGTAGCTTCCCAAGGCTTCTAGATTGCCTTTAGTGAAGGGACCACAGTGAATAGTGCGTCAGGCTTAGACTTCTTCTTCTTTCATACTGCATGTGCCTCCATATTATAAGTAACCATGTGTGTCATTTGTCTTGGACAAATAAACTGTTTTCACTGCAAGAAACTCCTGGCATCCATTCCTTCAATTTTTACTGCACAGTAGCATGTGGGAGTTGTAGTTACACTAAACTAAACCTTTATTCATCCACGGGCCCGGATTTACAAACTTTCCGACCCTAGGCCGGCTCTACTCATTGCCCGAGCTCCCCTGCCGGTGCCATCCCCTTCGCTTCCCCTGTCCAGCACTGTTACCTCCACTTCTGGTTTCCCCCTGTCCAGCGATGCCCCCTTGCCTTCCAGGGCCTTCCGCTTTCTGTGTGTGCGCATGCGCATAGCTTAACACTCGGGAACAGCACTGTGCCGTCCCCTTCGCTTCCCCCTGTCCAGCACTGTCGCCTCCACTTCCGCTTCCCCCTGTCCAGCGATGTCCCTCCCCTTCCAGGTGCCATCCTCTTCCCTCTCAGTGTGTGCGTGCGCATGCGCAAATCTTAACACTTGGGAACAGCACTGGAGGCTGACGTGAGTCTCCAGTGCTAGTTACTGATTTTTTCAATGTGGCCTTGCCACAAATACGGGCCTGTTCATCCACTAAGAGAAGGCCCTGCCTGAAGTGTTAGAGTCACTTATACACCTTGCTCTAAGCACTAGCTGGACATTAACCCTATTTGCCTAGCCTAAGTTAGCGTTACAGTTTACATTTCTGTTTCTATATCTTTTAAATAATGTTAAATACACAAAAATATTGAAGCTTGATAAATACATCTATATATAAGTGTTTTATTAATGCCTTATACTGTCTATGGTTTTGAAAATGCAACATGATTAACGTTCAGAAAAAGTAAAGGTGATAGAAGGCTCATAAAGGTGATAGAATGTGATCACAGGTCAATGTAACATTAGATAGATATGTCTCTAGAGCTTTAGGAACTACACAATTAGAATTACTGATATGATCTGGTTTTATGTCCAACAACTTTTTTAAGGCCCTCGTTTTTCAACTGTAAAATTATATTTTGATTCTTTCCTCTTTATGTGTGTCCTTGGGACTTTTATTAGAGTTCTTAGAGGGTAGTTTTACTAAAAACTCAAATTTTTCAAGATTTATTATGCCCTGAAGCTGCTAAAACATAAATCTGAAAATACTCTAGCTAAAACCTGCAAAATTCATGTAAAGTGACAGAGGTCCCTTTAGATATTGTTTTCCTTCATACAGTATCTAGTAGAATTAAGTAAAAAGGCAACTGGATATGTAGGGGCAGATTTATCAAAGGTCGAGTAGTTTTTTTCCTGAAAAATTTGAGTTTTTAGAGGGTAGTTTTCAGTCAAAAACTCAAATTTGCTGGTACAAAAACTAATTTTGGGGGATTTTACAAATTAAACTCAAATTTCTTTTTTTTTTTTAAAAAAAATAGAATTTTTCAAGATTTATTATAACCCGAAGCTGGAAATAGTTTGAATCCAAAAATACTCCAGCTAAAAGCTGTTGAGGTCATGGAGAAGTCAATAGCCTTCATGATTTTTTCCCACGGTTAACTCAATTGATTTGAGTTTTCATGTTTTTAACCCCAAATTCACTGATTTGAGTTTTTCTCCATTCACGTTTTTTCTTAAATTAGAAAACATTCCAGTTGTGAGTTCATTAGCGGTATAAATAAAACCTCACAAAACTATAAAACTAAAACACCTTAATGTTAATGGATGCTTGTACACAAGTGCTTATACAGATGAAGCCACTTGGATTTGTGAGTTAAATGCGTCATGACTCAGGGTTAATTGAAGAAACTGGGTTATCTAAAGTCATCTTAACTCATTTAATGCATTTAACCTTTTCATTAGCATACCAAAGCACCATTGTTCACAATGGTGAATGCTTTAATTAGATGGGATGTTGTGACACAGTTTTCTGTGTTAAATGAGATAAATGGGATATCTGTGTTTAGTTATTCTGTGTCAAACAGACAAACCAAAGTGGCTGCATCTGTACTGACCTCCATGCTTATTTATATTTTCTGTCAAAAACATTTTACGTCAATTTTAACAGTACAGTAAATAAAATAAAGAATTGCTCAAAATTCTGTTAAAAAGAAAGACATCCTGTTTAAGGGAAAACAGATAACAGGTGCATATAATCTAACTAAGAGTACATTATGCCAAACCTTTAGATTCTCATCATAGTGCTCCCAGTACTGTATTTCACAGATAATACAGCTGAAGTGCCCCTGAGTGACCTCAACTGCCACTCAAGTCCATTTCATTAATACTTTCTTCTTTTTTGCATCATGCAATAAACCTAGAGATGTAAATATAGATCTATAATAAAATGTTTTTTGGTTATAGAATGTTAAGTACTTTTACCAGATTAACCCACCAAATGTTAGAGATTCACTAACATTGATATAATGTTCATCATCGGCACTTTATCTGCTGGTATTACCAGGGATGTTATCAGACCAGTGCAGTAAAAAACATAAAAATTCTCTTTGTATTCATAAAAGACTGTTCAGTATTTTATCTATTTTTGTTATCTAAAATTAACAGGAAATTTCAATACAGCTAAAAATTGTGAAAACTTGAGAAAACATTTCTGTACAATCTTTTTTAGTCATAGTTCAATAATATTTAGAGCAACAAATAAGGATTCATATTTATTTTTGTGCTATCTAAGAGAATTAATCAATCTTACTTTAAACAACCTTCTGACTGGCCCCCTGGGTCAAGGGTCTTCCCACCACTCCCAAGGGAGGCCACTGTCATGACTTACCCTGGTGGTCTAGTGGGCAGTGGGGTCCACCGCTGCTCCTTCGGCATGGATGCCCGCTGCACAGCTCCTCCTTCCTTCCTGGTGCCGGTTTCCTCTAAGGCGCACGCGCACGCTCGTTTCTTAAAGGCGTAGTAACGCTGTTGTGTGACGTCAGCGCGCAATGGCGCCAAATTCAAACAGTATTTAAGGGGAATTTCGTTTTCAGCAAGTTGCCCGTTGTTAGGTTCAATTAGCTTGTTCCTTGGTGTTATTCCTGTTTTGATCTACTGTGTTTGACCCTTGCCTGCCTGCTTACTACTCTGACCCCTCCAATCCTGACCTTGCCTGCCTGAAACTACTCTGACCTCTCCAATCCTGACCTTGCCTGCCTGAAACTACATTGTTCTCTCCAATCCTGAAACCTTGCCTGTTCTCCGACTATCCTTCGATCTCTATCCTGATTCTGGCCTGTCCGACTATTCTATCTGCTTGTGCTGGCCCGGCCTACCTGTTCCTGGTGGCTTCCTATCTTCCAGCATCCTTGTAAACAGTTGTGCCCCATTGCCTGCCAGAACTTAAGCCTTGCACCTCTCATTAAGTCCAGGTGGCATCTGAGTAAGCCGAGGGCTCCTCCCGAGGCCAAAGGCGGTCACTTAACTGGTGAAGTACGAGCCGAGACCAGAGTGCTTGGCATCTGTTCTGGTGTTGGGTGCCGACCGTGACAGCCACTTTTGGAACCTTTGCCTTCCAATTTCCAAAACCAATAATAAGTAATGGAATACAAGAAAACAGGCGTATGAGATACAAAAGTATGTAAATACGTAGATCACTGGTGGATCACAACTTTTCAGGGGCCATATCAATCTAAATTTCTTGGGTGTAATTAAAGCTGTTTCCAGCTTGATATTCATAACAAAATTATGCATTCAATATACTTCTGAATAAAAAAAATATTGTTTTTGTATCTCAACCGTCTGGGGTATTGTGACTTTATTTTGCTCTTTAAAGGAGAAGGAAAGGTTAAAACTAAGTAAGCCTTATTAGAAAGATCCATCTAAATATACCAGTAAACCCCCAAAGTAGTGCTGCTCGGAGTCCCCTGTCAAAAGAAACACTGCATTTCTTTCCTTCTCTTGTGTACACATAGGCTTCTCTATCAGACTTCCTGCCTTCAGTTTAAACCTCATTGCCCTGGGCAAGAGCATGCTCAGTTTGCTGCTCTTCCCCCGTCCCCTCCCTTCTCTACTGTAATCTGAGCCCAGAGCAGGAAGAGACTCAGGCAGGAAGTGATGTCACACCATGTTAATACTGCAGCTCCTATACTAAACAAACAGAGAGTTTCTAGAGCTTTTTACTCAGGTATGGTAAAACATTCTACAGAATAAATATAGCATTCTAGCTTGCACTATTGCAGCTAATCTATTGGCAATAAAATGCCTCCATAGCTTTCCTTCTCCTTTAATATTATGTCTAATTGTAATATTATGAAAAAAATGTAATTGAAGTGTAGGGAAGTATTAATTACCCTTCAATTATCCAAACCCTGCATATCTTCCAGTTATTGGAGGCTTTGGATCAGCTCTATTGAAGCCCCAGAATGTCCTTGGAGATTAGTGCCCAAGAAAAGATTACAGAATGGCACAGAGACTTTTATGTTTCCAGATGGACTTTTACTAACCCTTAGTGGTTAATATTGACAAATCTTTCCTATATGAACTGTTTGTGGATAATCAACATCATAATGTAAAACTGGGCTGTATGTAAATTTAGATATAATGCAATATTTTATTATTCAGAAGTATATTTGCTGCTAGAGTCATTTGGGCTTGCAAGTAAGGTGGGAAATTATTAGTAAATCAGAGCCATGGGCCAATTTTTACAAGAAATAACTCTTGCTCCCACACAATATGCTGTCCCAGTAGTGAGGATTGTTAAAATGTATATGTTTAAAGCTTATATTCTTACCCATTGTTATGCTGCCACCTAGTGACCAAAGCTATACGGCAGGCTCTGTATTTCCTTGTTTGTAAACCCTCCTCCTATTCTCATCCTCATGTGTGATGTCAGTTCCTCCCATCTTCCTTTTGTGTTCCTGCCTTCCATGAGTGAGGAACTACTCTACGGTTAGGAAAATAAATATTCTTTTTGACCTGCAGTTGCAGATGCACTTGTACATCCACTCCTACTTGTGTCCATCCACTACAAATCTGGAAAAGATTGTCCTCAAGGGTTGTTACAGCTCCATAAAGGCCCTGTAGGGAGGTCACACAGGGCAATCGGCTTTATCACAGCAACTGGAGTCAGAATACACATAAAGGAAAAAAATTACCAAGCAATAATCTGCTCCTATGTAAGTTCTGCCATATAAATTAAATTGACCCCTAGGAATAGAGCTAACCATCTGGGATATCTAGAGAACAATTTGAGACAGACAGAGGTCCATCTGTATATTTTGATATATCCTGTACGTGTAGCAGCCTTTTGCATGGTAGTGATCATTAGCTTAGTATGAAAGTCTAAATGCTTAAATAGCTGAGGTATAATATTAAGTCGAATTCAGTAAGCATTTCCTATACAGCTTAAATCATTTGCGTACAGGCAGGAAAGTTAGTGAAAGAATAGAAAAGGTTTAAATCATTAGTAATTAGTGTTTTAGTTATGTGCCTCAGTCTACAAAACATTTTAATTGCAGCAATATTATTGCTAATTTAAAGTATAGAATAATTTAAGAAACACATATAGTACCATAATTATATGAAATAAAATGATGCAGGAAGCATATTATGATGAGGATCTTTAAATGTATCTGAAAACCCAATCAATGTTTAAATATTGGTGCTTCCAAACAGTAGCAAGGTTAGAGAATAAAAAGGTAATTTTGTCTAATTACTACTTTTGCTCATGAATAATATAAAGTGTTCTATTTTACTTCCTGTTGTTTTAAAGGGATACACTGAATATTAAGCAAATAGAACTACTGAGGAACAGAATTGTAGTAAGTTGGCAAAATTATGAACAGTGTATTCCAGTAGTTTTACTGTATGAATGTGACATTTTGGAAAATCACATTTTACCTTATCCTGTGCAAATGACTGAAGTTTGCAAACTTTAACTACATCCCACAAAGTAAATATGTCCAGGGGGTCTGCACCCCAGTGGAGCTACTACCTGGCATAATGAAGGAACTTCAGGCAGCAGGGAGCTGAGGAAAGATCAATGGTATAATGAATAATCACAGAGCTGCTCTGTGCTTGCTGTTTAAGATATTTTAGTGTGCTTATGTTCGGTATCATAAATTGGTCAGCTGTACTAATACAGTTCAAGATTTCCATATTTATTTTAAAGGGT
Organism: Xenopus laevis; assembly: GCF_017654675.1. Classification (NCBI taxonomy): domain Eukaryota; kingdom Metazoa; phylum Chordata; class Amphibia; order Anura; family Pipidae; genus Xenopus; species Xenopus laevis. Next base: position 136,693,114 of record NC_054373.1, on the reverse strand, counting down.
GGCTTGAACCTTGATTTAAAGGAGAAGGAAAACTACGGAGGCATTTTATTGCCAATAGATTAGCTGCAATAGTGCAAACTAGAATGCTATATTTATTCTGTAGAATGTTTTACCATACCTGAGTAAAAAGCTCTAGAAACTCTCTGTTTGTTTAGGATAGGAGCTGCAGTATTAACGTGGTGTGACATCACTTCCTGCCTGAGTCTCTCCCTGCTCTGGGCTCAGATTACAGTAGAGAAGGGGGGGGGAGAGGAGCAAACTGAGCATGCTCTTGCCCAGGGCAATGAGGTTTAAGCTGAAGGCAGGAAGTCTGATACAGAAGCCCATGAGTAAACAATAGAAGGAAAGAAATGCTGTGTTTCTTTTGACAGGGGACTCAGAGCAGCACTACTTTGGGGGTTTACTGGTATATTTAGATGGACCTTTCTGTTAATGCTTACGTAGTTTTAGCCTTTCCTTCTCCTTTAATATAAGGGACTATAGATTTGTATTATTGAATGGGGCTGCTGCAACTGCAACAATTCTAACAGGGTTTATTTCCTTTTTTTCTTCCATGTCCTTCCTACTCCTGCATAGGTGTTCATATGCATTAAATACAAGACAACCTTGACAAAGCAAAATGTATAGCAACACCAAGGGCTTGGAGGGGGCTTGCCAAAACAGTTAAAACGAGAAGGTAAGTCACACTAGAATGGAGGGTTGTAACTTTCCTGGAATGATGCCTTTGGTTGTTAAAAGTTCCACAGCAGCCTCATGCAAAAATAGATATCCATATGTTATAGGTTTAATTTGTACATTGGCTGCCCTTTCATATCCTGCATAAATAGTTTGTATTGGATTGGATGATTTAACCAAAGCCTAGTCCATACCAGGTACAGTACATGTATCAATTTGTTATAGAGATAAACATTGAGGGTGATTGACCAAGCTATTACTGTTAATATGTGTTGCAATAACTTTTTTAGCCTATGTATGTGCTACAGGCTTGTCCATAGTGTCCCTATTTTCTTTCAAGATTATTTCATGGTTGGCCTTGTGATTCTTCTGCACTGTTGATGACAATGAGTTATTTAATATATTTAATATGGAATGTACATCCTACTAATGGGTAATTGGTTCCAGATACAAACATGAATTCAAATGTATCAAAATTCCAGTCCATCTGAATTAAAGATGATTTAAAAAAGCTGAAGTACAGATGAAAGGGGCTTGTTTTGTTAGATAACAAATACTGAAACCCAGTGCTTGAGAATTCAGTTAAAATGTTTTTGATGTTTTTGATTTTGTGCTAGGATTTTAATTTTATCCTGTTATTTCACCTCCTCGCCTAATCTGATAAAACACAAGTTGGGAAAATCAATGTTCTGACGTAAGTCAAAAAGTTGCAAAAATGTTTAACACAATGATCAAAATCGAATTGTTTGGAAGGGGAAACTATGCATCTTATGTGTCTGTATTGTTTGCATTTAGATCTCCATATTATTCTGTTTTGTAGAATATATAGTAACGAAAGTATCTGGTGGGGACAGACATGACTATATTTGATTATTAAAATCTAACACTAGGTGCACTATGCATTAACAGTTTTTGCAACTTTAAAAAATATTTTGCAGATGAACTATATGCCCTTTAAGGAACCAATAGAATGTATAGAATTCTGAAACTTAAGAAATAGTTTGCCTTGTTGAAGGACAAATTTAGTACCCATTTGGATCCTGTTCTCCAGGGTCAGACTGGGCTAGGGAATACCTTAAAAAACCCTTTGGGCCCTGGCCCTCATGAGCCCTGGCAACCCAGACCTGCTCCCTGATTGATACTATAGGTGCTGACCTCCCCTTCTGGTTGTGGCCACAAGGGAAAAATACAAGGGTGTGCAAGGGTGGGAGGGGGATTGCAGCATTGATGTGCGGAGGACTTCACAACTGGTGTGGGGGCCCAGGGGTTTGTGGGGGGCCCCTAAAATGGCCCCAGTCTGACACTGCTTTTCTCTATCTCAGTATGGGTTATTACAGGGCAGCAGAAGTTCTTCATTGTTTGACATCCCTCCTTATTTGATGTAGCAATTTGCCAGTGGAATATTCTGTTGGTGCTTATAATGTTAATTTGTACTGTGTAGTTGCTGTATATGGCTGCAAGGTTTGAAGTGATTTGCAAAAAAAACTGTTGTGGGACGTTAAACGAGTCTTTACAGGAATCTGTGAATATTATCATTTCCATAAGCAATTAAATTAAGTTCTGCAGTTTATATTGGTCAAATTACAGACAAGATACTGTAAATTATACATCCAGTACTTCAGATAGTAGCTGTTCACTTTTCCCCTGAATAATAAAAGAGAGTGTATTTTGTTGAAAGTTAGAATATTTAGTCTAGGGCACATGATGCTTCAAAGGTATTTATTCTAATAATAAATTTAATTAATCATTCTCAGAGTTATTCCACTTGTTTTAAATGCAAGAATTGTGTTTTTTTCAATATGCATTATTAGTATACTCCTACTTGTTAATTAGAATATGATATTTAAATTAGACATGTACTGGTTTTAACACTTGAAAGGTTACAGCTTCAGGGGATGTTGGTACTTTAATTAAAGGATACATTATTCACTGCTCTTTGTTATTGTTAGAGGCCAAGGTTAATATTTTCTATGTTGATACATTTTTCATGGATCTGTAATCAAGATAAAACACGAAATAGGAACTCACAGCACAAATTCAAGAAAAGAAAAGGTGTTTTTGTGATCACATTCAGTCATTGAAGTTCACATGGAGAGCTGTTTCCATGCCAACACATCAGTAATGGCTAGGATAAAACAAAGTAAAATTAGTCTTGATTGACTACACTATCTTCATACAGAAATCATAGCAAAAAAAAAAAAATGTTTGACTCTCCATCTTTTTTTTGCTACAGTCAAACTCATTCAGATTAGCCAATACACAAAGAGTATAAAGGATGTAGTGTGTTTATATGATTCTGGTTGCAAACTGCTACCTTCTGGAAGAAAAACAAAATTAAGATTGTGACAAGACTGCAAAGAAGTGGAAGGAATTTGACAAAATCTGCACGTTCCAGAGAGCAAATCATTTCTACTTGGCCTCAAATATCCTGCAAATATATTGTTGAGACATGCTAAGATTTAAGAACAAAATAATGGAAAGAAAGATTTACATCCATAACCACATGCATAACATTTTGTATATGTCTAACAACAAAGGATTTTTTTTTATTGTGCCTTTGACAGGTAAAATATACACCATTAATAAATGTACTATAGCTGTGTTTGTAACAATGGCATATTCTAAAACTGAGTGACTTGAACGATGAAGTATATCATTTGCAAAATTGTTTCTGCCTGTGTTTCCGTTTACTTGCAAGCAAGCTCACTGGGTCACTGAAAGAAAATGTTTGATATATTTGGTTTCCATGGCTATAAATTAAGCATCGGCATGGAAAGATGTATATTACCGTCTATATTCTCTGTATACCTTGTCAGTCTTCTTTTTTTCTCCAAAAAACTACAGTGGATGCATAGATCATGGGGTATGTGTGATCTGAAACTGTGACATTACTCTTGGATTAAGTGTTATAATTACATTAATTTAAAAAAAAATGCGCCCTTGTGGTTGTATTCTAAATGAGTGAATAATGCAAATATCAAGATTTCTGTTGGAAGAAGTATCAAGTTTAGCTAAAAAACCTGGGGGCATATATATCAAGGTGAGTAACAAAACATCAAACAATGTGGAGAGATTCATGCAAAATAAATCCATGTTTATAAAGTAAATTAACACCATGCAACACCCTTACAGAAATAATCAGCTAGAAAGAGCTAAATCATATCAATGTGAATTAAACCAATTTGCCATCAGGGGGGGGACAGGGGGGGGACAAGTGTCCCGGGCCCTGGCATGAAGGGGGCAGTGCTGCATTTTAGAAAAAGCAGGGCCCCCTTGCCAGCGTCAAAGATCTGCATCCAGCCAAACAGCCGAAAATGCCGAAAAGCCGAACTCCCGAAGCGGGGGAAAAGACCCGAAGCCATGAAAATAGCCAAAGTCCCGAAGCGCCGAAAAGACCCAAAGTCACGAAAATAGCTGAAGTCCCGAAGCGCCGAAAAGACACAAAGTCACGAAAACAGCTGAAATTGAAGTCCAGAAGCGCCAAAAAGAGCCAAAGTAATAACAAGCATTTGCTTAATAAGCATAAGCATTTAATAAGCATTTGCACTAACATCTACAATAAATCCGTCTATACAACCTATATGTACGCACCATATTCAAATTGACTTAAGTGTAAGAGTTCTAACGAAGTTTCACCAGGCAGAATTAAACACTAGTGATGCAACTTCGCATTTTAGTAAATTGGCATATTGGTAACAAATTTACACCTGTCGAAGTGTGGTAGAGCATTTATTGGCAAAAATTTGCCCTTTAGTGAATCCCCCCCTACATTTGAAGCTAAGTATATGTTTTTCCCTTCTATTTTATAACCTGTTTGTATTTTTGAATGTACATGTACGTCTTTTTGTAACATCTTGTTTTTAATTTGCACTGTAAAATCCGCATCTTAGTGAATTTGCGTAGTTATGTCCATTCGCCAGAGCGCTAATTCACCAGGCGTTAGTGAGCGATGTACACCTAGGGGCACATTTATCAATGGTCGAATATCGAGGGTTAATAAACCCTCGAATTCGACCCAAAAATTGAAATCCTTCAAATTCGAATATCGAATTCGAAGAATTTAGCGCAAATCCTTTGATTGATCGATCAAAGTAAAAATCATTCGTCAAGCGATAAAATCCTTCGAATAGAACGATTCGAATGATTTTAAGCAATCGATCAAAGGATTTTTCTTCGATCAAAAAAAGGTTAGAAAAGTGCATAGGCTAACATTGTACCTCGGTAGGTTTAAAGTGGCAAAGTATGTAGTCAAAGTATTTTTTAAAGAGACAGTACTTCGACTATCGAATGGTCGAATAGTCGAAAGATTTTTACTTTGAATCATTTAAATCATTCGATTCGATCGAATTTGACCCATTCGATGGTCGAAGTACCCAAAAAATACTTAGAAATTCGAATTTTTTATCATTCAAATTCTTCACTCGAGCTAAGTAAATGTGCCCCCTAGAGTCTATCTCCTTTGCTAGCAAAGTTATGCCAGCGACCATTAGTAAATCGGCAAAGTACCGAAATGACTTTAGTCACTTCGCCCTTTAGTAAATTTGCCCCAAGGTATGAAGATCCAAGGAAATATAAGTTAGCTGGAAAACCTCAGTTCCCAAGCATTCTGCATAACAGGTCCCATATCTGTACAAATGTAAAAATATGTCCCTTGGAGGAGTTTACATAGGGTGGCAGCATTCCCCAGACCTGTCTGCAGCACTACCCAACTTCTACTCTCCCTATTTATTAAGATGTATTTAGGGGAGAGCATTTGCTGGGGTGGGCATTTGCAAGGGTGATTCATTTTTAAGTGATTCATTTACAAGTGATCTGGATGAGTTTAACTATGAGTTCAACAAGAAGAACTACAAGGAGAGCCAGTACAGAGGCCTCTATAATAAATGGACTGCTTAAAATCCAAGAATACAGTGTAAGGTACTTTTGATTATCTTACCCACCTGCTGCATTCATACTCCAATGAGGACTGAACACTACAATTTACCTGCTAATAACCTTCTCATATCTTCCTCCCTGTTCCTTTCCATATTTTCCAGTTGTTATACACTTTACAACTACTTACAACACCTTTGTCCTCCAGTTGCTAACAATACATGGATGCTTAGTCACTTCAAATCCTCTTCCCTCTTCTCACTAGTGATGGGCAAATCTGTGCAGTTTTGTTTTGCCGAAAAATGTGTGAATTTACCGCTAAATTCACAAAACGGTGAAAAAACTGCGAAATGCATTGAAGTCAATGGGCATCAAAATAATTACATTTTGATGCTCACGTCAATTTTTATATGCCCAAATATTTGGTCCAAATGCATTAGTCAATGGGCGTCTGAATAATTTAGACGTGCATCAATTTTTTTTTATGTGGCAGATTTTTCACTGGAAAATTTGTGTCTGGCCCATCACTACTTATCACTCTTTTTTTCTGCTTTTTGCTGGCTGCAGGGGATGCCTCTCCAAACTCCATGCTCCATACTAATTTATATTTGTCCTCTTTTTTTTCCTGTGTCTTGCACAAATCTTCTCATTTCTTTACTCTCTCTAATCTTATTTAGATTCCAACTCTTACTTCTTCCTGTGTTCCTTTCTTATGCCCTTCTTAACACCTCCCTTTAACTAACAAATCCATATTTATCCATGATCTTTTTGCTCAATTTAGTCTTCTTGCACGAAAACCTGGCATTCACAGAATGGTACCATCATTGAGGCTGCACTTTCTCATGGTGGTCTCTCTTTCTTTCACACCCCCTAAATCATTGGACATGGTGGAGTAGTTGGAATCATCCTCTCCTTTTGCTGTTGTTTCAAAGCTATTCCTATTTCTCCAGCCTTCTCATTCAACTCTTTTGAGGTGAATGCCCTTCAAATCTTTCACCCTCTCTCGACAGATGGCTGTCATTTACAGACCCCCCATCAGGCTCCTCCTCTGCTACCTTCCCTTCTGACTTTGACACCTGGCTCTCTTTCCTCCCTGTGTACTGACAGCCCTGCAATCATCCTTGGGGTTTTTAACTTCCATACCAATGATGCTTTACAACCCTGGCCCTATCGTTTTCTCTGAACTATTCATCTTTCCACCTAAGCCTGGACCTATTCCCCCATTTACTATCTCTATTGATGGCATGCTCATTAACCCTATCAACTCAGCATGCTGTCTGGGGATATTATTTAACTCCTCTCTTTTTCTCTGATATTTAGACCACTGTCAAAACCTGACACTTTTTCTTAGACAATATTGCCAACATCAGTCCCTTTCTTTCACCTGCTACAGCCAAAACACTCATGCATGCTCTTATCCTACCATGACTAGATTACTGCAATCTTATACTTAATGGCCTCCCTAACTCCCATTTCTTCCCTCTACAGTCTATATTAAATACTGCTGCCAGAATTATCCTCCTCTCATCCAAAAGGTTACAGGCCCCTGCCCTGCTGAAGTCCTTATCATGGCTTCCCATAAAACAAAGAATAACTTACAAACTTCTCCTCATAACCTTCAAAGCCCTTCATTCCTCTGCACCTAACTATATCTCATCTCTTGTCTCTCTATATGCTCTGGGCCAAATCCTCTGCTCTTCTAGACAACCAGCATAAAACCCTTCTGCATTGCTGCTCCTTATATTTGGAATAGATAGCACACCTAATTTCAAAAAGCAAAAATTAATTTATTATACAAAAGAAAAAATCTAATACAAAAAAAGAAAATTTACAAAACAAAACCATAATGAGCCCTTATATTTGGAATGTCATTACTAAATTTCTCCAGAGAGAATCCTTCCTAAATATCTTCAGAACTAAACTTAAAGACTACCTCTTGGAGCACTTGTATAAAACCTGAACTGGGAAAAGGCACTTATATGGCAGTGTCACTTAATATCCCTCTGTATGTGTTTGTAAGTTACTTTCCATTTAAACTGTATGCTCTATGGGGCTAGGATCTCCATCATTTTGTCTCCTTGACACTGAACAGTAACACCAAAAAATTAAAGTGTTTTAAAGTAATGAAAATTTCATGTAGTGTTGCCCTGCACTGGTAAAACTGTTGTGTTTGCTTTAGAACACTACTACAGTTCATATAAACAAGCTGCTGTGTAGCAATGGTGGAAATTAAAAAAAAGGCACAGGTTAAATAATGGATAACAGATATAACCATTATGTTCTACAGAGCTTATCTGCTATCTGTTGTGTAACCTGAGCCTTTCTCATTTGAATGGCTGTCCCCATTGCTACACAGCAGCTTATTTATATAAACTATAGTAACATAGTAAGTTAGGTTGAAAAAAGACACATGTCCATCAAGTTCAACCTTTTAAGTTTATATACAGTATAACCTGCCTAGTTGATCCAGAGTAAGGCAAAAAAAAAAAAACAATTTGAAGCCTCTTCAATTTGCCTCAGAGGAGAAAAATTTCTTCTTGACTCCAAGATGCAATGGGATCAGTCCCTGGATCAACTTGTACTGTGAGCTATCTTCCATACAACCCCTTCTTAAAACTATCTAATGTATCATCCTGTAACACTGATATCAACCTGTACGATTGTGTTCCTTTAAAGAAAAGTCACCTGTAGTGCTAGGAAACCTTAGTATAGTGGTATTTCTGAAGCAAACACAGCAGTTTTACCAGTACAGGGCAGTGCTGCATTATATTTTTATTACTTTGATATTTACTGTTTCTTTAATCTGCATTGTTAAAATATACATTGTATCTGTGTATTGTATTTAGGTACTTATATGTATTATTGCAATGACCCCGTTTGTTCTGCTAATTTATTGTTCTGATGTACAGTGCTTTGCCCTCAAGGAACACTATAAAAAAATATACATACATACATATATATTCATGTACACTACTTTTCCTGGCATCAGACTTTGAGCAAAGATGGCAGTTCAGTAGGTCTCTAGGTACCTATGTTGTGCAGTTGGAAGGGCCAACGACAGGCCTGTTCCATGGGCAGTTCATAAGAGATATTAACAATAATCTTATTATACTTTGGCTGATATGTCCACGCAACAAAATTCCCAGACTTCTAAGATTCTCTAATGAACCAAAACTGTGTACTAACAACCCTTTTGATGATTACCAAGCAAAATGTCACACATGTTCAACTAATGATGTGATTCTGAAATCAGAGAGTTAGGTAGGCAGGTGGATAATGTTAAGAGTAAGAAGTTAAGAGTAAGTTTGGTACACATAAGAGTAGAAGTGAAGATTTCAGACCATGCAGTTGATATAACAAACCTTCAGATGGAGATCAGTGAAAGAAAGAGGCACAAGTTCCAGTGTGACTACAGCTTTCAAAATGGAGACTTATAGGTGGAGAGAGGAGCATGTGTGTCAGAGCCCCTGAAGAAAATATAGACAGACTATCTGCTCACAGTTGTAGACTGTAGGTGTCCAGGGTACGCCCAAAGGAATAGCGTAATGTATCGTGTTTTCTATTAGGTTTAAAATTAACGTGTGGATGTTTAATTATAGGTAATTACAGCTAGTTATGAATTATGGATTACCTTGTGGGTAATTTCAAAACCAATCGTGGGGATTTAAAAGTATTTTGATGTAAAAGGAGCTGTGCAAGTGTTACAGTACCAGATGTGTTAGGAAAATGCATTGTCAGATCAAGAAAGAGGAGGGCCCTTATCTCTTTGCTTCTTCTGTATATCTTGACCCTTGCTGGTACTGCTACTTTTTAGGTTACCCAGGAGAGCAGCAGGCGTTTGACACAAATATCTTTAATGAAGGTCATTGATTTGTGCAATGATGGCTGCAGTTACAGTTTTACATGACCAGTATTATGCCTGTTGCCTCATTTATATTAGAAAGCACAACTGTCACATAGATGCTAGCTGCCACCATATGTAATGGACCAGTGCAAGCATATTTTGCATGTTTTTGTACCTACCTTTTGCTCCTGCAGTATTATTGTTTGATCTATACATTTAATTGGTTATAAAGACAAAAAGCTTGTTGTACAGTATTTTGCATATTTTTTGGCATATTTTACTGTCCCAACATAATAGACAAATGCCAGGGTAATTTTAATCTTTGAATTTACTTGTCCCATCCATTTTACAGTGATTTTTTTTTCTGTACTCTGTGGCACAGACCCATGATTAATGGCCTACTACAATCTTGCTCAGAACTTTTTTGCTGTAAAAATACAGGTGTTAATTATATATCCGGCTGAACTGTACCTTCAACAGCCCATTTCGGTCTCAGTGGGCTGCGTGTTTGTTTGTGACAGGGCTGAAGCAATAAAAAAAATGTACGGTTGCTTGAAGTGTTGATTTCTGTCTGCTGAAGATATGTTTCATTTTCTTTTGTGTTTGCTGCTTCTCATTCTTTTTCTTTGTTATGGGTTCTATTTTTACAGCTAAAATATCAAGCAATGTGAAATACACCATACTTTTCAATACAGAGTGTGGATAGGTTAACAGCCTTAGTGTACTTTGAAGGTAGATAATGAAAGATAAACAATATTTATATAGAAATATACTATATTTCTGGGTTGTACATTGTGTCCTAACATTTGTCAACTTGAAGGTAAATTTATTCCTCTTGAATTTTCTAGTCCTTTGCTTGTCATGTTTCTTTGTGTTCTGTGTGGGTTTCATTATCCTTTTTTATCGGTAAGCTTGAGAACTATAGTACATAATAGTAAATAGTAATTATGAGTATATAATAGTAAGTTTGTTACAATGGTATTTATGTTCATATAAATATTACAAAAACTATTTTGGTACATAAAGCTGTTTAGCATAAAGAAAATTCTTGTTTAGTTTGCCTCCCCCCCCCCCACATACACACAATTTGCCTCAATTATTTTATTTGTTCCCACTTTAACTCCCTTTTGGGCATATTTAGATAGCAGTATAACCATTTTTTTCCTAGTAGTACTGTGTAATAAACTGGTGGAAAAAAGATGTCTCCACTTAAAAGATCCTTATGAAAACTGGCTACTTTTTACAGCATGTTATACCATTTATAGATAGGGTTGCCACCTTTTGATAAAATTTCTACCAGCTGATGGTGGGGGCGGGAGCCAAAAGGGTGGGCCGTGATGTAAAAGGCGACAGGGAAAGTACAGTACGTGCCTGGCCCCCTCAAGCTTTGCATCCTAACTACGTACCTCTTCTGTCTACCCTTAGTTCCGGCCCTGGGTTTGGCACCGCTATCATTAAAATTCCAACTGTTGTGGATGTTTTACGAAGAACTAAAAATTGAATCACTGGGGGGAAAGGGGCCGTGTGAACAGTCAAGGGAAAGTTGAGCTCACCTCTAATTGTTAAAACCAGGTAAAACTTAGTCCCTTTGTAAAATGTATAATGAAGCAATAGAATTCTTAATGAAAAATACCTTACCCTTTAAACAAAACAGGGATTGTTTGTTGCATTGAGCATAGGACTGGCCAGATATGAGATGACTTTGACGTAGTTGGCCAGCTTAAATATATTGCAATATATGGACAAACAATCCCTGTGTTGTTTAAAGGGTAAGGCATTTTTCAGTAGCAGTATGCACAAAATATCTCTGTCTTAAATATACTGATAATGGGTTGAGTGCAGAGAACCCCTTGTATTTGTCTATATGCCATGTGAACAGGCAACCCCCCGTTAATTCTAGTTGCTTATTTTCTACCCAGAGCAGGTCCTTCTATTCTTCAAAAGGGCAGTGCTCACAGGACCATGGTTGGTGCATTTTATTGAAGAAGAGGAGCATGAACCAGGTTTTGTAGTTTAGTTAGTTTATACATTTAACAACTCAGCCTAACTTATTTCCCAACTAGAACCAACACACTCAAGCTGTTTGCCACTGACATCTTTCTCCTGCTTTAATTACTAACTACGAACACCCAGCATGGTTGAGTTTACAGTAGAAAAAAATGTGAGGTTGAGGAAGCAGAGGAGATTCTGGCCCCTAAGCCGCTCTTGTGATGCAGCCACCCACTGCCCCCCCCCCCCCCGGGCTGCATCACTAGTGCTTAAGGTGCAGTTGAGCTCTCCTGCACTACAAGACATAGATTTCTGGCTAAAAAACTAGAAATGCAGCTATTAAAATCACCAGATTTGCCCCTGGTAACTTGCGGGACAAAGCCATCTGAGGCAAGGTTCTCACCTTAACTCACAGCGGGCGCGCCACTGTAAGGAAACTTACTAACTAATCCTTTGTATATTATGCTATAGTTTCCCTTTAGTGATTGAAACTTTTTTATTTATTCCAGTTTCTGATCTCTACTAAAAGGATTTAATAAAATGTATGGGGCCTTTTTGTAACAGGGCTTGGTGATCTAATGGGGCAGCTGGGATGCTAATCACTCTGTTATAGGGAGATGTGTGAGCTGTGATCAGAACCTTGGCATTTGTTCTGAATTTGCGATGCCGAATGTTACACTATTATCCAGAATGCTTTATACATTAATGTTTCAATAAATGTAAGTAGAATTAAATAAACCCAATAGGATTGTTTTGTCTCCAATAAGGATTCATTATATATCAGTTGGATTAAGTAAACAAAAATTTAATTATTTGATTTAAATGAAGTCTATGGGGTTCCAGATATTCAGAGCTTTCTGGATAATGGGTAATACCTGTACATCAATGTATACAAAAGCTTTTTGTAATGCATTATGTATTTGTGATATATGGCATTAAGGACTACAATGGAGCTATATAAATGCAACACATATTATTATGGGGTCCGTTTACTAAAGTGCGGTAAAAATTTGCGCACTAAACATAGACAAATTTAACGCAGAAAATGTTTTCGCGAGTTTATTAACTTGCGGTAAATATAAATTTGCGAATTTTCTTGCGCAAGAATATGTGTTCGCCAGTTATCGCATTCTCTGAAAATAACGCTACGTACACATTAACGCCTGGTTTACTAAACAGCAAAATGGTTTAAGGACAAAATTAACGCAAGAATATTCGCACAAATTTACCGCCATCTATATGGTGGCGTTAACTTATTTTTTCGCCAGAAAATTCTCAATGGGAGGGACATGAAATATCGCATAACATCTTGTTTTACCCATAATTCCTGTTGCCATTCCTGACAGGAGAAGAGATAAGTGACAGGAGAAATACAATAAATATAATTAAAGTACATTTTTTTTTTGGAAAAATAAACTAATCTCCCCTGCATAAAAATGTAGGATAGCAGCAACGAATGCATAAATAGTAAAACACTTAACAAAGGCATCTCTGAAAATTCTTTTATTAAAAGGCATAAAAGGTATAGCAGCAAGTTAACAAAAATATGTTTCATCACATTTTTAAAAAAAATAAAGGCAAAAAAAGTAAAAAAAAAAGCCAGCTAATCGTTCTTCTTAGCCAAGGCTGAAATGTCTCTCTTGATTTCCTCCATGGTGGATTTGAGACTGGCAATATCCTGCTGTATTTCCGCCAACACCGGTGTATATGGTTCTTCTGTCTGTGTGCCTGCTTCTTGCACACACCGCAGAGATGAACCCTCCTCTGGATCCTCCAGATCCTCTATGGCTTGCCCCTCCTCCTCAGTGGCTGGTGCTGCCTCTTCTTGAACATGGCCTTGTTCTGGGAGTAAATAATAATAGATGATGTTAATTGGTTTATTATTTTAAAAAAAATTGGGGGGGGGGTTGTGACATTAAAGTGATAGTTTGACTTTCATGTGATATTCTGAGAGACTTCGCAAATTTTTATTATTTGTTGTGGTTTTTGAGCAGCTCTTGAGTTTGCAAGTTCTGGTTGCTAGGGTACCAATTAACCTTAAAATAAATCACTAATTTGAATAAGAGACAGGATAGGGTCCAAGGGCCTAAATAGAAAGATAAGCAATAAAAAGCAATAATAAAAATATAGCCTTACAAAGCATTTATTTTTTTAGAAGGGGGTCACTGACCCCCATTTTAAAGCTGCAAAGAGACTGAAGAAAAAGGCAAATAATTTAAAAAACATGAAAAAAAATGAAGACCAACTGAAATATAGAGTTAGACATTTACCTTCTTGCACCTCTTGTATTAGCTCATGATTGCGCCGTTTCATATCTGACCAGAGGCGCTGCAGCTGGCGGACTTCAAGGTCTAGTTGAAATTTGCGGTGCATCTTGCGCACCAGTCTGTGCGTGATTCGGCGCTTCACCTCGTGCACCCCCACAGTACCTAACGGCTGAGTGTCATAATCATGACGCAGGAGGAATTTGGCCATATACCGTGCTTCCTCGGTTGTCAGGGAACTGAATCCAGCCATGTCTTCAGATGTTGTTGACTATTAAAGAAGTGCGCACGTGCGCGCGTGCGCATGTGCAAGACGTCATTGCGACTAAATATTAATTGTCGCAGAAATAGTCTCCATAGTATTGTTGCGTATAATAGTTATTAGAATAATCGCTATTTAAATTCACCGTTACTATATATTAGTCGCCGTAATTTTTCTTGTTCACAAGCTGCTAATTGTCGTCACCTACTTGTGAATAGTCTACATATTTATATGATGCATACATGTTTGATTGGTGTTACTCTGGTAATGTTGGATGGTATAATCATCAGTCAATAAAGTTTATAAGTTCTGAAGATGTATTTCTGACCATAAATGTCACAGTAAAAATTGCCTTAATAACCGCCATAATTAACGCCATAAAACGACTATTTTATAGCATAAATGTTCGCAAAAGCTTAATTTTTCGCCAGAAAATTCGCAACTCGCTAAAATTACCGCTGACGTAAGCTGGTTCATTAACGTAGTTACTGCAAGTGATCGCAATGACTTCTGAGCACATCGCTGTTTAGTAAACTTAGTCTCTGCGAATATTCTGGCGTAAAAATATTCTCAGCGATAACATGCGGAAACTTAAAGTCAGATTTATCGCACTTTAGTAAACGGACCCCTATGTGTTGTATTATTACAGTACATTATCCAACTTCTGTGTTTTTGGTATCAAATCTTTTACACAACTTTACATATATATTCCCCTATGTGTTGCTAGTTGCCCACTGGCTGATTGTGGGTTGTCTTCCTGCAAGCATGCTGCTGCTACAATCTGAAATTTGTTAAGTTCTTTAATTTTAATCTTCACTTCCATGTGTTTTTGATGTAGGATTCTTACAAAAGATTGATGAAAATATTTTGATCAGTGCTGTAGAAGTTGCCAAAGAGTGGGATTTCAAATTAAATTATGGATCTGTTATTTAAGCAGGTTTGTGCTAAAAATGCATAAAACCAGACCTTTGCTTAAATGTAAAATTAAAAATGTGAAAATAAAAAAATGGTAGATTTGAGTCAAAACATGTTATCAATTAATCATTGTGAAAGTACAGTAGCAATAAAATGAATTCACCTGCACGATTGGCATTACTTTCTAACGTACTGAAGTTGATTGAATTAATGAATGCATTTTTGATTGCTTCCAATTAAATAGCATGCCCCCGTATAAATCAGTGCCCAGTGGCATAAAGCAGGGCTCACTTTAACCATAATGCAGGTCTTTGTTGCTGCCTAAGGAAACCATGTAACAGGATTAATTTTCATACAATCAATTATTTGAGTTAAGAATGGAATTTTGTCAAGTTTTATGTGAAGTACTAAGCTTAAGAAAAATACCTAACATTTTTTTCTATTGTTCACAAACGAAACGTACATTTTTACTATATTATTTAATAACAAAAAAAAAAGTTGAAGGTGAACGTGCCCAAAATTTGCAAATTCAAAAACCATATTAAAGACACTTGGGTGCATTTCTTCTTTACACTAAGGCAGGGATCCCCAACCTTTTGAACCCGTGAACAACATTCAGAAGTAAAAAGATTTGGGGAGCAACACAAGCATGAAAAATGTTCTTAGGGTGCCAAATAGGTTTTGTGATTGGCCATTTGGTAGCACCTATTTGGATTGTGAACCTACATTGAGGCTAAGTTTGGCAGTGCACCTGGTTTTTATGCAATAAAAACTTGCCTTCAAGCCAGGAATTCAAAAATAAGCAGCTGCTTTGAGGCCACTGGGAGCAACATCTAAGGGGTTGGAGAGCAACATGTTACTCACAAGCTACTGGTTGGGGATCAATGCACTAAGGGCATTCAGAGGTACAGCCATTTCCCACCAGATGGTGTCCCTTTGATCACAAGTGAAGGTATGCTTATTTGTAAATTGATCTGATATTTCCACAAGTATTCCATGAAAATCTGAAATAAGTATGGAGGAATATACTCCTCAACACACAAACATCTTCTGTAGGGAACTGGTTTAGTTACCCTTTATTCAGACAGTCCTCTAAAGAGTTAGACAGCTATATGGCTCTAATATACAGTTAGAATGGAAAGTTATTTCCCTATCCTGGGTTAAAGTATTCTCCTTGCAGTCAGTAACTGGCCAGGCGGTGTCATTATTCTGTTCTATACAAAGGGTAGTCAACATATCTACTTTTTTGGGATACCACCTTCCTGGGAAGTGGGTGCAAGTTAAGGCCTGTGCAAAGGTAGGCCCAGTAGGTGACATAAGTGTGAAAATAGTTTTGTTATAGCTCATTTCAGGAGTGAGAGATATGTTCAGGTTAGGGTTAGGAGGGTGCCCTAGGCCAGCCACTGGTCGTTGCCCCCCCCCCCACTTCCCTTCACACATGTGTATGTGCAAATTTCCTTTGGCATGTCTGGAGCACTGAGGATTGATACATGGGAAATTTTAAAACTTTGGAATCAATGTAGATGCAGGTGAGTGGCATGTAGCCCCTAAAATCTTGGCACCCTAAGCCCAAGCCTTTGTGGCCTTCCCATAAATCCAGGTCTGTATGTACAATATTTTTCAGGGTTATAGCCCACAAGAAAAAAGCCCCATGGCACATTCCATTTTGTGTTACTGGATAAATATTAGTGTTGAGTAGCCTGGTAGAGTGAAGAATCAAAATAATGGAGTGGTGTGCTGAAGTTTATATTTTTTTCATATAGGTCCTTAAGTTAAATGTGGTGTTAACAAGGTAGGGGGAGGAAAGAGTGCAGAAGGCAAAGATACTGGATGGCTCTTATTGACTACAACTAGTGATGTGCGAATAAATGCGCCTGGCACGAATTCGTTGTGAATTTCTGCATTTTGACACCTAAATTTTCGCGGAAGTTCACCACAAATTCATGCCAGGCAAATTTAGGAGGAGGAAAGAGTGCAGAAGGCAAAGATCCTGGATGACTCTTATTGACCACAACTAGTGATGGGCAAATAAATTCGCCTGGCACGAATTTGCAGCTTGTCCAAAAAAATGGTTGGCATCAAAATCGGCGAGCGTCAACACTATTTGGATGCCCATTGACCTTAACGCCAGCATCAGCTTGGAACTGGGCGTTAATTTCAGTTTTTCACTATTTTTCGTGAAAATGTCTGATTTTCACAATTTTTTCGTGAAAATGTCCGATTTTCACGACTTTTTCGTGACAATGTCCAAATTACTAACCACAACAACCCCCAGTGGTATACCAGAGTAATGCCGTAGTAATTTAGCTCACAGTCCAAGGTTTGAATCCAGGTGGATCCTGATAGGTATAAACATAAAGGGGGTTATTTATAAATAACCTCCTTATTTTTTACATAAAAAAATTCCGACCAAACTAGAATCCACAATTGGAGTTTTTTCTCGAATTGTAAAAAAAGGCCTAATTTTTCCGATTTTTGCCCAAAAAGTCAGAAATAGTCAGATTTTCAGGGTAATTCCAGCGTAGACCACAGAAACTTCCAAATAGTATAGGGACCACTCCCACTGACTTACTGTAAGTACAACTACTGCAGGTCTGAGATGCCGGATTTTCAGATTCTGACTTTTTCCATCTTCGAGATAAATTAAACTTGAATTTTTTTGAGTTTTTGGCATTTGGACGTTATTAAATAACCCCCAAAATGTAAATAAGATATATACCCTTTTTAGTGTTACTGGTCATTTAAAATAATTGTTACTTTTATATTTATGCCTGTTTTGCTACTCCAATCCTTTTCTTGAGTGCTATCCACTGTTCCTAAGTATAAGGTCCTAGCCCCACAGCTAGGCAATTCTTTAGCTATGTTCCTCAGCAATTTTTTAATATTACTGCCAAAGCCCTACATAAATAAATGTCTGGAATGTTATGGAAATAACAGAATTCTTCAACAGGTATTCACACAACTCAACTCAAACCTACCAATTAGACCATTATAAATCTACTTTTTAGCAACTACTCCAAGAGACACAGTCTAGCTTATAAAATTGAAATATTCAGTGAAAGACAAAGGACATTGCTGCATCTTCACCTCATAATAATTGTTAGTCTTCTCCTTCAGTTACCATTTTGTTTTGTTAGTGCAGAATTGGTCATGCTTCATCACTTCTAAATATTTGAAATAAGTTAATACGCCATAAGCTATATTTGATGTCTTTGACTGTCCTTGGATCAGCTGAAATATCCTTTATAAAACCACAAATATTTCCAGTTTATACACAGAGTCATCCCCAGACAGCTGTCTGTCCTCCTATTTTATCATTTGTTTCCTTGCATTTTTTTTCATTGTTCAACTATTCTGCATGACTGTTTTCATCACAGACATGAGCTCTGACTGGGGACTTTTTATCTTTAACTTCATAGTTGCATAATATTTAGATTCATCCTTTTAAGCTCTTTAGTATTTATATTCTCTGGAGCTAATGCATTTTCCTGCTTCTATGTTATGATGACATTTAAATACATTATAGTAGGCTGTGTGCTTGTTATTTAATATTTCATAGGTACTTTTAACAAATTGTATAAAATGTGTAGTATACTGTAAGTTGTGCTATTATAGCAACCGTTTATTATCATGTCCCAGTAGACATTGTTCTAGTTTTTATGGGAAGGTAATAAATTATTTATTTACATTAGTCTAACCCTTTAATTTAGCTTAAAGATAGTGGCCTTCAACTCTAGACAGTTTCTTTTGCTCCTTACTACATACTATTGTTATTTGTCTTTGTACTCTCACAAAGTAGCTTGGTTTAACAAACTGAATGTCCTGCTTCCTTTTTTATTCATTTGAATTCTCTAAATTATTGTAAGGAGGATAAAGTAAAACAGAACTATGGGATCTTATGAGGAATATTTATCAATGGGAGAGAGTTCACCATTTAATAGACCTCCCTCTAAAATCACATAGGAATGAATAGAGAGAGGTGGAATTTTGCAGTGGTGAGCTTTTCAAATGTTGATAAATCTTCACCATAGTCAAGTCCTGTAATACTTGAGCTTTCCCTCAAACAATCTGAAACCTAGTTTCAAATTCAGTTTGATAGAATTCTGTGTTTTGGTCAATTCTGTAATCAGGTTATAAACATTTATGTCAAGACCAGCCTTATTCACCTGAAACACCAAACTGTGGATTTTTTTGGTTGAGGCCTCTGCGGGAGGAAGTTACAGGTTGTAATGGGAAATTTGAAAGCCAATGTTTTCTGCAAGATTTGCAGATGTCCAAACGTCCCATGTGCATTACTACAATGCTGCTTGTATTTTTTAGCTAATTGCATATTCTTATTCATTTATAATAGAGTGCAGTGTGACTGTTTTGAACTACTCAGTAGACACTCCATCTATGTTATGCCATTTTGCATTCCCAAGTATATATTTCGGTATAACAATAGTGATAATGTGTTTCAACCTGATTATGCTATACATTTCGGTGATGTTCTAAATTGTGTTTTCAGGTAGGTTTACCAGATTTGTAAAGTAAGATATTTTTATAGGGTCAGGTTTACTTTTTGACCCCTCCACCTTTAACCACTCTCACTCATGGTCTATTCAGCATAAACCCAGTACCAAATTTATGCTTAAAGACAACAGAACACATAGCAGTAGAAATCTACTTCATATTTAATACCCCAGACTTATCAGAATATTTGTAGAGCAATTGTTATTTATTGCCCTAGAATAAATGGATGGATATGCAGAAACGTTCATGTATAGAAACATTAAGTACAGATGGAACTGGGCCTGGATAATCGCAAGTGTGCCCTGCTAATGCAAATCAGTAACAGCTTGATTTACCACTTTGCATAATAGAAACATTATGGGTGGAATTCACAAAAGTGGATATAGCCCAATTATGGAGTAAACGTGGTGGTAAACTGGAGTAAAATATTCACACTCCATATTCACAAACAGAAATCCGCCTAAATTCTGACTCAACCGCCACTTTTCATATTTTACTGAAAGACAGACACTTTTATGAATTTGTCTTTTAAACAACATAAAAATGGTGCAAAAGCGACATTTTAAACAACATTTTCTTTTACATTGCTTTCTGCATTTAAAAATGGAGTAAGGCTCAGTATAACTCTTGCTCAAGTGTCAGATCAATTCTAAAATAATTTGCTCTGTTTGGTTCATCTAATCTTTATTTCACACCTCTTGTAGGTGCCCCATTGGGGAAGAATTTACATATTAATAGGGATTAGCATTTTATAGTCAGGACACAAATTTCTGTATAACCCTATAGGTGTAAAAGCCTCATTAACAAAACAAGTAAAACCCTGATTAAACAAAAAAAACATATTTTATACAATTTGATTTGTAAAAAGTTTTTAAGTCACACTTGTATTATTTTACTAGTTTTATCTTAATGAATGAGGCAATAATAGCAATTTGAATGAATATATTATCTAAAGGAAAAACACTTAACTTGCAAGAGAGAGACTGGCCACAAGGACAACTTGGCCCAGGGTCAGTGATCCCAAAATGGGAATTGTCACCATTCGATGTAAGAATATCTAATGCCATACTTTAAAAACAAAATGTTGCTAAATGTTGGAGTAGTTTGCAAACACCATCATATTGTATACAGTATATGCTTTCACCAAAATATGTCCATAGTTGATGTTTTCTCCAGGCATCGAACCACTGATATAGTAGCCACTGTTCTTCATGATATACTAGATGTAAACTCTTATGGCATTAATTTTTAAATAGCGACAGAGTTTATCTATACACATACAGAACAGCCCAGCTGCTCATGTAGTCTCAAAATATTTGCGCACACACATATATGTTTATTTAAAGAAGGAATTTTATTTGAGAGAAAGGTGAGCTAAATATGTACCCACATTTACACATTCATATAAACACTCTTGCATGCATGCATTTTTATTCTACCCATATTAATTATGTTTCCACTGTGATGCTAGTCCTATTTGCAAGGTTAACAGATTGTTTGTCTTACATATGTAATGCATTTGTTTCAACATTGATATTTTGCCTGAGAATGTATATAGTGAACAGAAGTGCCTGGAAAAAATAAGCGAAAGTAAGACCATTAGACAAAGCAGAAAGGGCAATAAAATGACTGATGCATGCATGGCTATTTTTCTCTCAAATCTGTCTTTGTGTCTACCAGTTACCAGCAGAGAGTATTTTAGGCACCTGCTGTGTTTTAAAGGGACAACAAACTTGTCAACACCTCCATTTTCTGATGAAGGCATCTAAATCGACATTGATAGGAATCCTACCCCATGTGCACTATACAGATATGGAACCTCTTATCCAGAATGCTCCAGGACTGCGGTTTTCATGGATAATGGATTTTTCCATAACCTGGACCTGCATACCTTAAATCTACTGGATCATGTAAACATTAAATAAACCCAATAGGCTGGTTTTGCTTCCAATACGGATTAATTAAAAGACAATGTTTATCATTAAAGAGAAATAGGAAATCCTTTTGAAAAATGTGGATTATTTGGATAAAATAGAGTTTATGGGAGATAGCCATCCCATAATTCATGGCTTTCTGTTTAACGGGGTTCCACATAATGGGTCCCATACCTGTATATGCAAATGCATCAGTAATGTAAAGTTTACATGTATTAAGTTCATTGAGATTCATTGAGATTGATTATTTTAGAATAGTTGTATATGGTTTTACAAATTGCAAAGAAAAACACAACTCAATACATTATAAATGTAGTCCTTCACCATCTACCTGTAGTCCTTCACCATCTACCTTTCCTTTTTTTTTTACAAGAGCAACATTTAAATATATGCATTACAAATGATTAAACAGGAGCTATTTATGCTTCTAAAAGATCTCTGCAGCCACTTTTTAACCACCTATGTAACAACATATTTTTCTTTTGTTTATTGGCTTTATTTGCATAATGCCACTTTACACTTTAGATTTACATTTATTGGGTGGTGAACTTTGCATATGCATTTCAAATAAGATTCTGGGAGGCTGTAGAATCATTGTGCATTAGGATTATAGTGTGAGTGTTAATTCTTATTGTATTAAACAGTGTCCTGTCAGCGTTCTGTAGAATCTAACTGAATTTGATTTATATGAACGAAGGGTTCTTTGCATAATGCTAGACTGTTTATGCTTTCAATATACTATGGAGTTATGTAATAAATAAATAAAGTATACCCTGGAGCAGTAACCCATAGCAACCAATCATAAGGAAGCATTTCCGTCTTTATGTCAAAATAACCAACATCTAAACATATATAATTGTATCATCCATCGTCTACAACAATCCAAACAAACATATACTGAATTATTTAGAGCCATTTACTGGCCATGTCTAATTTTTTTATTTATTTGAAGTGTAAATCTAATTCATTTTTTTAAGAATGGGCATTTAAAGTGTTAAATCACCCTGTTTAATAAAAAAATATATAATGATTATTTCAACATAATATAATTTTTATATGATTACTAATTGATCATACCATCATATATTTTTGTGGTGTCAGGTTGTACATTTTTAGGATTTTAAATAGTTTATGTTTGTGCCCATTACTAATACTATTCTAGTCTGACATTACAAACCCAGCTGCTTGCTAGGATCATATATTGTAACAACTACATAGGTGTTGTAAGAACAAAACAGCAGTAACTATGATAGTAGCTATGATGCAACATGAAAATATGGACAACTAACAAAAAATTAAACTAAGCATTATCACCATTCTATGTTTGTTTTAAAAGCTTCAATTACATTGAAATTTCTCTGTGTAGTGTAACCAATTTCATTATTTGAAGTTAATGCTACTGTGTCTATAAGTGTGTCTCAAAGGCCTAAACATATTTTTTTCCCCTTAGATGAAAATTTGACTTCAGAATTTTTAAGTATAATGGAGCCTAACACAGTCCATGGTGGCCCTCATTAGTTAAATTCACAAGGTGATGTGGCTAAAGAACCAAGTGAAATCAGGTCACGTACCATTTCATGGTTCTGGTACAAAAACAAGCAGTTCTTCTAGTCAAATCAGTAAACCAAGGTCAGAAGATGACATTCATTCAAGCCAAACAAATGGCAATCCAGTGGGTGCAGCGAGGCCAAAGGTTTAGCTCTGAAAACATTTTTTTACTAATCACAGCTATCATTAAAAAATATGATGATCTGTTTGGAACTGGCAAGGTCCGTACATCCTATTCCCAAAAATTAGTCAGCTGGAATGAAATATGGGCATCTGTCAACAGCACTGTATTCAGAACCATTAAGAAAAAAAGGTGTAACGACTGCAAAAGAATAGTCAAAACATTTTTTAAGAAGCCCTTCAGGCCAAAAAAACTGGAGAAGGACCATATCAGCCTGTTTAGTTCTCCAGGATCATTGCCATGTGAGAAAATGTCCTGTCTGGGGTACCTGGTGGCATGTATACAGAAGATACAGAATATCCATTCACTTATCAAACACCTGATAAGTTGTTTTTTGCCTTAACCTACAACCAAAATTTCATACTGATTTTTGTACTTGACCTTAACCATAAAATGTATTCGGACAAAAAAAAGATTGTTTCTCTTCACACTTTGCAACTCGTCTTGTTTTTGTATCTATATTTGGATAGCATCACATCTCCTATGTTTACTGTTAGCATGTATCTAAGGGTCAAATGGAGTTTAGCAACCAGAAACACAAATATTTGGAAACAGAAACACAAATATGGCTAGAGGATGTACTACATAGAAAGGCAAATGGGAAAAAGTCATAATAACATTGAAATATGACTCACACACACAAATACCTGCACTATGCTGTCCTGTCTTGCAGGAGTTGCATATTTTTGCACTTGCACTTTTTGTCTGTTGTCCGGTACATCTATGTTGTGTTGTGTAGCACCATGGTCCTAGAGGAACATTGTTTTGTTTCACTGTGTAATGTACAAACGTATATGGATGAAATGACAATAAACTCACTCTTGGCTCTTGAAATGTTGGTGTTGCAGTCATCCCCATTTAGAAACTACAAATATTGGGAAGAATGAGAAATTCAATTAACATTTCCACATCAAAAATGAGTCAGATTTAACATTCTTAACCCCCCCCCAAAAAAAGCATGCTCTAATATTACAAAATGTAAGGTTACGGTCAATCAAGCACTAAAGTTTTGGGATAATGTGTCTGTCATGTTGTTTGTCTCTCTATAATCTGGGTAACTATATAATCTATCAATCTAATCAATGTATCTATCCATCTATATATACCTAAATAGTGTCTAATTTCTATGTTAAGGGAGCGAGGGGGAGGAGAGAGAAAGAGAGGGGAATTTTTTTTGACGGTAAAGTTACACTAAATCAAAAACTCTGCAAATGCATTAGGAATAGCTTAAATTTCTGCATACGCATAAACAATATAAGGAGTAGCATAAATATTTTATGAACATTCTGCCATTTGCTTATGGATGATAAACACTTTCTTTTTTTTCTTTGTCTTTTTTTTTAGACCAACAACCAAAAAAACAACCACCTCCCATAGGACAATATTGTGCTATAGCACAAAAAAGCAATTTGGCCAAAAATAATAGTACATCTTTTAACACTTTGGGCAGATTTATCAAGGGTCGAATTTCAAAGCGAAAAAAATCAAATAGGTGTAGTACAATAGTCAATGTCGAAGGTTTTTTCCGCTAAATTAAAATCCTTTGAATTGTTAGATTCGTACGATTTAATCGTAAGATCGTACGATTTTACAAAAAAAACCTTTGACATGTCAAAACGTAGCCAACGGCTCATATAGGTTATAGGAGGTTCCCCCATAGGCTAAACAGCAATTCGGCAGGTTTAAGGTGTGAAGTGTCTAAGTCAAAGTTTTCAGTACTTCGATTTTCGAATGGTCGAATTTGTGAAGTATTTTCAATTTCTAATCGAATTTTGTCCTAATCGATGGTTGAAGTACCCAAAAATTACTTTACATTTTTGAATTTGAAAATTCACTTCGACCCTTAGTAAATGGGCCCCTTTAACAACGGATGCTGTTTCAAGTAACACTCCTAATCCATTATTCGCATCTTTATTCCAATGTGCCACCTTTTATGTGGCCTACACAAGGTCTTTTTTTTTGCAACAATTGATTGCCTACAACATCAATGTCCTCTCCAAATTGAACAAATACTTAAAATACTCAAACAGCAAACACTGCATTAGAACAAAAGCTCTAAAAAAAAAAAAAAAGTTCTAAAAGCCCAAATAATGACGTTGTTGATAATGCAACAATCTGTAGTGAAAAAAATGTAGACAATACAAGTCATCCTGTGAGTGAAATAGAATGTGAGGAAGAAGCACAATCACATGATGATGCTGTATTTTCAGAGGAGCCAGAGGAGAATCAGGAACCATCTGAAGATGACCATTCTGAAGGTGCTCTGGATCCATTCCATGTCTTGGATAAGGCATTCAAATCGTTCAACTATACATATACTGTTCCTATTCCTAACACAAATAAGATGCCATAATGAGATGACGAATTTGCATCATAGGAGTAATAGAGACATTTATAAATTACATTTTCAGCCACTGAGAACTGAGTACAATCAAATTGAAATCCTCAAGCAAAATTTGACCACACCTGTTTAAAATCGGTTGTTCATTGACACATATTGCTTGTAGAAAACACTAAAAAAAGCTCTGACATAACTCCCATGTCTAGAGCTGACAACACGCCAAACACTTGTGAATTGTTACGTGAGAATGAAATACAGATTGTGTCAACAAGATTGCCTGTGTTACACAAAACGGCTGAGACAACAAAGTGCTATAGAATGTCCCACTTCAAATATTTCAAAAAATGGGTAAGAAATAAGTGTTGAACACACAGTATAAAAACATAATTTTTTAAGACTTTATTATTGTCCTGATATATGTAAGTTGCTATGTGGATACTGTTATTTTGGTTGTGTAACATTTGCAGCAAAGTGCCTTTTTTATTTGACATCAATGGTCAGGTGTTTGTAAGTGGATTTAATTGTATTTTTTGCCACACAAAACACAACAAAAAACATCTTGGTGTAAAAATGGTGGCAAAGATTTTTTTTTTTTTTAATTGATCAATTAAGGGCCAGCATTTATTAGACAAAAGTTTCAACTAATGCAGAAGGACAAAGGCTTCAGTCTCACTCATGTACTCCAAACCTAACTTAAATGTTAAAACTAAGGTTTACTTACATTTAGTCGAGTTTTAATTCCAATTCTATAGAAACGTGTAGATTAAGGGAAAAAGTAAAAAAATCGTTAATAATTGAACATCAAACATTTATCTTTGGTTGTAACACCTATACTATCAATACCTTACTGAGATGTCTGGTTGCTAGGTACATTTTAGTATAGCAACCAACCTGTTTGAACGAAAGAGTTTACCGTATATACTCGAGTATAAGACGTCCCGAGTATAAGCCGAGGTACCTAATTTTACCTCCAAAAACTGGGAAAGCTTATTGACTCGAGTATAAGCCTAGGGTAAGAAATGAAGCCGCTTCTGGTAAGTTTCAATCAAAAAATTGAGGGTTTCTGCTCCCATTGGAGGTGCCGGCGTCTCATTTTTGGATGCCGGCGACCATTCTTGGACGCCGGCGAATATTCTTGGAGACTATTCTTGGACGCCGGTGACTATTCTTGGACGCCGGCGACTGTTCTTGGGCGCCGGCGACCATTTTTGCGCTTGACCCGAGTATAAGCCGAGGTAGAGTTTTTCAGCATATTTTGGTGGCTGAAAAACTCGGCTTATACTCGAGTATATACGGTAATGTGAATTGTAGAAGCTGTTATAGAAGGAAGATGTTGATAATGATTCAGTAAACAGCAAATAATACCCTCACGTAAAAAGCTATTTTGTGTGGGGAGGACAGTAAGAAATGTTTAGAATCATGTAATGTGCAAAATAAACTTGTCTAATAAATAGACATGGCTAAATAACAACATTACAAAGATCCTGATTAAAAATAGAAAGAGTGTACAGCGTGATATAAACTACAGTGAATTAAAATTAGCATGTTCATAGATGAAGTAGCATATGACATTTGTAAGCGAACCAATCAGAATCTCTTGTGTGATAGCATTTTAAATGAACTAACAAGTGCCCACAAACGATTTGCTGCCAGGCCTGGTTCCCATATTGACCTGCATCTGCAGGATGAACAGGAGGAGGATCTTCATGTTCTTCACATTCCATAGCTTCAGGTAATTGAAGACCCCCCAATAGATGATTTTCCACTGCAATAGTATGTAAAGTGTAGGCTGCTAAAATCATATGGCAAACTCTACTAGAGGAATACTGCAGAACACTCCCTGAATGATCCAAACAACAAAAGCATATCTTGAGTAAGCCAAACACATGCTCAATTGACATGTCTGGCCCTTCGATGTGCTCTGTTGTACCCATGTTCACCAGGTGTGGCTGGATTACTAATTGGAGTAGGCAGCCAGGGTCAACAACCATAACCAGCATTTCCTGCAAAAAGATGATATATGCTTAAATCAATATAGTGAGTTTTATCATTTTACATAGGCTAACCTTTATAAAAATGCAACACTTTACATTGTTCTTTTGTCATCTTTAATTCTGTCTACAATTGCATTTTTTTTTTTAAAAGGTTTTTATTTTCATTTTGCAATAAACAAGAAAGGAAAGAAAGGGGGAAAGATAGAAGGAGAGAGAATGCACAGTGTTTATCATAGTACATATAGAGATGCTGCTGCACTATAAACGTATGCTCAACTTGCTACGAACAGATTATAGACGGGCCAGCCGTAGTACAAATGAGAGTAATCGCAGAAGCAGCGCTAATCCTCAACTAAATGAATATCAAGCCAGGGGGCCCACACCTTCTGGAATTTCGCAGGGGAGCCTCGAGATTCATATGTTATTCTGATCGAGGGGAGCACAGCACTGACCAGGTTGATCCAACGTTCCAGGTTGGGATGCTTGTCACCCATCCATGTCATCACAATGACTTTTTTGGCATAAAAGAGTAAAGTCCTGGCCAGAGATCTAGATTTATTCAGCGGGAGGAGGTCATCTATAAGACTCAATAAGCACACCTCCGGATTGCGCACATTTGGGAACTCTAGATTGCCCACCATATAGTCAATCACCTCTATCCAGTATTGTTGAACCGGGGGACAATCCCATAGAAGATGCAAGAAAGAGGCGTCCGAAGCGTGGCATTTAGGGCAATTTGCATCAGGACGAAGACCCATTCTCATTAATTTCACTGGAGTACTGTATAGTTGATGTATCAGTTTGAACTGAATCGTTCTGTCTTTGATGGATATCAGGTCACGATATAACGAGTCGGTGGCTTCCTCCCAGTGGTCGTCGGTTAGAGTGGGGATGCAGTGGGCCCACTTGTGTCGAGCCTGAAGGAAAGGTGCAGGAGTAGAGCCTAGTAGTGAGTTATAAAGGCGTGATATAAGTTTAGAGGTTTGGGGGGTACGGAGGACCACTTCCATCGGGGGAGAGGCGTAGGCCACACTAAGCATGTTGAATTGTGCCTGAAAGGCATGTCTTAGTTGTAGAAATCTGTAGAATTGGACCTCTTTCCCACCCGTTTTGGCTTGTAGCTGTGTCAATGTAGGGAACGTTCCCTCTACTAGCAAATCTCCTAGAACTTTTATCCCCATTTGGGGCCAGTAATGCACATCTTGTAGGTTTTTTAGATGGGGGAGATGGGAGTTTCTCCAGAGAGCCAGATAGGGGGATATGACCGGGATGGCTGGCCAGCGATTTGACAAGCTAGAGTCCAGGCCTTATGTGGAGTCGAGACAGTGGAGGGGTATGATGGGTAATCGCCAAGCTTCCTATATGGCAAATGCCTGAGAGCTTCCCACGACCCCACCCGGAGGGCTAGTAGAACATTGCCAGTGTCAGTATCATCCGAGTGCAGCCAGCTGTGGATATATTGAATTTGGCTAGCGAGAAAGTAGAGATGTAGGTGGGGGAGCGCCAGGCCTCCCTTGGATATTGGAGCAGAGAGTAGTTTCCAAGAGAAACGGGGTACCTTGTTCGCCCACAGGAAGGGAATGAGAATAGAGTTTATGTTTTGAAAGATCATTTTAGGGATCCAAATCGGGGAATTGTGGAGTTTGTAAAGGAATTTGGGCAGATATATCATTTTGAATAAGTTGACTTTCCCCCACAATGTTAGGGGCAGGTTGGCCCAAATTCCCATAGTGGTTTTGAATTGGTTAATTACCGGGGTAACATTATCCTCTATGTAGGCCAGGGGGTCAGACTTCAGAAGGATCCCAAGGTATTTGAATTCCGTCACTCAGCGGAGGCCACAGGTGGCTACTGGTTGGACAGGGGTAGGGTCTATAGGCAATATCACCGATTTCTCTTTATTTATCAGCAGACCAGAGTAAGTACCAAATGTATGAAGGACGGACAGAGCTTCAGTGAGTGAGTGTTGATGATACGCTAAGAATAACAGGAGGTCATCTGCGTAGAGGGCCAGTTTGTCCTCCAGTAGACCATATCTATATCCAGAAATGTTCACATTTTGGCGTATCCGTAGTGCCAGAGGTTCAATAGCCAAAGCGAAAAGGAGTGGTGAGAGGGGACAGCCCTGCCTAGTACCCCGAGATAGGGGAAAGGGTGGAGAAAGCAGATTGCCAAGCTTGATTTGGGCCGAGGGTGCCTGATACAGAAGTTGGATCATTTGGATGAATCGCGAGCCAAAGCCGAATTTTTGGAGCGTTGCCCAGAGGTACGACCATTCGACCGAGTCAAACGCTTTGGCCGCGTCAAGAGAAACCATTATTCTAGCTCCACTGTTGTCATGAGTCGTTTGCATGTGGGTGAAAACTCTTCTTAGGTTGGTGGCCGTAGACTTTTCGGGCATAAAACCGGATTGGTTGGGGTGAATGATGGATGAGACGACCTTCAACAGGCGGGTTGCTAAAATTTTTGCAAAAATTTTGGCGTCGGTGTTGATGAGCGATATCGGCCTGTACGAATCACACAATTCTGGGTCCTTCTCTCCTTTGTGTATCAGGATGATGATGGCATTGTGGAATGAAGGAGGCAAGGCACCCGTCTCAATAGCATCCCGAAAAGTGTCATGCAAATGTCTTGTTATGTGCTTCCCATGCAACTTGTACCACGCCGTTGGGAAACCGTCACCGCCTGGTGTTTTCCCGCTAGCCATTGCAGATATCGCCTCAGCCACTTCCTTCTCCGTGATCGGATTATCCAAGTAACTGGCCTCAACGATCGACAGTCTGGGAAAGTCAATGCGGTCCAAGTATCCTTTAAGTTGTTCAGGGGAGTAGGAAGTCTTCGAGCTATAAAGAGCTTGGTAAAAGGTGGCGAAGCAGCCTAAGATGTCTTGGGGGTTGGTTACTAGGTTCCCTCCAGCGTCTTGAATTCGTGGAACTAGGGTCTGCATCTCTCTGGTGTGTGCTAGTCTAGCCAGGAGTTTGCCAGCCTTGTCTCCCTGATCGAATACCCTTTGGGAGGAGTACAGCAGCCGTTTCCTGGTTATTTTTGTAAGGGCTAGTTCAAAGTCTCGCTGGGCTTGTGACAGACTAGCTTGGGTAACGTTTGTTTGGTTGGATCTGTAGTCGTCTTCCGCCTCCTCAAGGGCTTTCTGAGCTAGTTCTACTTCCAGCTTATTCCCCTTTCTGGCTGCGGCAATACTGCTCTACAATTGCATTTTAATCTTTGTTTGTGGGGGGCAACTGAAGTGAAGAGAAAAAGCTTTTATGTAAAACAGCTAGCTAATTACAACAAATTCACTCCTAATGAACGCCTTTTGAAAGATTCATCTTTCATCCCTTTGCAATAAGGCCTGGTATGAGTGTTTAGTAGTAAGACATGTCACAAACATCATATACACAAAGGAACTGTACACTAAGGATGGATTTTCATTAAGAATGACTCGTAATAGTTGATGCTACTTAACAATTTTTAGCATTCTTTAAACAACACTAGTATGCAAGAAGAGTAAGATGTTTATTTAACACAATTAAACTATGCAAACATATTTAGTATTGTATGGAAAGTTGAAACAATACTTCCTACAAGCCAACCACCACTTAAATGGACCAGATTCAAAATTCGTGTAGACTTATTGTGCAGAATGTCTGCTTCCAGAGAAGGTGTCAAAAATATTCATCAATCGCATATTTGAATCACAAATGATTTGAGTGTTGATTGAAATGTTGCTCCTCACCAGGAGGGGGCAATAAAGCCACATGAGTACAATCTATTGCACCCATGACGTTAGGCAGACCTTGAACATAAAAGTCCCTTTTCACTTTCAGCCAATCCTGTCTGGTGTTGTGAAATTTTCTAAATAGATGACATCTTTTTTTTAAGAACTTGTAGAGCTTGAGTCATTGACCAAGAGAAAATGGATTGAGACAAGACCTTCTGAATTCTGAAATGATAAGAATGATTTGTGATGTCAATTGTTGAAAGGCCTATTTAGGATTGGTGTGGATATGTTTGAGTATAATAAATAAGATATTAAAACATTTTAATCACGTCAATATCTTTTTGAAGGTTTGTCTTGAAAAGGCTTTAGAGATATGAGAAAGCAATTTCTGCCAGTTCAAAGTGGAGTAGGGGAAACCGGAAATAATCGCAAACGACTTCACGCGATAAGTGGTTAGGATTGAGTTACAAAAAGTAAGCATTCCTGCTACTTTCAATGGGCTATTAGGCAGTGAAAACATAAGTAACGGAATGATTCATCGGTTAAAGTGTTTAGCATAATGAATTGCTTAGAGGACAAAAAGTCGCACTTATCACATGAAATTTACTATATCACATTGAATTGAATCGAGCCATGTATATTCTATAAGTCCAATGTGCTTCAAGATTTCTTCTGCCATTCTTATTTCTACTCCAGTATTTTTTAAGTGAAACAAAAGCTTTACATAAAGATTACTTTCTAGTTAGATCAACAAGTAAAACACAAACCTTAGCACCTAAAATGGAAGATTTTCCGTCACAGTGTATGAATGACAAATTGTTTTTCCAAAAGAAAAACCCAGGTGAAGTGTTCCAGAGAGATTAATCGTTGCAGTGTGTTCTAATCCTGTTCATGTATGCTGTCTGATATTGTGCCTGTGGCAACTGGACAGAGAGACGTCTTTCATCCAAAAGTCAAGTACTTGATAAATCCTGGCACAATTTCATACAGCTTTTTTTCTAATGTACTTTATGTCCTTATTCTTAAGGAACGTTCACTGTGAAAATTAAAAGCACTATGCAGATTTAACTTTAAATGAACCTTTTGAAACTCTAATGAATAAAATAGGGAATTATAATGGAAATGTGGCCTCACACATGCTGCATATGACTTTTGTTCTTCAATTTTTTAATAAAACATTACCATAATAAAATTTTATTTCAAACATCTGCCCACCTCTATAATGTGTATTGGTGCGCATTTAAATGGTATTTTCTGTATGAAATGGAGGGCTACTAGTCCAACACACAGTCCCAAAAATCCCTTCATTTAGATATTAAATTAAATGAATCCATTAATTTCCACTGATGTAATAAAAAAACATTCTTCCATCCCAAAATATTTGTCTTTTTTTTTGATAGACCCTAATAAAATGATGGTGAATTTGGAACTTTCATCTTAAAAATAAAAGTGCAGTAATCATAATTGATGCCATAGCAGTGAAATTGTTACTGTGTATTCAAAATAAAACTAAGAAAGCAAAGGTATATCAAAATCAATGCTTTCATGTGACATCCCGCTTACTCTGATCTATAACTAACATGGTAACAAGGTTATGTAAAAAAAAATGACGTAAGTGACCATGGTCAACTTTTCACTAAAGTAACTCCTAGGTACAAGCTGAAGGAGAAAAATACATTCGAAGAGTTTTTTATTTGCCGGAGAACAGGAAAAATCCAAATTGTTAATCTGACCAGTACCGGGATTAGGTTTACATTGAATTTATCAATAACATCATACTTGTGTTTTCTCACTTGTAACCACAATTTAGAACTTTCCAATTTATTTACCAGTAATATCATTTCAGGGAAAGAAATCAACAGTTCTATCTTGAGGTTAAACCACTTTTGGGGGAATGTAATAAAAGTCGGTAACGGAAAAAATATTCGCAATGCGAAAAGTTATGCCTCTGTGCGAACAGATTTGCCTTCGTGTGAATTTAATATAGCTTTTGTGAACCTGGAAACTGTTTAGCAACCACTTCCGACAGTAGAAGAAGGTTTGCGAATTTTATAGTTAGTGCCAGTGCGCAATGAATGTAATAAAACTTCTTACTAAAAAAGATGATTTGTTTGCTCCAAAAGATTACGACACATTCAAACATTCTTAAAAGTGGGCAATGTGCAATTAAAATTTGCAATGTTCAATTAAAATTTGCAATGTAATAACAGTTTAAGGAAGAGTATTACATTACATTTTCATATAAGGTCTGGTGCCACTGTATGTTGAAACAGTTTACCTACTTCCTCCTTATTCCCACTTATTCCCAGTAGGGGATTATTTGTGGGAATTTCTATAGGACCCCAGTTGATGGTTTCAATTGATATAATTTTGCTGGGCTAATCTATCAGCATGCAATCATTATATATGAGTTAGCTTCCAGTTGTAAATGTTTGAGTAGTGGTTGAAGGTCTCTCCTTGTATGGAAAGTGTGTAGAACTTTCTTTTTTGTCCCTGGACCAACAAGAGATAACTGCTTTGAGGGATAGGCACAACTCACAAAAACTGAGTAATTTTCAGGCAGTTTAGTCAGACTAATTTGATTGCTTTTTATGATGAGGTAAGTAAGATGCTGGACAGTGTGGGGGGGGGGGCAGTAGATGTGATCTAAATGGATTTAGCCAAAGATTTTGATACTGTGCCCCACAAACGACTGCTTTCTAAACTAAGGTCTGTTGGGCTTAATGAAGTCGTTTGCACATGGATAGGAAAATGGCTACAGGATCGGGTACAGAGGGTGGTTGTTAATGGTACATTCTCTACTTGGAGTAAGGTTCTTAGTGGGGTCCCTCAAGGCTCGATATTGGGTCCACTTTTATTTAACTTGTTAATTAATGAATTAGGGGAGGGTGTTGTAATGTATCAGTGTTTGCAGATGACACAAAACTATCCAGCCCAATTAATTTCATCCAGGATGTGGAATCCTTGTAACAGGATCTTGACAAACTGGCAATCTGGGCAGCTAAATGGCAAATGAGATTCAATGTTGATAAATGTAAAGTCATGCACCTGGCAACTAAGCTGGTAAAAGGTTTGGAAAATCTTAGCTATGAAGAAAGACTGGCTAAATTGGGGATGTTCACGCTGGAGAAGAGGCG
Organism: Xenopus laevis; assembly: GCF_017654675.1. Taxonomy (NCBI): domain Eukaryota; kingdom Metazoa; phylum Chordata; class Amphibia; order Anura; family Pipidae; genus Xenopus; species Xenopus laevis. The sequence goes on along the minus strand of NC_054373.1, from coordinate 136,658,928 downwards.
TTTAAGGGGTGATATGATAACTATGTATAAATATATAAGGGGATCATATAATAATCTCTCGAATGCTTTGTTAACCAGTATGTCTTTCCAGCTAACACGAGATCACCCATTCCGTTTAGAAGAAAAGAGGTTCCGCCTAAATATTTGGAAGGGGTTTTTTACAGTGAGAGCTGTGAAGATGTGGAATTCTCACCCTGACTGTACTGGCTGATATATTAGATAGCTTTAAGAAGGGTTTGGATGGCTTTTTAGCAAGTGAGGGAATAGATTGTTATGGAAGATAGCTCATAGTCCAAGTTGATCCAGGGACTAGTCCATTTTGGAGTCAGGAAGGAAATTTTTTCCCCCCTCTGAGGCAAATTGGAGAGGCTTCAGATGGGTTTTTTTGCCTTCCTCTGGATCAACTGGCAGTTAGGCAGCATAAAAAAAGTTAAAAGGTTGAACTTGATGGACATGTGTCTTTTTTCAACCGAATTTACTATGTTACTATGTATTTTACTATCTTCTTGGTCAACTACCAGTTAATGTAAATGGGTTTCACTTAGACAAAAAGGTTGAACTTGATAGATGAATATTTTTCTACCATGATACAGAGATTATTTCTAACCAGGTAACTTTCCAACTCGTGCAGTCTGTGACTGCCATCTGTGCTTGCATCAGTATCTTTAAATTGACTACAGTTCCACCAACAGACAAATGTGTGTATACTTATAACACAAATAACTTATTTTCGAGTCCTGCTGAAAAAAAAAAAATTTTCAGCGCAATAGGCAATGTTTAATAAGTAATGTAGTATATTTTAATGTTTTTTAGATAATTGCTGAATGTATAGTATGTATTTACTTTATTGTATGTGTGTGTTTTATTCTACTGAGCTTCTGCATAGACTTGCAATTGCAAAATAGGTATTTAAATATGTTTATCCTACCACAACACAATTTTCCCATTTGGAATCACAAAAAATTATATATAATTAGGGCTATTTGGATCCTCTTTCCCATGTTGCTCCCACAAACGCACCTTTTTGAATTCTGAAACATTTTAGTGGAATACAATGTGTGATATTTTTCCTGTTTGAGAAAATTATGTCAAAACATCTTGTGTTTGCTTATTTTAAATCACAGTTGCCTTGACTACATTTCCCTTGAATGGTTGCTTCTTTTTTAAGCTGACAAGAATTGCATTTCATTCATGTATATACTCTTTCCATTTGTTAATGTAGAATACATATTCTGTCATTCTTTAGTGGCCCCTACTGGAAGCCGAAAGATTTCTTGAGTAAACACCTTCATAAATTAGCTTATCGCTTATTTACATTTGAAAATTGCTTTGAATGGCCATTTGTTATCACAACCCTTTTTCCATTCAGTGTATACGGAAGGAAATGCTTATTGCTCCTAATTATAGAAATAAATGAATAATACCACTGTGTAAGCAGTAATTTAAAGAGATTTTTTCTTCCCATGCATTTTCATTGTTTCTTCATTACAGTTTATAATATACATCTGAAAATCCCTTACATTTCATATGCTCATTTTTCAGTTCATTATTATGTAAATCAATGAAAAACAGTGCAGATTTATACAGATCAGCACAGATTGATATACAGTTGGACAGACAGATCTAATAGCTGTTTTAAATTAAATAAAACACCTAAATGTGTTCCCTATTACATATTAAATCTTCATTTGTTTTGAAACATTTCATCATTTTGGAAAATAGAGTTTTCGTGGTTGAATGTTATTAATTATGACAAGAAGTAGAAGATATATTTATGTACACATTTAAATGTTTTATAAAATATTAGTTTTGGAGTTTCATTTCACTTTTATAAATAATATAGTATAGTATAATGGCCCATTACTTCCTCCATCAAAAAAATTACAGTAAACAAAACAGAAAACATAAGGCAAAGTTTCAATGGGTATTTGCCTTCATATTAAACTAGTGGTCTCCTATTAGTACAATGTTTGTTTCTTGTGACTGTGGATTTTGCGTGTGCCCAAAACAGGCTTGTGTTCATGCATGCGCCTGGCAAACCATCATTCACGAATGAGCACCGGGACCCCCGGAGTTTGGAACCCAGTGGGCCCCCATTGCGCCAGTCCGACCCTGATCAAGCAAATAGCCTTTTTCCCAGTATGCAGGAAACAAGCTGCTGGATCAGGTTACATTGCATTAATTAGCATCCTTATCAGCATTCATCTTGAGTCCTGTAAATGTAGCCAATATATAATATTAGTGTGTCTAGAAAAAAGACATTTTCTTTTTGGCACAGTATTGCTGTCTGGGACTTGTTCAAGCACTTCTAGTAATCTGGCTATAATTGTTATTGTGTATTGTATTAAAATGTATAGGGACTGAATATGTTTCTTGCCCTTTTTTAATGGCTCTGATATGTTCCAATAACTGTATTTTAAGGTGGTTATTTACTAAACTCGGAATGCAAAAATCACGAATTTATTAAACCCCTAGGATGGAAAAGTCTGAATCAGAAAATCCGGCATCTCAGACCAGTCGAGGCCGCATATAAGTTAATGGGAGAAGTCCCACTGATTTTTTGATGTGTGCTGGGTTTTGTGCAATACCCCAAAGTGAAATTCCAAAAAAAAAGTGAAATTCGTGAAAATCAGATGGTAATATAAAAAAAATCGTGAAAATCTGATTTTTCCCCCGAAAATGTGCTTTTTGGGAATATGTAATAATAAATAAACGTAAAAACCTGAGCGGATTTGATCGGAGTTTGTAGCAGAAAATATTGAGATAAATCCAGACTTTGATAAATAACCCCCTAAGTGTTCTGTTTGTCCTCCAATCATGCCTGGGCACCCACATTCTAAGGCATAAATAACATATTCTGATTAATGTTATATGTAATGGTTTGTTTTTCTCCTTCTCTACACCTCTCCACGTCTTTTTATTGCATTCCGTTTTCCTGAATTTTCTTTTGTGTTAGGGTATTCAAGTTGTTATTTTTTGCAATTATAGATTTGAGTGGGAGTGCCCTCCGTTATTATTTTAGCTGTGCTACATATTTTCTGAGACATCTGGGAAAACCAAAAATCGTGTTAACAATGTTAACTTAAAGATTGGCTCTTTATTCATCAACTCAACTAAACAACCCACTGCTGGTGAGATAGACTGTACTCTATCTAAGAATAGCACTTTACTGTTGTGGTAACTATTGGTTACTATTAGTGATGGGCGAATTTCTCCTGTTTCGCTTCACTGGAAAATTCTTGAATTTCCCGCAAAATTTGTGAAACAGCGAAAAATTTGCAAAACTTGAATTCTGACACCCGTGCCAATTTTGAAGCCCGCGTAAATTTTGACGCCAATGTTAAAGTCAATGGGCGTCCGAATAGTGTTGACGTGCAACGGTTTTGACGAGAGTGATGGCTCTGACGTGCGTCCAAATTATTTTGATGACGGTGATTTTTTGCTGGAGTTTCGATAATTTATTCGCCTGTGGTAAAAGCACAAATTTGCTGCAAATTTGTGCCTGGCAAATTAATTCGCCTATAGCTAGTTACACTCCCTAACTGGTTTGTATAGATCTGAAATATCACTTGTAGGCCTTTAACACTTGAGCTGTTTTAGTTTCTGCTGTCGTGCCAGGGAGAACAACAACCTATTTTCATTCACTCATCATTTCCAACTATTCCAGATTTCAAACTATTGAATAAAGAATGTTTGCCTTATAAAATGTTGTATATTTTTGCTGTCAGGAAATAGTGTATATTTACTGTAGGTGCTGGATGAACAGATAAGCATTAAATTAAAAATAATTATCATGTTTAATTAATAGCATTACAAATAGCAATATGAATGCTATATGATTGCCTCCATAAATGCTATTGGCTAACATTGATGATACTGATATTTTACATTTTCTTGGTCATATTGAACATATGGTACAAATGGTGTTTCTTGAATACTCCTACATTTTAATTTGAGAATATTTCTTTAAACTGAAGCAGTAGCATGATATGTAATGTGTTAAAAAATAAACTATACATGTATCTGGTGAGAAGGTACCAAAAAGCAACACATACAAGGCACCTAAAAAAGATGAGGCCTGAAATAACTGGTTTTGCTTTAACAAGAGAATGAGAGGGAGCAAGAGTTACTGGAAAAAAGTCAGAAACAGTGACAGACAGAAAAATAATCTCAACTGAAACAGCAGCATCCAGTAAAATCAGTCGGAGCCTCTGGTAACCTCATGACTTGTTTCCTGTAGTTGAATTTCTAAAAAGAAGTCTGCTTTAATAACCGTATCTACGTCTTCTGTAATATGCATAATCCAGTGGGACACTTCAAGCCATGCAGAACAGAAATCAGGTAGAAGGACCTGGGTATTTTTATATCCACACATTGTGATATTGGAAAATAAGAAGACAGATCCATTTTTTTCAGTTTAATGCCAGAAAAGGTACAAGTGTTTATAACCACAAACCAGCGAAATCAATTGAACAGTTCTAAATGACTCTTATGGCAGTCCTAAAATTTCAAAATATCCATGAAAATATAGTTTTCTATCTATACTGTATCTATATTCTTTTGCATAATTTGATGGATACATTTCAGCTTTCTTATGGTTATGTTCTGTATCCAATATTTGGCTTTTTTTTTTGGCATGTAACCAAGACCTGGAGTGGGAAAGCAAAACATTTTCCCCTTGTTAGCCTTTTCCAACGTAGAACCTATGTGTATTAAGCACCCTGTCTGACAAACACTTTTCTTAGCATTCTAATTTCCTTGCTGTGTAATTAGTGGCGCAATGGTTAGCTTTGCTGCCTTCAAATTCAGCAAGGGGGTTGTCTTCAAGGAAAATGTATGTTTTCCATGTGTCTGCAGTTTTCTTGTTTTCTCCCACATTCCAAAAACATACAGGAATGTTACATAAATCCTTATGAAATTGACCTAAGTGTGTGTTCATATTTATAAGAACCTTAAATAGTAAGTTCCACTGGGGGAGGGTCTGTAAGGTTATGCACCTGGGATGCAAACATATGCAAGTCATACCCCGAATGGGACTCCTTGAGGCAAATACTGTCAATAATGTACTTAGCTGTAGCATACAATGCTTGTCAGAAGCTGCAAGGACAAAAAAGTTTTTTCAGCTCTAGATTTGTGGAAGGAGAGGGTTATCCTTCCAGTTTACAAAGCTCTGTAAGGCTTCATCTAGAATATGCCATACAGTTTTGGTTTCAAGTGCTCAAACAATATATTACTGAATTAGAGAGGGTCCTAAGCTGGTAAAATGTATGGAAAGTCTTAGCTATGAAGAAAGTTGGCTTGGTTATACAGGAAGAGGCACTTAAGGGGATAACTATGCATAAATATTAAGGGGACCATATAATAAATACTAATACATATTTTAGTTACCAGGAGGTCCTTCCAGCAGACACAAAGGCATCCAATCTCATTAAAAGAAAATACATTCCAACATATTTGTAAATTATTATTTTACAGTGATGGAGATGAAGTTGTGGAATCAGTTGTACTAGCTGGTACATTAGATGATATAATAAATTCTTCCAGAAGGGGTTGGATGGCTTTTTTAGCAAGTGAGAAACAAAATAGCTCTTCACACCTAGTTGTTTCAGGAACTGGTCGGAATAATCATTTTGGGTAAGGAAGGAATTTTTTCGCCTCAAATTGGAAAGGCTTCAGATGGGGGTATTTTTGCCTTTCCTCATAGTTTAATTCTTCCTTCCTTTTAAGTAGTCTAGTCATACATCTCTGTAGTCTCTCAAGCTCATTAAATATCCTCCGTAAGGACTGGGGCCCAAAACTGCACTGCATACTCAAAGTGAGACCTCGCCAGGGACCTATAAATTTCATCCTTCAAGTTAATGCTTTTTTCATGAAAGACAATACTTTATTTGCTTTAATAAACAAGGGAAAGTTGTGCTCACCACAAATTTTATAAAACAATTAAGCATGGGTTCAATGAGGCTGTGACCACAAAATACATACAAGAGGTCCTCTGCACTTAACCCATTATAAATATATTTATAATGGGTTGATAGTGGGTTGAGTGCAGAGGAACTCTTGTATTTGTCTATACTTTTTTTTGCTGTAGCAAACACCAAATGACAGTGTCTAGAGTTATAGTTTGTTATGCACAAAAGTATATAAATACCATTTATGTTTTTTCTACCAAAGTTCATAAGAAAAATTCAGGGTTCCCTTATCTGTTTGAATCTGCATATGTATTGACACCACAAGCATGAGTGCTTGGAGTGTTAAATATGGAGTGATGACTTTAAAACAAAGAAACCACAACTTTGGGCTTATTTATCAAAAATCTGATTTGTGAGGTTTTAGAGGTTTTTTTCTGTTTCGAATAAACTCACATTTTAAAAAAACTCAAATGTTTGCTTATTTAATTAAAAATCGGAATAAAAAAAAACGTGATTGAATAAATTCATACCTTGAATTTGTGAGTTTATTAGCTAAAAAAAACTCGAATTTGCGAGTTTACCAGCTCGAAAAAACTCAAAAATCTCTAAGTAAAAAAATTGGCTTGAATTTTGCCTTTGACCACTCCCATTGACTTCTAAATTAACTTGCAAGCTTTTAGATGCCGAAGTTTTACATTTGAGTTTTTGTGTGTAATAAATACCGAACATTGAAGTTTTTGAAAATATAATAAAAGTTTTTATGCAAAAAAATCAAAAAGTGGAAAAAAATTGAATTTGAGAGTTGTGTGATTTACCAAAACAAACCCTTATTTGTACCTGCACTGATCTTACAAGAATGTGTAAATTTTGAAATTTACTCTCTACTATCTGCAAGTTTGAAAATATATTCTTGTGGGTGCCCCCATGGCCAGATACAACCTATGAGTCACCAGTTGGATAGTCCTTATTTAAACAGTTAACAAAGAAATATTAGTCAGCAAATAATTTAGATCATACCATATCAAATAATATACATGGCATATAGAGATCAATATATATGTTTTACATATTTTACCTTGGACCATTTTATAATGTTCTGTATCACACACTGATCACCTGACAGGGAACCATACAGGTTCTAACTGTAACAGGAAGACGTGTGGGAGTAAAAGATACAGCTTTGTCCATTAATTGGTTAATGTAACCTGACATGTACATGTGTGTGAGAATGATGGAGAACTTTAATACATAAAATGGTACTGTTTTATATTTGATGATCCAACAATACAAAATATTTACATAAAAATTAAATATGATGTTTTGATATACATTTTAATGTATATTTTAGAGATATCTGCAACTGTTAGAAGCATCGTGTCCCAATTGCTGTAAAAAGAATAAACTAGATTTCTTTTTAATAAACTAGCATGTAGAATTCAGATTTTGCTGCCAAGAATGATGTTACTTTCATTACTTAAAAAAATACTCAGTTGAATCTGTTGGAGACTAGATTGTTCTCTTGTGTGCTGAAAAACTATTCTAGCACCAAATTGCAGCTAAATTAAATGTTGCTAAGGGAGCTGTACTATGCATGCTGGAGAAATTTTCACAAACAAACTCAGTTTCATCCAAAGCAAAACCAGGCAGATCTAATGTGACCACAGCATTTAAAGACTTGTATATCAAGATAAGGAGAAACAGCAAAGCCAGATGATGATAGAACAACATCTGAATAAGTAACAGTACAGTCAAAAGAAAATTGCAACATTTCATGAATTTTGCAGTTGTACTAAAAGATGATCATGTGAGGGAATAGCCACATAATATGGTGGTGAAAGTATTTACAGAAAAAAAAAATAATTTCACCAAAGGAAGTACTTCTCAAATTATGTAGAAGAGTTGTAATTTTCCAGCAGTTCAGTGATCCTAACATACATCAAAGATTTGCCAGACTAAGAAATGCCAATGAGCACTGAATTAAGTGGCTTTTTATCCACAATCACCAGGCCCCTGCCCCATTCACAAGAATCTCCAAATATTTTACAATTACAGAAACTTGTAAAATTGATGATAGAGAGAATATAAGCAGCGTTTAAGGAAAATGACAGACTTATCAATTACTGAAATTATTTAAATGCCAAACATTTTTTAACTATAACAGATATCTAAACCACAAAAAATAAATATACTCGTGAGTGAGTGAGTGAGTGATGGGCGAATTTCTCTCTTGCTTCACCGAAAAATTTGTGAATTTCCTGCAAAATTCGCGAAAAGGCGAAAAATTCTCGAAAATCGGAAAGTTCAGGAAAAAAATCTTGAAATTCGAGCGTTTTCACAAAAAATCTTGAAATTCGGACTTTGTCATGGAAAAATTGTGCAATTCTAAAGTTTTCACCAAAAAAATTGATCAATTCGAACGTCCACGAAAAAATCTATCAGTTCCAACGTTTTCACTAAAATCGAGCAATTCGAATGTTTTCACAAAAAAATCGAGCAATTCGAACGTTTTCACAAAAAATTGAGCAATTCTAACGGTTTCACGAAAAAATCAAGCAATTCGAACGTTCTCACGAAAAAAACCATGAAAATCGGAAATTGACTTCGGCAAATTTTCACCGGCAAATTTTCACGGGAGATTCGCAAATTTATTTGCCGGCGGTGAAACACAGAAGTTAAAAAAATTATTTATTTATACAAATTAAAAACCACACAAAAAGGCCACTCATGTATTTAGATATAATCTACAGTCTGGTCATTTCCCTATGGGACCAGACTGTAAATAATATCCTTATAAACGTCGCATTCTGACGTCAGAACGCGCCGTTTATAAGACAGAGACATCACCTGCACGGCAACTTCCTCCATGCTGCCTTTCCTCCACTCGTCTCCCCTCCCATCTTACTTTCAGGCACAGGAGAGGTCTTAATTCACATGCCTTGCTTCTGTCCCTCTGACTCTCAGCATCGGCCCCTTAGTCTTTCTCCCTGCCCCTTTGTCTCCGGTTTCGCAAGAGTTTGTGCAACTGCAACTCAGAGCGCAGCCTCTCCCCATGTGTGTGTGTGTGTGTGTGGAGCCGTTGCACAGATCCAGGTCAGTAGGGCACCTCACACACATTCCGGATGCCGTCCCCGCCCACCAAGAGGCAGAGCGCTGGGAGTGGCCGCTCTTACAGTGTAACCTCTCTGCAGGCTGTCTGATTCTGTGCAACAATGGTGGTCAGCAGCCAGGAGGGGGCTACTACAAAGAAGGGGTAAGATGCGCACCGAGGAGATGCCTGCAATGTTCTGCACGGTATTTGGGTTGTGATGTAGGAAAAAGGAGTTTGTTTAAAGTAATAGGGGTGGGACAGTACAGGTACATTATACTCTGTTATAAAGGGGTCAAAAATAAGCAGAACAAAACTGGAAGAAATACAAATAAAGGTACAAACAGAACTACAGGGAAACTCAAGAAACAAAATTAAATAAGGTGAACACACACAGAGGGAACAAACACAAATTTAGCAGACACAAAAGTAAACACAACACATTGTAGCATTTTGAAGAACATACATGAAAGCCATACATTAAAGTGAGACATTTCACACAAAATGTAGATTATAATGCATAATGTACCCCCTATTTAAATTTATAAAGATATCAGAAGTCACCTCGGAGTTATGTGACCTGTATAAAAGCACTCAGCCTGCGGCCTCATGCTTTTATATGGTCACATAACTCCTCGGTGACTTATAAATATCTTTATAAATTACAGTATGGGGTACATTATCCACTATATAAAGCTTTGCTTTGCAGCCTATTCTTTATTATTACAACAGATATCTATTGCTTCCTCTGTATTATGGTACAAAAAATCTACATAACCACATATCTAAACTAGCTGGGCCCTACTGGAAAAAAAAATCATAAGCAAATACAATTTTTCTTTTACACTGTACTTGGAGATTATGATAATATTAAAGGATTCCTTGCTATGTATTTTAAAATGACAGTATCATTTTCTAACTGTAGAATCTGTTAATTTAAAGACTAAATTAGCTTCCATTGATTACAGAATAAACAAATTCAGGATACATTTGCACAGATTGCAAATTAGGAAGCATCATGAACATCTATATGTATTTAACTTTGTGATAGTTCTCGGCTATTTTTCTCTGCAAATCCTTCCACTGACTTTTGTGACTTTCTTTAATACTGTAAGCTAAGCTAGTATATCTAACTTGTAAGCTTTCTACAGCAGTGCTTGAACTTATCTCTTTCCCCTTATCTTTTAATTTGTTCAGAAATAGCACCTACTATCTGAGAAGTTGCTCATTTTAAGAAACATTTTCACACTAACATTTTTGGTGTGACATTCAAAAAACATTTTACCGACACGTGAAAGTTGTAAAGACATTGGTTTTGGACTCCAATCTAAGCACTCTAGCAAATTGCAGCTTATACAAACACATTATTGATGATATTTAGTGAAGCTGTAGTCCAGTAACATTGGGTTTCTAGGCAATATTACACAAAAAAACTTTTCCCCCAAATCATCAAGGCCAAGACCCTATAAAATTCCAAAGAATTATTCAATCAGATTCCCACTTGATTTGTAAAATTCAGGTCCAATGTTTCTGCAACTGGAGCTGGATGCTGTCAATGGTTTTTCTGCAGTATGGGCTGCCTCTTACACTGTAATTTAATAAAGTCCAAATCAGGCCGGAATTGTCATCTGGGTACACAGAGGCCAGCATTCTCCACTGGCAGCACCTGCTCCCATAGGATTGCATTCACAGGGGAATCTATTGCATGCCTAGACCCCAGTGACCTGCGTCTGAACTTAAGGTGTGCCTGGGCGACATGCTGGCCCTTTTATTTGTGCTGTCCTAGGCCTGGTCCTTTGTGGCCTTGCCATGAATCCAGGCCTGGTCAAAATGATACAATAATCTCCATATTTAAAATAACTGCAAAATGACTGACACTAATGGTAAACTGATTTGTCAATGGTGAATTCTGCATCTGTAATAAAGCTATTCATTTCATTGCTGAATTTTCTTGCAATTTTTGATCTTCTATATTAGAGAACTAAGGAGTGCAGTAGGACAGTTTTATGGACGGTTTACAACCCATTGGCATATTATATTAATTTGGTTAACCTACAGTATTTTATATACCTGCCATAGTATTTACCCTCCTGAAAACAACTTTTACAACTTCACTTCTCTGATTTTGTTTGGGAATATTCTGTCCCTATTTATATTCTTATTTTTTGGTGATTATTTAAAAAAAATTTCATCACGCAAACCCAATGAAACTATTAGGCTATTTATTAGCTTATCTGTCTTCCACCTGATCAAAAGCTAATGGGGCACAATTTCTTAATTGTTATTTAGTGAAATACAGCAATTGTCACTGTGCTTAGCTGTCTTTGGATTTAGGTATGGCCTTGCTTGTAATATTTCATTTAACAAATGATTGGGCCTATTTATAAAGTATTGTTATATATTAACAAGATTGTAAAAAAAGGTTTAAAATCATATTGTTGTAGTATTGCTGTAGCATATATAGTTATGCAATATGTGAATAATATAACTCCAAGAAAATCTGCTATAACTGCTCCACAATTTCATATAGAAACCTGTTTGGAGAACTTTTATGCTTGTTATTTTCTAGAACTTTAGTCCCACTGATCTCAATGATCTTGAACTTGTAAAACTACCCGTGGAGAGGAGGACACAGGCATATATATTTATTTCTTTTAATTCCCACCTTCTCGGGACATAACAGAACTGGACAAACTCAGTAGCAGACAAATCTGTGGTGTACATAATAATCTCATTGCTTTTCTCTTTTTAGCTTTTAGAATGCCTTTCTAACTAGTTTTATCATTTCCCTGTCGACACTATCACTTTCTAACTCTGGAATGTATTTTTAAATATATTTCCACCAGAAGCTTTGCATTAGGTAATAATCTATGCTCACTATGACTTGTAAGTAGCATTACCAATTTATTACCAGCTGTGTATGGCATTTGCAGGCATGACATTAAAATATCAGTGCACTTTTTTTAGATCAGATTATCCTTTGCCTCTTATAAAATGTCTTTATTAATATGTATTTGCAGGTAGAGTACATCTAATAACCACAGATACTGTGTAAGGCATGCACATTTTTAAAACTTTCCTTTAATTAAAAAATCTCTCATGGTTTAGCAGTCTTATAATATAATTAAAATGTGGACATAGAGAAAAATTATTGTATTATGGATTATTAAAAATAAAGGCCAACAAGGAAATTAAACCGCAGGTACAAAATCTAAGGAAATGTGTTTTAGTTGTACCCATCAGGAAAATTAGATAACTGAATACACAGGCAGTGTGAAAAAATAGGTTCCATAATATTATAATGTTTTTTTTCTGTTGAACTTTCAATGTTATCAGACAACTTTTATCAAAAACATATACTACTTTGGATGATGTATCTTCTGTATAGAAACTATAGTGGGAGAGAGAGCGTGTATACTTTTCCATCATCAATATAGTCAAGCAGTATGTGAATGTTATATTAATCTGATATATATAATTCTAATATACTTTGAAATAATAGATATGAAAATACAAATCTTTATAGGTATCAGAAGTACAGCAACATATTTTTTCTCCAAAAATTATATCACTACATGCCCCAGATATAATGATATATAGGCAACTTGCAAAGGGTTGTGTGTAACAGTGCAAATATGTTTGTCAGATGCACTTACATAATAAATTACATACATTAAAAATAAAAAATGGAAGTATAGTTATTGTATTACTTCTATTATGTCCCTATCCTGACAAATATTGGTATAATAATAAAGCAAAAACATAAAAGGTATTCTGTTTTTACATAAAATTTGACACAAAATCCCCCTAATCACCCTAAAACAACCAGCCCTTCTGACTGTACTCCAGGTACCACCCTGAACTCTATAGCAAAAAGCCGGTGTCACATATTTTATCCAAAGACACCCTACTAGTATTTAATTGGGATCAACAAGAAGCACTATTATTTTTACTGGTTCCAAATGAGTACAAATACTCCCCTTAACACTGGCTCTGTAACTGGGGAACATATGAGAAGAATTCGATTCTTAATGAGCTACTTTCAGATTAAGTTATATTTTAAAGTATTTAATTTACAAACATTACAGTAACATAAAAAAATATATACTAGACAATAAAATGCAGGTATAAAGGGTGGCTAAAGTGCAAAAACCTAAAGCAACATCCCTTTTAAAGGTTCTGCAGCATAGTCAGTCAGTGAAGAGTTTTTGATTGCAAACTCTGAACACAAGCAGCATTTAGTCACCAAGGAAACTGATGACTGTGCTTGTGTGGCAGGCTAAACACAGTCTGCCCCACATTGCTTTATCTAACAGTTATGTGTGAAAATTAAAGAATAAATAAAACACTTGATAAAGTTCTTTGCCCAAAACATGTAGGGTCATAGTTATCAAGCTTTGAAATAACAAAACGTTGTTTTTTTATTTGCCTGTCTGTATTCTCACCGTTGTTTATTCGCTTTAATGTATCTTTTATTTGTGGTCTTACCAAAAACCATGAATAGCAATTTATCAAAACTCACGGGTCCTCCATACTATTTTCCCTATGCTTCACATAAGACCCAATACTTGCTCTACCCTCTTCTTTATGCCTCCCTGGAGCCACCTCCCTCTCCTTGGACTCCTTGCCCTTCCTTCCTTCCTTCCTCTTCTTTCCCCTGGGACTCTCTACCTTCCCTGCCCATTTTTATAGAAGCCTCTACCTGCCCTAACCCCTTTACCCTCCCCTGGGACTCTCTACCTGCCCCCCCTCAAAGTCTTATAAGCCTGCTCCCCCAACCCAGGGTCATTTGACCTTCTCCCCCAAATTTCCTCCCTGGGTTATTCCTCTCACTTCAAAAATACAAGGTACTTCTCTGCCCCTATCTTGACCCAAGACCCCCAGCCCAACACACCCATTATTCTTGTTCTGCCTCCTCAACTGGCACTTTTTTACGCAAAAAATAATAATGAATTATTTGTGCAGCTCAACAAAAGAGATCTTGTGTAACACTGGTGTAACTATAGAGAAAGCAAACCCTGGACCATAGGCCTGGACCATGGGGCCTGCTTCCACTATAGTGCTAAATAAATCCACTCAACTGCTCTCCTACCTATGGAGAGGAGTAGCAGAAGTGAGTAGGTGGAGAGTGGGCAGGTGGGAGCTGAGTAGAAATATCTTTGCCCCTCAAAAAGATTTTCAGCACCAGCCTGTTATACCACTTCTCCTAAACTTTCAAAATAACAAGTGAGGAAAATGGCTGCTAGAAAACTTTCTGTACTTATCAGGCCCACTTAATAAAACAGGCCATTATATATTTCCAGTCCTCCAGCCAATTACTTTGTTACCTGGGTCAACCTAATCCTATAAGTCTTGATAAGAACAGTAGCAAAATTGAGAATTAACCTCCCAAAATAGTTTGTAATAATCATCTATAAAAACGTACATATTGTTTTGTTTATAGCCCAAATGAAATATGTTAATGAAATCAGACCTTTATATCAGTGGAACAAAGCTGGAGTATAATTGTACAAATGTATCTGAAAGGACCTGCCTGGGATTTCATATGACTAAATAGAGAAACATTTGGTAATCACTTTTAGCCACCACAACATGAAATGTGATGTTATGAAATGTAGGGGGTGCTACACAAACTTTACCTTTCCTGAAATGCTGGAGGGCACATACGCAATTACAGTTGACAATAGTAGGGAAACATGGAAAACATTCCGCCAAATGAAGATCTCCTTTAACCATAAGGTAATTTGTACTTCAAATTCAAATGTTCTAAGTTTCCAGTGCCCACTTTAAAGTTGAACAAACTTACAATCTTTTATAACTATTAAGGAATTTAACTGAAAGCGGAGAGAAAAATCTTTGAACACAAGATTCTAAATTGTAGGGACATCGTGTTTTTTTATAGACTTTAAAACATGATTGATTTAGCACTGATTTTTTTTTTTATCCTTCCAGAATAAACTGTAATGAGCAAAATTACATATCTGTTTTTTTCATATGTAATCAACAAAGAGCAGTTCCTCTTCAAATCAAGTGCTAATACTTAAAGTGATTTAAATAATGGCTGTCATTTCTAAATCTCATCATAGTGGGTATGAATGCAATTGAAACATAGTCACAAACTGGAAAGTTAAAATATGATAATGGGTTAGTCTGTGCACAGAATATGAGAGAATTTTAGCAATTCAAAGGATAAAAACACATGTCTACACAACTTCAACATGCTCCATAGCAGCTGACAGTTTCAGTAGATCTTGTTTTTTAAGGCTACAGACTTTGCAGAATTATTTAAAACCTTGACCAATTCTCATTTTACTGAATGATAAATCCTGCTGTACAGAGAAATGTAGTTTGTTTTTCATTTCACAGAATAGAAACACAAGCGCGTAACCCTTTTTTTTCTCAATCCTCTTGGCATTATGTCTCTTATAGTTCTTCAATTATACCAAAGCATACCAGTCTGCAGTTTCTCTTATTAAAAGTCTCTCAATTGGTTTCACAGAAACAAGAGAGTAAACCTAGATTTATATCTCCACAAAATAGACAGAATCAAGAAAATGAAATGGAATTTGCTTCAAATAGACCCTATTATAGAGGGAATAGTAGAAGCAGATCAGATGTAATGTATAGGAGAGCTAGAAGTATTAAACTATAATAGTCCTAGTAGTGTATTAAAGGAAAATGACTGTATGCCATAAAGCCTATGGGAGGCTAATAGTCTAGGGGGGATGCATAGATAGAGAAAGAAATATTGTGCAATGTGTGCGCATATCAGAGAAAAATAGAAAACTATGTGAAAACAATGTGAATCCAATGTGACCAAAATCCACTGGTAGTCACATATAAGCTTAATTGTACTTAATACAAGCTTGCGGTTTACCTGACAATGTATTTGTGGAATGCAAAGAATTTCACAACTGCAGACTAGTGATGTGAGAATTTTATATACTGAATTAGTGGATAGATAAGAAAGAAAAGGAGATACAGTGATGAAATTAAGGAGAAGGGAAATCTACAATATTTTAGCCAACACTGCTACGTAGCCTGTAAGGAGTCCCTGGAGACACAAAGACTTAGAGGAGGAAGGTGCTAAGTGAGTACAACAGATAAACAGAATATGAAGCTGCAGTAACTATATAGTATTGGAACCAGGGAATGGAATGGAACCAGGGAATGTTGTGTTGGAAAGGCAACACAGTACTGGGCAGATAAGGGATTTCAAGATGTTAGACAAATAGGCACCATTCATTAAAGTTTACTTGCATCTAAATGTGCTTTTTGTACTTCCCTATAGCTGTGCTTGGCACTGTATTAATGTTGGACATTGCTGTGGTACCAATAATGACTTTATCCTGACATCTGAGTGTAAATTGAACATACACACTTGTTTTAAAGCATTTGCTTCAGCTACAACTTACTCCCAAACGAAGCACTGGCACTCAATAGCAATTTCAAAGGGGTAAACCTCTACACGTTTATTGAGTCAAATTTGAAAAACACAATGTTTCGGGGGCTGGACCCTTCGTCAGGTGATGTAACAATGCTACGTAACAGCCCTTAAATAACCCTAGGTGAGCACTTAATTAAGAATTAGTGATAACATAGTGAATTGTTTAAGGCAAATGTCCATTATATAGAGTCCTCATAGACAAATAGGATAGGGAGCCAATCTTGTTCAATTGCAAATGTAAAAGAATACAAACATTCTGGGTGCAAATTTATATAGTATTCTTTGCCTATTAGAGCTTACAGTTACCTTTCCCTTGAAGGAAATTCTGGTACAATTCGTATCAGTAGATTATCTGCAAAGTAAAAGAATACAAGGTAACTATTGGAGTCAAATAAGTACAAAGTTATTTAATTACCAATCAATGTTTCAAAGTAACACCTTTTATAAGTAACAGGATAGACTGAACTCCTCATTTAAGCCTCTTGGGACATGTGTGGATGTCAATATACAGACCTTAGATAAAGGTTTTATCACTTCATAATACACAAAACCTACGGACTGAAACAATTTGTTAATACCCACCAGTTTCCACCCACCTGGGGTATTTAAAGGACTACCCAGGAGCCAATTGCTACGGGTTAGAAGAATTACCTCCACAGATGACTTATATTGTGCGGAGTCCTCCAAAATGACAACATTTTCCTGGCAAAGGGTTACAATAAGGGCGACCTGGAACAAATTAACGATGAAGTATGTAAATTACCCAGGTAGAATCTCCTAATGAAAACTGAGACAGGGAAAGATAAACTAAAACGTGTACCGTTTTTTTCCACGTATGACACTAACTCGAAAGTGATTAAAAACATCATCCTTAAAAATTCGGGAATACTTAAAAATGACGCAAAAATTGGGAGTATTACTGCATCAGATGCAACTTGCCTCTGGCTGTAATTATAATGAAAAGAAAAAGGAAAATTGCATCCAATGTTGCACTTTGCACACTGCACCTGTGGATGAACTGTAAATGCATGCGAGTGTAGTGAATTTTTCCGTGGTTTCCAAAAGTGCCTTTCCCATAAATACAAGTAGAAATATTAATTCTCATTAATCTCTCTACAAAAATTGGATTGTAGTCTACTATTATAGAAACAACAACTAACTCAGCAAATACTGCAACAGACGGAATGGATGGGTACAGAGCAAGCATTACATCAAATACAACCCCATAACCAGTTGTTTTTTGTAAGCATCTGCTCACAAATTTGCATTGGTATATATGTCATTGGAAATTGTTAGACTTTAGGAATAGCAAATTTTGGTGTTATTTGTAGAACTGAGGGAGGGATGCCATATTGGTCATGAAATTCTTGGAAAGAGAGGAGTTTGCCTTTGTGAAAAAGATCTCTGACTGATCTCCGACTGGGCGCCATAGAAAACCAATCAGCCCCCAATACCCCCTGTATGTGCGAGAACATGTGTATGCATGTGCCGTTGTGGGGGTGGGGGCTGCAGTGAGAGGGGAGCGTGACAAGGAAGAGTGGCAGAGGGGAAGGAAGTGTGGCAGAGGGGAGGGCAGAGGTGGGAAGAGCGGCAGGGGGGAGAGCAAAAGACAGAGGTGAGTGAACACTAACTTGGGTAGACAGAAGACCCTTTATCAAGTTCCAAACTTTTTTTGTGTGTTGAGCACTAGTGACTATAGAATGGGTGTAATGGATATATGATTTCTTTAGGGCTGGTTTGTTGAAAACTCCCATTAATTATGGAGCTAGGAGTACATTTTAGTATAGCTGTCTGTGCCAGTGGGGTTTGTGCAGGAGCATAGTCTTGATAGCTATTTCCCTTTTTCAGCAAAAACAATTACAATGTTTCACATCTAAAACAGACACATTGGGTTTGCCAGTTCGCATTATCTAAATTTGCTATACTACCTAAGCCGTTCAAACTCATTCCCCTTCAAACATATTTAGAATTTCATAATATTCCCTATAACTTAATTTGATTTGCTTTAGATACATCTAATTTTTCAAATTTCAAAGAACAATTGATTATCCTAACACTTAAATGGGACAATTTAAATCCCATTTCAAATTGAATCCATTTGGTTCCTGTGTGGCTAGATTAAAAATCCACTTTACTCCCAAGTGTAATAATTTGCAAAGTTTGATCCCTCTCCTACTTTGGGGTCTAACTCTATCTATCCCTTGGATGTGCAATAACGATGCATTACCTCCATTAGAACTGGCAAAATGTCTAGAGACTGTGGTACTAACACTCTTTGCCGTCATCTGACCAATGTGTTAACGCATGCGATTTTTCAGTTCATGGGTTGTGCACCCTACATATTGCATGTCACAAGATATGCATGCCAGGAGGTATCAAACAAAGTAGGGGCAGATTCATCAAGGGTCAAATTGAAAATTGGAATTCAAATTTTTTTTATGGTCAAAACTCTCAAATTCAACTAGGGAGTTATCCAAATTTGATTTGAGTTTTTAAAAAAAATGCAAATTAGATTTTTAAGATTTATCATACTTTAAGAATTAACATTCGACTATTCACCACCTAAAACCTGCCAAATTGCTGTTTAAGTCAAGGGGAGAGGTCCAGAGATTAATTTGGAGATGTTTGGAGCCTTCCTGACATTCAAGTTTTTTTTTTTTTGGAGAAAAAACTCAAATCGAGTTTGATCGAATTTGATTCAAGTTTTCGGGTTGTTTCAATTAGCCTATCTTTAAAAAATTAGATTTTTAATAATAGATTTAGATGCTTCTTCACAATTTGCCTTATTGTATCATATTGGCAACTGTAGGAAGTAATGAAGATCGGCTTATCTGGAGTCTTCCTCCTAAAACCTTTTTCTTTCAAAACATCTGCTCTATCGTTTCTCAGAGCTACTTTAAATGCACTCTTTAAATTTTGTATCCTATAACCCCTCATTAGAAACTAGTTTCTTAGTTCAAAAGCCTTCAGAATGAACTCTTCCTCTGAAAAGGCCTATAGAATTGTCCTGTAGGCAAACCCCAAAATGCTTGGGGTGGCAAGGTATTCCCTGCACATTTTTGCAGTATACTGTGCTATTTACACTACATAGATAACTCAATAATTCCAAACCCAAAAAGTGAATCTTTTTTATCAAATGTCCCTGTAAAATTTTGATTTAAATAATTTTTATTTAAATTACTCAGAAAGTTTAAAAATGTATTTCCTTCCCCTTTCCACACAAAAATCGCATCATCAATATAGCGCTTATGTATGATGATAGCACCTGTGTCTTTCAGACTACCTCCATAGATGTGTACCTCCTCCCACCACCCCATATAGAGGTTGGCGTAGGTGGGCACGGATTTCGCACCCATTGAGGTCCCAAGTCTGTGTTTGGCCTGACCACATTTAATTTGTCCAGAAAATGATCCATCGGGAACTGCTGTGTCATCTTTAATATTGTACAGTTTGTTGTAGAACAGGGGTCCCCATCCTTTTTTACCCGTAAGTCACATTGAAATGTAAAGAAAATATGGAGAGCAACGTAAGCATGCAAAAAGTTCTTGGGGTGCTACATATGGACTGTAATTGGTTATTGGTAGCCTCTTCTCAAAAAGAATGCAGACTGAAAGCAGGGGAACCGACACTCCGTGTACCCTCAGCCTTATTCAGTGTAGCTGTAGAAAGATCCACAATGATTGGTATTTTGTTATAGGGAGGTTGTACAGGTTGTTGTTGTTTCCATAAGTAGTACTTGTAGTGGTAAAAATGAATGCGCAAAATAACATCACACGTGGTGCTGGTCAGTGTGCCTTTAGCTTTAGAAGTTCTGTGAATCCTGTCTATGATTAGCTGATCTGCAGGCATCTCTGGCAAGACCTCAGGATCTCCTCAAGTGAGGAGATTCCTAATGATGTTCTATCTAGAGTGGTCTGTGAATTGACAGTATCAATGTTTATGGATTTCTCCATTTTTTTTATAGATTTCTGCCATTTTGTGGTTGGTCTGTTCGCCTACAACTTGGATGGCTGCTGTTAGCTTATGCAGGGTGTGCTTGTGCGATTGTTCTCTCTTAATTGAGAACAATTGTTCCTTCAATTTATCTGCTGTGAGAATAGCAGTGATGCATACATGTATCTGGATTGTTGTTTGAATCATTGTTGTCTTGTAATGATGAGCCAGAGAATGACTGGGTGCTATTTTTTCAGGAGTCCAGAGCAGAGATTTTTTTCTTTGACCCATAAAAAGAGGTGGGTTGCAGGGGCTGAGTTTTTCATTTCACTTAGCCATAGTTGTGGGCATGGATGATCAATCTCCTGGAGTGCTGAGCACTGATTCCCTTCTTTTTTAGGATGTTTGAGATGGAACCTTCAAAAAGCACAAAGTGGAATTAAAATAAATATATTTTATTTTTTACAGTATAATACACAATGCAATCAATCAGTCACTGGCTAGTCTACTAATTCATAAAGACAATTAAAAAAACAATCAATAAGGATCCATATACAATCCTGACCATAATCTCCATTACAATTCATATAATTCAATATAGAGCTATTTAAAAAAGATATATGACTTGAAGCCCAATTGATATGTTGCCAACTTCTCAACTTGCCTCATTGGCACAGCGCCCCTGCATGCGTTGCCTCTGATCACCAAGGTTAGTTACAAATCTAAAAATGGTGCTCAATGCATCAAAGTAGCATAAAAGTAGTTCTAGACATACTATGGGGGCACAGATATCTTAGGTCTAAGTGCTGCTAAAATTTAAAAAATTGTCTGGGAAGCTTTATTTTTTCTTTAGATAATATATCACTCAAATTGCTAATATTGCCTTATTAATTAAGACATATACTGGCACTGTGCGGTAAAAAAGATGCATTCTGAAAGCTGTGCTTCTATGAGTCCTTTATTTACTAAAAGAAAAGCTGTTGTAAAATTACTGGTGACTGTGAACTGAAAAAATGCTAAATATTAATCCATCTGATTTAATTACAGTTTTCCCCTCAAAAAGGAAAAAAATAACAAGAATAATTGTGAAAGATTCAGATTCATTAGGGGTATTATTTACTAAAATTCATATTTCATTGGTCTAGATTTTTGGGGCAAAAACAGAATTTTTCGTGAAAAAGATTTATTATTATACCTCTATGTTGCAAAATGCCAGAATCTGAAAATCCAGCTTCTCAGACCTGTCAAGGTCATGTATAAGTCAATGGTAGATGTCCCCATCTCAATTTGAAGACTTAGTGGTTTGCACTGGGTTTAGCCCGATAATCCAAAAAAATTTTGGGTTTTAGGGCAATAACCCGAACAAATTGAGCGATTTGGGAGAAAAGTTAAAAAAAATTCTGATTTTCGCTTCAAGTTTTTTCCGGATAAATAAGGCAAAAACGTGGATGGGGGTTTGGTCGATCTTTGATTAATTAAAAATTATATTCAATTGGATTTTCGTAAATAATCCATAGGAATCATATCTTGCCTCAAGTTCTGATTTAAGGTCTTTTGTGTCAATCGGGTTTTCTTTTCTGTGCTGTATGGACAGAGTATAGATCCTCACATGACCCCTCCACCTTTGGGAAAAGTCAGCCAAACCATTTTATTTTCCTTGCAATACTTCTATGAGAGTCTGTTTTTAAAATAATATATCTCTCTTGCTTTTGCTTACAAATTTGTTTAATATGCATAGTATAACTGATACTTTTCTTAGAAATGCCACGCATATGCACAGCAGAAAAAGTATCCAATTTTTACAGTTTGTACTACTGAATGCAATTAGAAAACTTTGCATACTTAGGGGCCCATTTACTTTCGAATGGTCAAATATGGCTACTTCGACCATCGAATGGGCTACTTCGACATTCGACTACGACCTTCGACTTCGAATCGAATGATTGGAACTAAAAATCATTCGACTATTCGACCATTCGTTAGTCAAAGTACTGTCTCTTTAAAAAATTCTTCGACCCCCTAGTTTGCCACCTAAAACCTACCGAGGCCAATGTTAGCCTATGGGGAAGGTCCCCATAGGCTTCCTAACAATTTCCTGATCGAAGGAATATCCTTCGATCGATGGATTAAAATCCATCGAATCGTTCAATTCGAAGGATTTAATCGTTCCTTTGATTCTACATTCTTTCCTTTATTCTTTACTTTGTAAACTGAAGTCCATGCTGTGGGATGGAGATGAGTTATTAACTGCACTACAGAATTATTCCACATCCCTTTAATAGGTGTGGCAAACTGGTAGCTTGCACACGTAACTTTTGGGGGAATAAGTCAATGGTGGGCAGGCAGCATAGGACAAAGGAGCAGGAAGGCAGTGACACAGGCTTCTTCAAGAAAAACACAATTTATTTTCCCACTTTTGTAACATAAACAGTCAATTATCCACAAGGGTGACCATTGTATCAAACAAACAAAACATAAAATAAAAACCTTGCCCACTGGGCACTACCTTCACACTTCGAAGCAGTCCCTGACTAGGCTGGGGCCCTTGTGGATAACCAGCACAACAAACAATATAGTTTGGCTCACCCCTATACTCACAGGACTCTTTCCTGCTAGAGTTCAGCTTTCTGGCTTACTTCACTCTTGTAGCTCACCAGTTCAACCCACTCATGGTCACGGTCACTTTCTGCTTCAGGCAGTCACAGGCAGCACTCCCAGCTCCTCTGGAAATTCTTTACACAGCCAGGTCTTCTAACTGCTGTGCCCTGCTCAGAGACACACTCCACCATTCTAATAAACTTTAAATAGCCTTTCCGCAGGACAGCTTTCCTGTGGAAGGTGAACTCCAATGTCCGGACTGTATCTGCAGAATGGAATACCTGGCTACTAAAGATAAACAGAGAATCTGTTCTCTGTTTAAAGACATTTTCCTTATCACTTTATCACATAGGTTATTCAACATGTGCGGTTTATTATGTTAGGGTAATGTTTGATATCACCTATTGAAGTTGTATTGTTTATAATATCTACAGTACATCAAGCTATTATCTTATGCCTCTAAACATTTTTTCTGTACTGTATGTGCAGCATTATTAACCGTTCTTCTATGTAGCAGCCAGCACAAAATCAGTATATTTTCCCATTGACTTAGATTTCTTTTTGTCAGTAACTGCCTTGGTTGTACAATTTTAAGCCTTAACCCATGGATCAGAGCTTCCTCCCATACACTTAACTGTCAGCTGAAGGTCTGAGACCTTGGCAGAGTTTTTACTATATACTTCATTTTTCACAATATTCACCACAAATCACAAAATGTCAGGTTGATTTAGGACACAATAGCAATATTATATATGTGGTTCTATTTTTAGTAGGCCTTCTACTGCTCTCTGGGAAAGATTAACCCTTAGTCCACCTACACCCCCCCCAAACCAGCAATGTGTTCTCTTGTAGAAGAACACATTTCATATGCAGACATATACATTTTATGTAGATCACACTTCATCCATTCCTGAGGTCACCAAAGGACAGTGACTCTTAAGCAAAGAAAAATATTTTAAAGCATGAAACATGCATATTATTTACATAATTCAAGGATCATATAATTTTTTTCATGTTATAAACTCTAAAGAAGTAATACCTAACCAGAAGCTTGCGAGCAGCATGTTGCTCACCAACCCCTTGGATGTTGCTCTCAGTGACCTCAAAGTAGCTTATTTTTGAATTCCAGACCTGGAGGCAAGATTGAATAGCATACAATCTAAAAATACTGCCAAGTAGAGCCTCCAGTAGATTGCCAGTCCACACAGGGGCTACCACATAGCCAATCACAGCCCATATGGCACCCACAGGGACTTTTTTTCATGCTCCCCAACTGTTTTAAATGCTGCTCATGGGTAAAAATAGGTTGGGACCCCTACTCTAAAGAATCACTTATCACCTGGTCACATGCAGGTACAATGACTTTGCTATAGAAAGAAAGGTTGTCATTCACTCAAATTGCATGTAGTTCATGTAATTTGGCAGCCACATTTTGAACCTATTATTGTAAAAGTCAAATTTTATTCTGCATTCAACTGAGATTAAACAGTTCAGGTTAAAAACGTTAGTGTACAGTACTACTCACAGCTATTATATAAGTAAAAGAGGAGAATTCCTGAAGAAAGCAACACAGCTCATTCCATTATATGGTCATGGACACTTCTTTGATTATCCTTATAATTTACAATATGGATACAGGTATTGGACCTGTTATCCAGACTGCTCTGGGCCTGGGGTTTTCTAAACAAATGATCTTTCCATAATTTGGATCTTCATACCTTAATTCTGCTAGAAAATCTTTTAATATTAAATAAACCCAATAGGCTTGTTTTGCCTCCGATAAGGATTAATTATATCTTAGTATGGATTAAGTACAAGGTATTGTTTTATTATTACAGAGAAAAATTTGGATTATTGTAAATATGGATATAAAATGGAGTCTATGGGAGATGTCTTTCCTGTAATTCGGAGCTTATATATAACAGATCCCTTACCTGTACTATATATAAATAAATAAATAAATAAATATACAGATACATAAATAATAATATCCACATTTACTACATATGCTAATGGTGACCATTGCTCAAGTGATAAGTCCAAACATACTTTAATTCTACTGAAACATTTGGCACTCACATAGTCACGTGCCAGTTCTTATATAGTATTATACTGTATTGTTGTTCCCCATAAAGCACAGAGCAAGGGGAACCTAAGCATGGCACAACAATACCATGAAATTGAATTGCAATGTGCTGTTTGCTGCTGGTGTAACTATAATTCTACTATAGCCCATGAGTGCCACAGACACCAGAGCACTCAAACGCAGCTCTGATAATATAAAATAGCAAAATTATCTACTTTGCTTCATCTATTTAATGTTTTAATTTTAATACAGGACAGAAATGGAATGATTTCCTTTCAATCCTGCTAAACAGCAGACTGGCCACCGTAAATATTCACTGTGGCTAAATCAGCTACATTGCTTTTCAATATCTTACAGATTATTATGATGGACACTGTTTACAGGGGCGATCCTGGCCCCTCCGCCGCCTGAGGCAGCAGCAACTGCTGCTGCCCCCCCTCCCCTGGAAATTTGCTCTTAAAGTACCAGGAGCAGCATTTTTGCTGCCCCTGGTACCTAGTGGGGCGCTGCCGCCTGAGGCAACAGCCTCAACTCGCCTCATTGGCGAAGCACCCCTGACTGTTTACATTAACCTTCTTGGATGAATCTTTTACTTTTAACACTACTGATCGCTACTGTTTGCTTTACCAACTGAAAATTCAATTCCTTACAATTTAAGTCAGATCCACTGACCACTATTCCTCACATTTAATAATTGGCAAGGTCCACTGAGACTTATTAAGACAGGGATCATTTCCCTAATGAAACAATACCTGACATTTCTAATTTGTCATGTTCAATTTCAAGAATTGCCATTAATTCTTATAAAAAAGATACTCAATTATCTTTTAAAAATACTCCCATTTTCTGGTTAGTGGTCATTGATAAATCTTCTTTAATAGGTTTCCTATAGTGAAGTATTTATACATTGACTTCAATCTCACTGATTTACTGCCTGGTGAGTTACAGAGATTGATTGTTCATGTCAAATGGGTTGTGAGAGTGAAGGACATATAGTGACTGCTGATCTGACCTACCCTGATGGCTTTAATGTTTGCCTGTAGCTTAAATAAATGTTGAAAAAGTTGAAAAGGTGGAAACATGCATGCTGAAACATGTATGCTGAGTACAGTCTTTTCACCTATAAACTAAAAGAATTATAAATAGGAATATTACTTTTTATAGTATGCCTATTAACCCTGCTGACAGAGCACATTTTATAGGGGTAACATATTGTAACTTGCTACAAACCGGGGGTCATTTATAAACACTAGATCAATTCAGCGACCAATCGGTGATTGGCTTTTTTTCAGCCAGCTACAAGTTGAACAGTGAAAATAATAATTTAATTGGTTACCATGGATTACTGTCCAGGCTACTTTGCCCAGTGTAAATGAGCCCCACTGTCTTTTGCATAATAAAAGAAACTGTAATTGTGATCACCTTTACAATTTACATTAATTTTCAATGGGTTTACATTTGTAACTTAAAACTGAAAACTGTATTTCTGGTCTATTTTTAACTCTTTGGATCTTGTAAAAATATGGCAGAAGTCAGTTCTCCTCCAGGTCTGTTAACTGACTTCTGTTAAATTATTTCAGTCAGACCCTAAAGAGCAGACAAAATAAACAGCCAAAGAGATACGATTTCAGTACTAATTGCATTTCCAAATATATATTATTATTATTATTATTATTATTATTATTATTAAGTTTGTATTATTATTATTATTATTATTAAGTTTTGGATGGAAATCCCATATGAACTCTCACTGTTAGAATCTTCCTCCTGTCCATTTAGAATGAACTGGGTGCATCTGTTATTAGTGCTGCTTGTATTAATAGGAGTTTTTCACTAATGGCTCATGGAAATACTCTGATTAAACCCAATAGCTCATTGCAATACTTTGATAAAGAACTTTTCTAATGTTGAACCCGATGTTGTATGTTGAGCCCAATATAGTGTAAAAAGATAGCTTTATGACTTATAATTGTGTATAACAAAGCTTTGTATCATAGTATACAAGGCGGCTTTATAATCCATAATCCTGTTTAATGAAGCGTTGTGCAAGAGAAATCATGGGAAGGAATCAACTCGATGACCTAATACTTGTTCATTATTCACATATGTATTATGTCTTATGATTTGTGAAGCCCTTATCAGACTCTTCTTTATTATAGATAGGGGCACAATATGCTATTCAGCTACCAGCTAGCTAAGATAAGATCTCTGCTTCGGATGTGCTTGTTGGGAGTCTGGCCAGATCCTGATGAGCGCATGGGAAGCAAGATCTGTTATTAACCAAACCATTATATGAATAATATGAGCTATTGATTAAACTACTATATGAGCTCATTGTTTGCTAAGCCTATATAAACTGGGGGGTCTACATTCGGTCAGTTGAGATCTCACTTGTGGGGTTGACGCGTGCCGCCACAGGAGCTTCCGTGCGCCATTTGAGGGATTCAATCTGCTGACTGTTCCGGGATCTCCCAGTCTTGGTTGTAGATTGTCTGCTTCACTCTATTACTCATTCGGTAATGTATATTCTTCTTCATTCTATGTATGTAATAAACCTTTGCTTATACTAGCTGGTGTGTTTGAATTACTTCTGAAAGACTCATAGAACCACAATTAAAACACTGCTCCAGCAGACTTTTGCACTGAATCCATTTCTCAAAAGAGCATTATTTTATATTTAAATCTGACATAGCGCTAGACATATTGTCAGTTTCCCAGCTGCCCCAAGTCATGTGACTTTTGCTCTGATAACCTTCAGTCACTCTTTAGTGCAAGTTGAAGTTATATCACCCCCCCCCACCAGCCTAACAACAGAACAATGGGAAGGTAACCAGATAGCAGCTCCCTAACTCAAGATAACAGCTCCCTGGTAGATCCCACTGCAACACATTCAGTTACATTGAGTAGAAGAAACAACAACCTGCCAGAAAGAAGTTCCATCCTAAAGTGCTGGCTATTTCTGAAAGCACATGGCCAGGCAAAATGACCTGAGATGGCTGCCTACTCACCAATATTACAACTAAAATACTTGATGGTTCAGGAATTACATTTTATATTATAGAGTTAATTATTTGCAGTGTAAATTGTGTAATTTTGAAATAAAAATTACATCATAAAAATCATGACAGAATCCATTTAAGCCCTGTGAGTACACAAAAAGAGTCTTGACCTCCAACTGCATATCATTTATGTTTTTATATTGCTACCTTTAATTTAGACTTTTTCTGATTGATACCTTCTCTCTTCTAAGATCTATTGGAATAGTTCAATCATAGGTCAATCATATGGAAGCCCAATATATAATATTTCTAGTGTCATTAAGCTTTGGTTTTACTATTTGTACTTTTCAGGGAAGAATCCCTTCTAGTAGTCTCCTACAAAAGAAAGAGGTCCTTATCACAGCTGACTTTTAACAGAACTGGAATTAGGAGTGATCAAGCATGTTAATGAAGATCTATATTCATACCTCCATCTGTGTCAATCTCAATTATCTAAGAGTTTTGTAGCAGCCGATATTGAGATAAATTCGGACCTTGATAAATAACCCCCATAGTGTACTCTGATGAATATATGCCAAATCACCCTAATGCAGCATAGACTCAAAAATACAAGTTAATTTAAAAGAGATGCCTTCAAAAGTATTTTTTTTTCTATATACTTTGTATTGTATATTACCGTATGTAAAAAAAAAAAAAGGTACATTGCGCAAAAATATCCAGTTCATTCCCATTACTATTTTCATCACGTATGCTGTAATTTTAATTTCTCCATGTTAACTTTGTCTTTTTCATTATAAGCTCCTCTATCTTGCTCCTGTCTCTGAGTATTCGGCTTTCATTTTGATGATTTTTAAATGAAAAGTGATTTTTGCTTTAATTAAGTGTCAAGCAAAATGCATATATTTTTCATTTGTATGTGTAGAATGTTAATTCATGTTATCTGCAAGACTCAAATCTTAAACATTTAATTGCAGCCTGTATCTTTTCTTAGCATGTTTGTACAGCAATATTCTTTATATTGAAAATATGGCAAAGGGACAAAAAGTGATATAGACCATATCAAGCCTGTAATAATCAGTCTTTATTTTTTTTATTTATCTGTGCAGACTGAGCTGTATTCATTGGGGAAGTGCAAGTCTTTGTGCTCTATTTTGAAGTGCAATAACCTGCCCCTTTGGGTTTCACCCATGGGATGGGGTACAAAGTTTGGTGACGTGTGACTGTGTTTGCAATTTGGATTCTGCCCCATAAATGATTATATGACCCCAGGTGTCCTTAGAAAGTTAATTATATATTTGAATTAAAAGGAAAGCCCTGGAGCTATAAACACAGGGGAGGCATGACAATGGATCTGAATGACAGCAGCCAGATTGCACTGGTATAAGTTTAAAGATTGGCAGAATCAGATGTAGTTCTTATTGGGTGAGAAGGAATGAGTTTTAGGCAGGGGGAAACTGGGTGGAGACATAGAGGGATGTGATGTCAAGAGAAGAAGAAGTTCACTTCCTTGACGTCTGAGCAGGTAGAAACATCCCACCAACCCTGCCCCTTTTTGCATATGTTGTAAAATGTCAGGAGTTTCTCTTCTATGTTCTCATAATATCTATTAATAACCTAATGGGGATGTTTTTTCTGCATGCACTGTTATATTGTGTTTTTGATATGGTTATATAGCATTGTATTAATTCATGTTAAATGAATGTCAAATGCTTGAACCAGGGATTGTAACTGATTGCCAATGGGGTCAGGAAGGTTTTTTTCCCTCTTGAGGCATAATTGGCACTGGCTTCAGGGTTTTCTTATGCCTTCCTCTGGATCAAAACAGTGCATATATGATAATGTATTATTATATTTGTCACAGCAGCAGTAGGACCTTGCCAGAGTACTGCAGAGGTAAATTTAGAAGAGCAAGAAAAGAGGTTCTCTCCTGTGACTGCACGGTTGGGTTGATTGATTGATACAGACACTACTACTGCTTGTGCTAGGTGACAGCCTGCTTGGATTTCCTACCATCGAAACACTGCAGCAGGGCTGCTGAACTTCTCTCATGGTGGGAGATGCAACTCCTGCTCGTAGCAAAGTTTGGGGCCATTCTCTCTGTAGGTAGAAGCAGCCTAATATTCAGTGGTGGATATAATGACATAATGCTGTTCTCAAGTCTTCAGTGAGGAACTGCAAAGCACAGTAGCAATCTCTTATGAAATTCTAGCTTTGAATAGTGTCTTGGGGGTGAGGCTGGCAAGGTCCTATTTATTTGATAAAATATGAATAAATACTGTGGCCATTTTAGCCCATTTCTGGCTCCTGGTGTTTCATTAAGGTATGAAACAATGGGGGTTCAGTGGGATGGCTGAAAGTGAATGGTCATTTGAGGAGTCCCTTTGTCATGACCCACATAAACATGTTGTAGCCCTGTAGGAGCAGAAGCAAATACCATAGTTTTAAATTATCACTTGCCTTTCAAGTACAGGTATGGGACCTGTTATCCAGAATGCTCTGGACCTCAGGGTTTCTGGGTAACGGATGTTTCTGTAATCTCAATCTTCTTACCTTGTCTATTAGAAAATCAATAAACAAGGATTAATTATATTTTAGTTGGTATCAAAGTCTATGGTAGATGGCTTTTTTGTAATAATGAACTGTCTGGATAACTTGTACAATACAGGTTTTTGTGGCCCATAGTCTGCCTTCTCTGCTAGCATAGTCAAGGAAGCAATGTATGATTCCTAAATGAATTCATAGAAAAAATATTATGTGCATTATTTTTGTTTTACAGTTCAGAAGGCAAACACCAACTACACCATTGCAACAAGTATTACTGACATATCTTTGGTACTTAAAATAAGGTCCATAGAAATATTATTGAAACCAACAATTCATTCCAAATAATTTAGTTACTCATCTGTGCCAATCCATGCCAGGGGGCCTAGACCACAACAATTGTTTACAAGTTAAACAAAAAGGTAAATAAGGTACTGTATATGGAAGGTAATATAGGATACCCCTTTCAGGGATTAAAAATAGTTACCACCCCTTCCTGGAAAACCATCCCACTTGTGAATCCCCTAATTAAACATTTAAGATGCCTATTTCCTCTAGGACACATTACTTGCCAGTAGGACCAGGGATCTTAAGTAGGAGCTTAACCGATCGATCAGTATATCTTGTATGCGTGCTTGCAGACAGCTATAAAATCCTTCCCTTAGGATAACATATTACAGTATGTATAGGCACTTTCAGTGAAAACATTCACTAACAAACTCAGGATAAATGATTGTTTTCTATTAGATTTAAAATCTATTACAGGAGATTGCTCTGTCAGACTATCTTGTTAAGCTTGATGTTTTGCTTTTTCCATTTTATAGAATTATAATTGATTTTGCCATTTTTGCATATCCAGGAAAACATATATAGACAGCATGATTACTAGAAACAGTAAATGCATAAATAGAGCGCTAAAGTGACAACAGCATTTTAATGGGTATGGAGTATTCTAAGCAGCATTATTGCATTTCCTAAAGTCTTCTCTGTGCTCTCTTCAATTGATTTCAGGCATGACTGTAAAGTGCTGCGGAAGATTCTGGAGGAATATAAAAAATCTATTTGGTACGCATGCACTGGTCCAGCCGAGTTCTCATGCTCTGAATGCAAAATTACCTTTCGGCTAGAGACACACGTACAGTATTTGTACAGATTTGGTAATATTAAATCTCAGACCCTCAGCTGTGAAAAAATCATATAGAAGGAGAACTATTTAATTTGTTGGGACTAATTGGTCATTTTATGGGATTTATGGACTATCAGTCAATTATTAGTTATGTATAGTGAATGCATTCTATGCATGTTCAATTATGCTGTCGCAGTGACAGGCAGAAGAATATATTAGTAAGAAAGAGAACATGTGTATCTAGGGAATCTGCTCCACCTTCCCCTGTGGGATACAACCAGAGACCATTAATAGTTACTGATGGGGTGTCAGGCAACTAGGGAGTATAAAAATGAGACAGGTGATATATGGGTAAACACTGTAACCTAATTTATGACATTTAACAGACACATAATAAATGGCGGTCCTGCTCAATGGCGTAAATAAACTTAAAGGGAAGGAGATTAAAACACATGTTGTAGGTAAACAGCAAAGAAGCATAAATCATACTTATGTTTCCATGTTTACCATGAATAGTTAAAGGGGTAGCTTATCTTTTTTTCAATTCATCTGTTTTTATATCATTCACCAGAAATAAATGTTTTCAATTGCTTTTTATTTTTCAATAATTTTTTGTCTAATACAATGAACTTTCAGGTTTCACCTTCTCATGTATTCAGGGGAAGCTTTCTGGTTGGGGGGTCGTCGACTCTGTAAGATGCTCTAATTTGATACATTAGTTAATGCAGTTGTTATAGTAATGGGTGAATCTGACCTGTTTTGCTTTGCCCGAAATTTGCAAAACAGCAAAAAAATCGGCAAACACATTGAAATGAATGGATTATTTTTTACTATGCATTAGAGTTTTATAAGCAACCGATTCTTCCTACAGTAGATTATAACTAATGGAGTGGTCAGTTTTTTGTAGTCTGACTGCAGGAATGTAATGTGATCTGCTCAGTGACCTTTCGTGAGTTAGTCACCTAGTATTGATGAGCAAATCTGTTGAGAAAATTATAAAAAACGATTTAAAGTAAATGGGTGTTTTTTAGCAACAACTTTCTCAACTTTTCCCGCTGCAACGTTTTCCAAAAAATACAATGGAATCTATGGGCTGTGCCTGTTTCACACAAAATAAAGTGGAGACTAAGGGCATTTTTTCATGGCAAAGTTTTGCAATGGTTTTGTGAAAATATCCACAGATTGCAAAATTTTGAATTTCACTTTAATTCCATACCTTGTGAAAATTTTGCTCATCACTACTGCCCAGTGTCACTTTGTTTGGAGTGGTGTATGTTTTTAAGATAATGATATAGTAATATGTTAATGTGCGAATTAGTGATGTGCAAATTTATTCCCAAGGCGCGAATTTGCGTTGAATTTGTGCGATTCGCCGCTGGCGAAAAAATTTGCAAAATGGCCGCTAAAATTTGCGTTTCGTAAATTTTTTGCCGTTTCGCAAATTTCACCCGAAACGGCGCAAATTCGCCCATCACTAGTGCTAATAGCATTATGTGCGAGCAATTAGTACAGGTATTGGACCTGTTATCCAGAATGCTTGGGACATGGGGTTTTCCAGATAACAGGTCTTTCTGTAATTTGGATCGTCATAACTTGTCTACTAGAAAATCATGTAAACATTTAAACCCAATAGGCTGGTTTTGCTTCCAATAAAGATTATTGTATCTTAGTTTGGATCAAGTACAAGCTACTGTTTTATTATTACAGAGAAAAAGGAAATGGCCTTCCCGTAAATCACTTAATAACTTTCTAGATAAAGAATACCATACCTGTACACTGTTTCTGTTGCCGGCCAATAAGACAAATCTAAGAAGCAATGGTATACAAAGTGCCTGTGTATAATATATATGTATACGTATGAAGTGTATGCCATTTTTATCTAGCATTATACTCATTAAAGATACATACAAGGGCTTAGAGAGATTGGCACAGTGGCTGGGGAATATATCTTCCAGAATGCTCTATGAGACCAAGTATATGAGGAGAATCAGGAGAGGCTGGGGAAGCAGCATTTGAGTGTATTCCCACAGGGGGTATTATACAGCATCTGTATAAACCACTGGTAATGCCCCAGTTTCAGCATGCAGAACATGTTTACTCATTGGGGCTCATTTATAAACTTCAAGCAGGGCAGATTGGTTCGCACAGTGAATAAAATATATTAATAATACAGATTTGTGGGGTTTTTTCACAATAGACATTTGCAGCGTGAAAAAAAACAATTGCAATTCTGTTTGCACACTCTTATCAGCTTGATAAATATAACCATGTGTAGGGCAAATATATTCACTGTTAGTGATGGGCGAATTTATGCGCCAGGCGCGAATTCGCGGCAAATTTGCGCTATAAGCCGCCAGCGAATAAATTCGCGAAACGCCCGGAAAAATTCGCCGAAGCGAAAAAAAACGGGTGCCAATTTTCCGCCGGTTCGCGAATTTCGCACGAAATTCTCGAATTTCCCGGCGAATCGAAATTCGCCCATCACTATTCACTGTGCAAACCAATCTGCCCTTCACGAAATTTATAAACTGCATTTGAATTACACCACAACAAAATATTCGCATAACAGTTTCAGAAATTTAAGTTATTGTCAATGCTATTTTTTGTGCACAACAACCTCACACAGTGGCGCACTCACGCAAACGCCCGTCTCATTTGCGAAAATGTATTCACAATGCGAACTCGCAAAAACCAGAAAGATGGGCAGAGCAGTGCAATATATTAGCATTCAGGCAAAAACATTGGCAATACAACCATCTGCGAAAAAATATTTGCTGTCTGAACTTTATAGATGACCACAATGAGTTTTATTATTATTATAGAACCTGGATTTTTACAACACAGAAGTTGTACTTGTGTTTCTTCTAAGTAGATGAAAGGGAAACAAGAAGGAATAATCTAAGGACCCATGATTTACTTGTTAAGGTCAAATGTTAGATTATCTACCAGTTATTATCATCATTACCTTGGCCAGTTACAATCAACAGCAACTCAGGAACACGTTGACATGGTACAGGGAAATGGCTGACCAGTGTAAAAGAATAAAAAAAGATTGCCAGTTCCGAGTATCTTCACAGATCTTCATAAATCTGCAGTTCCTCTCTACTGACCCAGTAAGCCATATGCATAGGGCAAAGTCCATTTTTTATAATTGAACCCTTTTTTCCCTTTAAATATCTAGAACTGACTGTGTCAAGATGCATCCAGTGACATTACATTGTTGTCTTGGAAGCTTTGTATCTGACACTATGTGGCAGGAGGCTTAGTGGAATATCAATAACATAATGTTGCAAGCATACTAAAGGAAGACTGTGAAGAGACCAGAGTATTGATTTTTATTCCACCACTCTGGAATTGAATCAGTGGAATGATGCATGTTTAAGTACATACAGCTATAGGATCTATTATCTGGAATGCTTAGGAGCTAGGGTTTGGGGAGAAGAGATATTTTAATAATCTGGATCTCCATTCCTTCAGACTACTAAAGACTGTTTAAACTTTAAAGGGATACTGTCATGGGAAAACATTTTTTTTTTTCAAAATGAATCAGTTAATAGTGCTGCTCCAGCAGAATTCTGCACTGAAATCATTTTCTCAAAAGAGCAAACAGATTTTTTTATATTCAATTTTGAAATCTGACATGGGGCTAGACATATTGTCAATTTCCCAGCTGCCCCAAGTCATGTGACTTGTGCTCTGATAAACTTCAATCACTCACTGCTGTACTGGCAAATTGGAGTGATATCACCCCCCTCCCTTTCCCCCCCCCCAGCAGCCAAACAAAAGAACAATGGGAAGGTAACCAGATAACAGCTCCCTAACACAAGATAACAGCTGCCTGGTAGATCTAAGAACAACACTCAATAGTAAAAGCCCATGTCTCACTGAGACACATTCAGTTACATTGAGAAGGAAAAACAGTAGCTTGTCAGGAAGCATTTCTCTCCTAAAGTGCAGGCACAAGTCACATGACCAGGGGCAGCTGGGAAATTGACAAAGTGTCTAGCCCCATGTCAGATTTCAAAATTGAATACAAAAAAATCTGTTGGCTCTTTTGAGAAATGGATTTCAGTGCAGAATTCTGCTGGAGTAGCACTATTAACTGGTGTGTGAAAAAAACATATTTTCCGATGACAGGATCCCTTTAAGTAAACACAGTAGGATTGATTTGCCACCAGTATGGATTCATATATAGTGCAAGGAAAGTGGAAACGTTAATGGGATCACCTCACTGCTAGCTTACTCTCATCAACCAGTGGTAGGTTTGGATAGACAGACACTAGTCACAAGGGATTTTGTCTACATCAAGCCCAGTAGGCATTGTAAATGTAAAGAGGAAGTGTCAAATTCAGTCCAAAACCATTCACATTTATTTTTCGAAATTAAAAACAGCAGAAAATGGTACATACTTTTCACACTTTTCATCCCCTTCTGTTTGGGAGGTGAAATACCCCCTCCCAAACAGACTCTTATATACTCAGTGTTTTTCACAGGAGGTCATCAATATATTTATACAGTATATTCCACCAAAAAAACATTCTATAAATATGTACAGTATGCACTTCAATGTCTCCTGTTTAGCTCTACCAGGGATAGAACATACATAGTAAAGCTACTAATGCTTCAGTCTTTAATACTAACCATGTGTATTCCACCAAAAAAGAATTCCTTAAATATGAATGTATTATAATGTTTCCTGTTGAGATCTCCCAGGAACAGAATATACATAGTAAAGCTTTATTTTGGATTCATGTATCTTAATTGCCCTACTATTTAGACTTATTTGCTTAAAATGGACTTTGTAGCGGAATAGCCTTCCCGTAACATGGACATTTGTGGATTCTCCATTTCCTTTTACATTTGTTTTCTATTTAGTATATGTATTATCTCTGGACAGCTTTTGATGAAGCCACTTGGATTTGTGTGTTAAATATGTTATGACTCGGGATTAACGGAAGAAACTGTGTTGTCTAAAGTCATTTTAACTCATTTAATGCATTTAATCTGTTCATTAGCATAACAAAGCACCATTGTTCACAGTGGTGAATGCTTTAAGTAGATGGGATGCTGTGACACAATTTTCTGTGTTAAATTGGATAAATTTGTTAAATGTGTTAAAATATTCCGTGTTAAACACACAAACCAAAGTGACTTCATCTGTACATGATTCTGTAGACTGGACTTGAACAATATTAAAGGTGTGATCTCACACAAGACATGTAAAGGAGAAATTTGACCTTCCTTTCCTACTATCACTACCCTTTGTTTTACAACACAATGTTGCCTACTACATCACTTTAATGTCTTGTGTTCTTACTGTATGTTACCTGTCATCTGTAATAATAATTTCAAGATCTTTTTCTTTCTTTCTCTCTTCTTTACTGTCACTGAGTTATGTGCCCTATATTTCCATAAATCATTTTGCATTAAACTTAAGGGGACCAATACAATGGGTGTCCCAGGCCAATCAACTCCTTGGTATATAGCAGGTAAGGAGCCATACATGGTATGACTGCCTTTCTTTCATTCTGATCTTTTGAAATAGATC
Source organism: Xenopus laevis (assembly GCF_017654675.1). Lineage (NCBI taxonomy): Eukaryota > Metazoa > Chordata > Amphibia > Anura > Pipidae > Xenopus > Xenopus laevis. Next base: position 136,621,656 of record NC_054373.1, on the reverse strand, counting down.
TGAATGGGGAAATGTTTAAACTGATGTAAACGTTTTCCATTTACATTCATTTTCTATTGTTAAAGCTCTCGGAGATATTGCTAGTTTTAGGACTGCAGGATTCAGATCAGCAGATTTCTTTGAAAGCAAGATGAATCAGCAACCATAACTGCCCATGCATTTCCTATTCAATTCCTGGACTTAGTAAACCCTAGAATTCCAAACTATATCTGAGAAACCACTATAAAACAAATGTCATTTGAATTTGTGCTCAGAAAACCACTATGGGGCTGAATTATAAAGCCACAATTTTTACGGATCATGCTCTTTGCTGCCAAAAAGCCAAAAAGTTGTGGGGAAAAAAAGTGTGATTTTTTTTAGGATTTATTATGCAACAAAAGTATGACAATTCTGATGTCAAGGGGTGAAATTGGAAGGCCACTGGGATACTGGGAAACATTACATTTTATATTAAGAATTGGGTCAGACCCCCCCAAGCTGGCATTTTATAAGGTGCAAGGTGAACTTAGCCATGTTCAGCTGGCAGGAGGATGATATGAATAGCAATTCAGCAACACCTGAAAAAAATGTTTGTTTTCCCCTGAGCTACATAGTTTATGGATGTCTGGCAGATAGATATTCTTCTTAATAATTCACAGTACTGCACAATAACATGAAATCTTCTGGGGACCCTCATCCTGAGAGCTCCCAGTTTGGTGTAATGATATACCTTGGTTTGTAAACCATCTTTAAAAAAAAGAAAGAAAAGAAACTGTGTTTTCCAAACTTCAAATTATTTGTTTGTTTCCATAGATATTACTGAAGCTAATAATAGTATTTCTGTGTGGATTCTGAAGAATTCCTCTGTGTATACTGACACCAAAATAGCAGGCCTACATACAATACAACTGGCAATGTTTCCATGCTTGCATTTAGTAAACCAATTATCCCTGCATTTCTGTTTGCTGTTCAGATACCTCGTTGGTATATTTCTCTTATCAATCAATAAAGACCTGTGCAGAACTAATGCGATATAATCTTTATAGATGAACCGTCGAGCAGTACAAAATTTTCTATATAAATCATTAAGAACTGCGAGATTTCAGCAAGAAGCCGACTAGCATTTTGACGTCACATCAATACAAGTGGCGCTGAACAGACTGTTCTTTTTGCAGGCCTCTGAAGGCTTGGTGTTTAGATGATAAAAGGAAACCCATTTTGTAATCTATTATTAACTGTCATATGTGTATATTGCTGCAGAAGGCCTTAGCAGAAAAACCGGGCATATTTTTGAGGTGGAATGATTATGTTCTTTAAGCTGCCTTTTCTGTTTACTCTTACAAATGCAGCCAGTTCACACAGTTTTGCTTGCTGTAGAACACAGTTTTGGAAAGTGATCTGTAATGGGTATTTTACTGTCAGTCTTTAAATAATTTTGCTCTATGAAAAAGGACTTATAATTATCTTGCCTGCATTTCATGCCAGTTAATTGAACGCTGTTCAAATATATCCACATTAGAGTCTGTTTATAATTATTGGGAGGCTACATGCAGAGCTGCCAGTTCAATTAGATTCTGGTGTTTGATATTTCTATTGTTGAATGTGTGTAGAAATTAATGGGAGTGTGTGGAGGACAGGCATATCGGCTAGGCGCACATGTTTTTTTTAAAGAGGCAAAATGTACATGGATTAAACTTATCATTTCCCAGGCAATGATTGTGTAAAATAAATAATATACTAACCAGCTATGCTGTTAATAAAGGTGCCAAGCATCCTAAGAAGCAAATCTTTCTCATGTAAATATAACATTATTGTTTGCAGCTGAGCACAATAAAAAGAGAGTTTTGTAGGGATGGAACACTTTTTTTGGCTTTAAAAGCAATTTTTAAAGCATTTTTTCAATTTTTTATGAATATAAATTTGTGCGTGGTTTGTGCAAAGAACTTTCACATTACTATATGTTACATGGAAAAATGAAAAATTTGCCCTAATTTTACACCACTACCAACTATACCTAATTCAGCATGGGATAAACCACCTTGTTGTACAGGTATGGCATCTGTTATCCAGAAATCTGTCATCCAGAGAACTCCAAATTACAGGAAGGCCAACTCCCATAGACTCCATTTTAGTCAAATAATTTTTTAAATGATTCCCTTTTTCTCTGTAGTATTAAAACAGTACCTTGTAATTGATCCTAGCTAAGATATAAATAATCCTTATTGGAGGCAGAACAATCCAACTCAGTTTTATTAATGTGCAGGTTTTTTTGTAGGTATGGAGATCTAAATTCTGACCTCAAAGCATTCTGGATAACAATTCCCAAACCTGTACAGCCTAAAGCAAACAACAACTCATGGCTAAGTCTCATGGCTAAACTGTTGTCATTCAAAGCATTTTGTTCAATGAATTCAAATTCCACTCCAGTTAAAAGTAACTAAAGTATTGTAAAGGAAGAATGTTTTTTTTTCTATATTAAGTTACAAGCTTACCAAACTTTCCACTCTTAGGGTAGGACTACACGGACGTTTTCGGCGCGATCTGACATGCTGGGACAAATCTTATGTGACGAAAATAAGGTAAGAGATAGAAATGACGGATGAAGTCGCAGCATTGATCCAACGCAACACAACTGTCGGATGCAGACACATGGTACAGGAAACATGTTATCCAGAAAGCTCCGAATTACGGAAAGGCTGTCTCCCATAGACTTCATTATATTCAAATAATCAAAATTTTTAAAAGTATTTAATTTTTCTTTGTAATAATGAAACAGTAGCTTGTACTTGATCCCAATTAAGATTGAATTAATCCTTAGTGGAAGCAATATTGGGTTTATTTAATGTTTAAATTATTTTCTAATAGACTTAAGGAATGAAGTTCCAAATTACAGAAAGATCCATTATAGAGAATACCCCAGGTCCCAAGCATTCTGGATAACAGGTCCCATACATGTAAAGGCAAAAAAAGCCAGCAATGGATAAGATGACTTTTTATGATCAGATTTTCCAAATTACAGAAAGACCCATTATACAGAATACCCCAGGTCGCAAGCATTCTGGATAACAGGTCTCATACATGTACAGGCAAAAAAGCCAGCAATGGATAAGATGACTTTTTATGATCAGATTTTGTGGGTCGGACACCATCAGATTTTATCTCGTAGGATGAAGACGTAACATGCACCTTTACCGTCTGACAGGTGTGTTGCGTCCGATGGAAAATTTTCCTGTAGTTTACACATCAGATATTTGTATCAGTTCCATTATATTTTGACCAATGCAACTACATCCAAATTGTAGGCTGTATTCTGTCGATCCGACACCATATTACAAAATGTAGTTTAGCCCTTAATACAAACATATGTAACCAAATTGTATAGTGGTGGACAATCTTCAAAAGTGCATGAATTATTATAAACATACAAAAAGGAAAAAATGAAAACATAAAAAATTAATCAACGCCCATTCCCTGGTCCCCTGTTTCACATGTAAATTTAGTATCTAATCTGATTTAGTATCTATTTAGTATTTAGTATCATGTATTTTGCAAAACAGGAGTTTTTAGTAACAAAATTATGAACATAAAATTGATAAGCCACCATACCACATCAAGGTAAACCCTGTATGGTGGTCCTAACTGTTTACCTCTGGTCTATTAAACCATTGCTTAGATCAGAGCAACCTCTCCCCTATAAATGCTGTGGAATAGGAGAGGATAAAGCCTAGTTAGATCAATACTTTGTTGCTGGTCTGGGCAATCACTCTCTTTTAAAGCCTTAAGCTGGGAGAAAGGAACAAGCCTGTGTATAAAAATCAATGCTTTGGAATTGGCAAACCTCTCCCCTTATAAAATGCTACTGGCATGTAGGAGGATCAAGCCCATTTAAGCCAATGCCTTGGTCTGGAGACACTGGGGCTCATTTATTAACGCAGCGCAGCGCTAAAAAGAGCGCAGTGGCCAGACATTTGCCCAGCGCATGCGAGTATTTAATAATGTAGCGCACGATACCTTAACAGTGCGATTTGTGCGCTAATGTAGACACAAGACAGGTGCGACGTGTGAAACTGCGTATCAGCTGTCGCAGTGCTTATAATAAATTGTGCGCACAGGAAGATACCGCAAAGGTAAGGATTAGTTGTGCTCATGTATGAATGCGCTGCTTTAATTAGTTGCGTCACATATTGCGCATATTGCGTTCACTTAGACGCATCTGCATTTGTTTCTGTGCTAATATTTGTTTGGTTGCAAAGGTGTTTAGCCTACCTGATACCCTTAAAGGAACCTTGGTCAATATAAACATGTTGGGTGGAAGGCGTGGTTAATATGCACTTTACAAGGGTTGTTCATCTTGAATATACTAGCGCAGCTGGGCAGGAATGCGCATTTTGAAGAGCGTTACTATTACGCCACGAAGAGGCAGGCGTAAAAATTGTGGTGCTGTTGCCCGGGTGCAGTTTTGCACATATACAGACGCAAATCTGCGACGGCCGCAGTGCAAGCGCATTGTAGCCACGCCCACAGCCACGCCCCTAACAACCACGGAATCGTTTGCGACATAAATGCCCAATCTTTTGCGCAATGCGCATAAACAAAACCATCGCAAAAGCTCTGTGTTATGCGCAATATCACGCAAATATATTAGCGATCACGCTTGTGATGGCGCAGACAACCTTTTGCGTCCACTTATGCGCTGCGCTGCTTTAATAAATGAGCCCCACTGACCCAGAGACATGTAGTGAGATGCCAACCCAGAAAAAAACTTGTCCAGAATTAAACAGTTAGGACCACCATACTGGGTTTACCTTGACGTGGTATGGTCACTTGTAAATTTTAGAATCATGATTTTGTAACTAAAAATACATGCATTAGCTTAGATACTGTAAAACAGGGGACCAGGGAATGTGTGTTGATCATTTTTTTCCTTTTTGTCTGTTTGTAACTATCCTGGCCAGATAAGCTGCACTTCCTTTGTATTTTTATTTGGCCTTGGAGTGCTCCCACATATCCTCCTTTCATGAATTATTATAAAACAGCATTTTATAATAATAAAACACTGGTGATACTGCGTTTCTCAATAAAGGGATCTTATGTAGCATTACGGTGGATGATATCCAAAAAATGTAATCCAATTCACTAAGGCGGTTATTTACTAAAATCTGAATTTATCTCATCATTTTAATTAAAAAACTCAACCAAACTCCCATGCCAGATTTGGCCTTATTTATTATTAAAAAAAACTCGAATTAGTTGGATCGTGAAAAAACTTAAAGTAGTTGCATGACGTAAGGCTCTGCCATACTTCATGCAACTACGTCAGACATTATTTTGTGACGAATACGTGTTTTCGTCAAAATTCCAAATGCTGTCGTATTTCCCTCAGCAATGATTCAGTAGTAGTGATGGGCGAATTTATTCGCCAGGCGCGAATTCGCGGCGAATTTGTGCGATTCGCGGCAGGCGAATAAATTCGCAAAACGCCAGCGAAAATTCGCGGAAAAAATTCGCCGGCGTCAAAAATTTTTTTTTCGAAAAACGGACGCCCGCGTCAAAAACGGGCGCCGGCGTCGGAAAAACGGGCGCCGGCATCAAAAACGGGCGCCGGCGTCAAAAACGAATTTTTCGCGCAAATTCGCCCATCACTATTCAGTAGTGTGACAATTTCTTAGCAAATTTTCTCTATCGTTACTTTCTTTCTAGTGAAACTTTGTTAACTTACGTTTACTTCAATTTAAATTTTTAATTCAGTGAGTATATAAAAGTCATATGTATGTATTTATTAATGATGTTGCTGGAAATGGCCACTTATTGTTAATAATGTCCAAGGAAGCAAAATAAAGACAACAGAGATCTTCTATTGTCCTAGGCCATGAGCCTACCCTAAAACAAATGTGCTTCAAATTTGTTAACATAATCCCACTTTATATATTAAAAACTGCCTATTTGTATGGTTGACTTGTATGGGATGAATAACCAGATACTATAATGAATAAATCATCACCCCTATGTGCAATAAACATGTCAGAAGTCCCCTCAAAATTCTATTATTGTAATATAAAGTAGAGTGCAATATAATCACAGAGATCCTTGGTGACTTCTTATGTGCTTATTACACTCAGCATGGGATGCTTTATTTCTCATATATATATTACCCATTATGTTGTTTATAATGGCATGTATGAATATGTTTTTTCCTCAGTTCTTAATTTTAGATTCAAATGGGTATGTTTTTCTTTTGACTTTTATGTCTAATTTATTCTTGAAGATCTCTGCTTCATAGGGAAATTAACAGCATAGTATTTACATTTTATAAACAGGCTGCATCGTTAATAAAAAAAAAGGATTACATAGAATATTGCAGTCGTAACAACTGTGCCAGGTTGCTCCAAATGAACAAATGCTCTCTGATTAGTTCAGTCCAGTTTCACAACCTGCATTCATTTACTGAATAGCGAGATGCTCAAGACTTTTTTTTTGTGTTTTTTTTGTTTGTTATTTATTTATATAGTGCTCTGCACTCGTTTGGTCACTGTATGAGAAGGGCATGAGTTGTTTTTGTATTTTTTCATTAAATCTGTCATCCGAATAGAGGAATTACTGTTTAGGTAAAATCAGGATACAGCCGTGATTTTACGCTCTTGCACTTGTTTAAAACTGCTTTTAAAAAAGTCTGCTCCATCTGCATTTGCTTTGCTGCCCCAGGGAATATTACGCTGATGCACCTCAGTGCTCAATCACATTTAATTTCACATGCTTTACAGGATTAAAACACTTTTATTCATAACTACAAAAGGAGACTCTGACCCCTTTGTTGTACACATTAGATTACAATTATCCTAGAAACTAGAATAGAGAAAAAATATATAAATGAATCCTGACACTACCCATAACCACTTTAGCTTGGTGGCAAATAACATTTTGGTACAAGCAATTGTAATTATTCGAACATGAGCAGTAAATAGTGAGCCATCAGTTTTAAATCCGCAGATTAAACAGAGACTGGAATCACATTTTACACCTTTCTTATTTTCTTAGTATAATTAGATTGTTGCCAAACAATCTACGAACATGAGATAGATTATGTATAAAAGCAAAGTTGAATAGGGATTGACTATCTATAAAGTGACATGAAATTGCATTTTGGTGGTCAATATTTAGTCAAAGGTGAAGAAAGAGCAAATCATCCAGAAACAGTGGTGAATTCTACAGAGATTTAACCCAAGACCTAAAGAATTAATGCTTTATCAGGCAATGCCCTTCATGTTTGTCCTCTAAAAATAAATAATGCATCTTAGGTGCAGTTATTTCAGATTTAGTTAAAAAAAATATATTAATCTAAAGAATATGCCAAAATAATTTTGCACTGTGTTGTATTTTCTTGTCATCTTGGTCTTCTTTGTACAGCATAAATATACAATACATTGCTCATTTTTTTAAACAAAATAAAGTGACTAAACATATGGTGCTTGAGAGAGCTTAGACTAGAGAGATCAAGGAAAACCCCAAGGAAAAAATAAAGTGTAAAGGACCTGTAAATTCTTAAATTGCTGAAATGCTGGTATGAATGAGTTAGCCAGACTCATTTAGCAAATGCTCAGACACAGGTGCAGAAGTACACACTTATGGCTGTACCACTGGACAGTGCATGCTGCGTTTTGTGCCTTGCACTGGATTATATGCTTTAATCAGTCATTAAGTACAGGGCTCTCTAGCTGCTAGGAACTAGCTCAGGTGTGTGGTTTGCAGGAGGGAGCCTGTGTGCTGAGTAACCCAAGTTAAGCATGTTGACTGATGGATTAATAGTGGAAGCCATGTAAAGTGAGCATGGTGATTTAATGAAAAATAATTAAAACATAACAATACAAAAATAAAGTGAAAGGGAAGTGGCAAGTGGCTAAAAATATCCAGTGGAAAGCAAGTAGGCAAACTGAAGCAAGTCCTTAGGCAGGCAAGGTCTGGTGCAGTTCAATTGTAGTTGAGGACAGGCCAAGGTTAGGGGCAGGCAGCATTCAAATATAATGAATGTCCAGGAAAGAGGCCAAGTCTTATCCAGTGGTCAGAAATGGTAACACAGGAGCAAGGATTCAGGTGCAGGTACCAGACAGAAATAGAAACTAGGTTGAAGTCATGGCAAGATCACTAGCAAATGTAATGATCCAGCATCGGGAGGTAAAAAGGGACTGGCTTATAGACAGTAGGTCCATAATGACAACTGCCATTAAAAAGTGTGAGGGTAGAGACAGAGAACATAGCAGAGATAGCATCTGTCTAAATGAACAGTTGGGACCAATGAGCTACAAATGCCTCCAATGACTCAGCAAGATACTATGGGGCAAATTTACCAAAGGGCAAACTTTCACTTTGGGAAACTTTGCAACATTGTCAGACATTATTTCTCAGCAAATACTCGAATTTATCAAAATGCAAAGTCTTGTCTCCGCTGATGAATGCTGGTGTACTTTCTCCAATGAAACTCCATCGGTGTGAACATTTCTAAGTAAATTTTCTCTGCCATACTCTCTTCCTAGCGAAACAATGCTAACATACTTACGCTCACGTCAGATTTAAATATGGCGAGTACATACAGGTCATATATATGATTGGTTGTGAAATTGCTGGAAGTGGCCACTTATTAATAAAAATGTCCAAGGAAGCAAAATTTGTCCTAGACAAATGTGGAATAGTCTTCAAAAAAAGTGTGCATTATAAATGCAGGCAACAATGCACATTTTTCAAATGTTTTGCAGTTTTGGCAAAAATTTGTGAAACGCATTGTCATCAATTGCAGTTTTTTTGCCATAATCTTATTTTGCACAATTTTGTTGGAGTCATATGGGGGCTGATTCACTAAGGGTCAAATATCGAGGGTTAAGTCACCCTCGATATTCGACTGGCAATTGAAATCCTTGGACTTCGAATATCGAAGTCGAAGGATTTAGCGCAGATAGTTCGATCTAACTATCGAAGGATTATTCCTTCGATCGAACGATAAAATCCTTCGAATCGAACGATTCGAAGGATTTAAATCCAACGATCGAAGGAATATCCTTCGATCAAAAAAAGTTAGGCAAGCCTATGGGGACCTTCCCCATAGGCTAACATTGACTTCGGTAGCTTTTAGATGGCGAACTAGGGGGTCGAAGTTTTTTTTATAGAGATAGTACTTCGACTATCGAATGGTCGAATGGTCGAATAGTCGAACGATTTTTACTTCGAATCCTTCGATTCGAAGTCGTAGTCGAAGTAGCCCATTCGATGGTCGAAGTAGTCCAAAAAAACCTTCGAAATTCAAAGTTTTTTTACTTCGAATCCTTCACTCGAAGTTAGTGAATCGGCCCCCAAGTGTTTTTCCTTGTTTCAAAAATGCATTGGTGTCAATGGGTGTTTTCAACGCATTTTTCTTTCATGCAAATGCATTGGAGTCAATTTATGCTTTTGCCATAGTTTTTCAAGACAAAAAATTTCCTATGGTTTTGCAAATAAAAAAGGTTAATGTAGAATGCAGAATTTTGCTGCATATTCTTGCCTGCCAAACCATTGTGCTCATTCCTAGTGGCAAGGTACATAAACATGGTATAAACATATAAGTCAATGTGAGATGTATTAGCAAAATTCAAGCTATTATTCAATTTGAAAATGAAAAATGAAGGATAGAAAGTGAATTTGCTGTGTTGAACTTGTTTTAAGGTTTTTTTTTTTTTTCTCAATTTCATTAGTGATTAAGTTTGAGATTTTTTTCATAAATAAGAAAACTTTTGAGTTTGCATGTTTTTGAGTCTTTTCAAATTGGAAAAAAACTAGAAAACTAAAACATTTTTTTGTTTGGAATGTTGTACCTAGTAAGTGAATTTGCTGTGTTCATCTTGTTTTAGGGTTTTTTTTTTCATTTAATTAGTGATCAAGTTTAAGATTTTTTTCATAAATAAGAAAAGCTTTGAGTTGGCACGTTTTCAAGTCTTTTCAAATTGGAAGAAAACTAGAAAACTAAAACATTTTAATGTTGTACCTGGTGCAGAATTTAATCTAGGTCTAACAAACTCGGCTACTGGTCTACATAACTTATAAGAATTTAGATATTTGATTGTTTTGGGTTATTAGACTTCACAAACTTATTAGCAGCAGGCTAGATATAACTAAAACTTCTAGAAATATCTCAAACCTGTTTTTCAGCTTGTATTTTTGTGATTCATAACGTACAGCATAATATATGGCTTGCGACTTTGCTGAAGTTTGCAGTGAGTTGTTCAAATGCATGTGGTGTATGTACAGTGTTTCTAGTTGAAGCTTTTAAGGAGACTCATTTCACCTGCACTTTTGCTTATAGATAGTAATGTTGCTGCGTGTATATAGCAGTGTGTGTTAAAATGGTTAGCAGATGTTAAAACATCACATAGTGATAATACCCAGTTTAAACTATTTTTGGACTTTATGGAATTATATTAATGCAGTGCCTTCTGCTACTTTTTAACCATGTAACTTGAAATGTTTTTTTTTCCCAAGTAGGAAACAGGACAGTTACTAAGTATGTTTTTGTAATAATTTTGCTCATAGTTTTATTGAAAAAACATTTCTTTTTACATGATGGTTGTCTTATTTTTGGGAAGGCATCAATGCTTGCTTTAAAGAAAAGCTAACTTCTCTTTTAGACTAGAGCAGGAAATAAATTGCCTTTATATAGAGCTTAGGTAACTTAGAGTACTGCGATTCAAGGGGTTTATTTAGAGCAAAAACTCACAAGAGTTAAGAGTCTCAAAAGCTTTAATTTTAGAGATTCGTTAAACACCAAACATTTAAAAAACTCAATTTTTAAAAATGTCACATCTAAAAGCTGCCAAGTTCATGTTAGAAGTCAATAGGAGTTGTCCTAGGCAAAATGTAACCACTTTTTTAAAAAAAACATTTTTAAATTATTTATAGCATTATTAAACCAATTTAAAATGATGTGTAGAATACAAATTTTAGGTTTTTAAGGGTTTAGATAAAGTTTTTAATAAATAAATAACATTCAAGTTTGGTAAAGATTTGAGGTTATTCAAACTTAAAAAAACCCTCACAAATTTGAATTTTGATAAATACGTCTCGAGTGTAAAGATGAACCTCTCATCACACACAGTCAGTAATATTCTGCTCACTAATTCAATTTTAACCTAATTTCAAAACACCACTTAATTTACAAATAAATCATTACCAATAAATTTATCGAATTACTGAATCTAACACATTTCACTTGGCTAAAAATTTGTTATACTGCGAAAATTCATCAAAATGCATTAAAGTATATGGGCGTCAAATTTTTGTTGTTGCGCATCAATTTTCAGCCATTGGAGTATACGGGTGTCGTTTTTTGTGGCAAAACTGGGGGAAAAATTTTCGAACAACACTAGTTAAACATAATTATTGATTTCGAACATGCAAAGAATGACAGTGGCCAGCAGCTGCTCAAATACATGAATATGGCTTATTGCTGAAAAAAAATTTCTGGCCTTGCTCTGCCCTTAAAAATCTGTGTTTATGCAGAGTCACCAAAATTATAATCTTTACCACAAAACAATTCAAATTAATATTTTGCGCAGCATTCAATTGTGCAGTGTCTTTTGTGGAAAGTTTTTTTTCAAAATGGCTACACCTTTAAGTTTTTATTTGTACTGGATTAGCAAGAATAAGACTTTCTAACATAAGACAAGCTCTACAAGTTCTTCTAGGCTGTTGGGGTTCCACAACCTCCTCCTTGCTGATCCATATGAGTTTCCACTCCTCATATGGGTAGTCGTTCAACTCCAACAATCTCTTTCCACAGAACTAGTGATGAGCAAATCTGTCCCATTTTGCTTTGCTGAAATACATTGAAGTCAATAAGTGTTTTTTCACAGATTTTTTTTCTTCACTCAAAATGTATTAAAGTCAATGGACATTTTTCCCCACTTTTTTTTTTTTTTTCATGTATTTGTGCAGTAAAATTTTTGCTGTGACAGTTTACTGAGGTTTGTGAAAAAAATTAACCATGACAAAATGTGGAATTGCTGTTTGACTCCATGCCTGGAGAAAACAAATTGCTCATCAATACACAGATCTCTACAATCGGCTGCACGAATACCAATAGCAGAACATCACAAAATGGTGGCTCAAGGCAAGAGATGTAAAAGATAAAAGGTAAAAGGCTGTGGACACAATAACCTTTCTTCACTTTGAACTATTGCCTGGTGGAAGTTTGCCATCACTGAGTGCCTGCTCCTAATTGGTTTTTCGGTTCCTCACTGCTTCCAAATGGCAATGCATGTGTCAGAACTGACAGCTTCCACAAGGCATCCAGGTTATCAGAATGTACAGTGAAGCCATACTTCACAAATATTTTTAATGTCAGTACTATGTATATAAATGTTTCATGGTGTCAAACTAATATAAAGTTTAAAAACTCAACACACATGGACTTTTTAATTAGCTTGTCTACTTGTTCTGCATTGAATATAGAAAATGCTTAAAATCCTAAGGAACTCAGTTAAATTGCAAAACACTATAATGCAGCAGTTAATAGACTATAATCTGAGGCAGTGCTTCTGATACTTATTGGGTTGACTCCCCATTTTGGTGCTGGTATGGTACCTGTTATCCAGAATGCTCGGGACCTGGAGATTTTAGTTATTTGTATCTTCATCCCTTTGTCTACTAGAAAATCATGCAGAGATTAAGAAAAAAACAATAAGCTGGCTCTGCTTTCAAAAAGGAATAATTATGGATCAAGCACGATAAACTTTTTTATTGTTACAGACAAAAAGGAAATAATTGTTAAAAATTTGGATTATTTGAATAAAATGGAGTCTATATAGGGGTATATTTATCAAAGAGTGAAGTTAGAGATCGCCACAGTCCTCTACAGTGAAATTCCACCACTCTCCATTCATTTCTATGGGCTTTTTGAAAGAGTATTTATCAATGGGTGAAAGTTCATCCTTTGATAACTACGCCTTTCAAAATCCCATAGAAATGAATGAAGAGTGGCGGAATTTCACTCTAGAGGACTGTGGCAATCTCTGACTTCACTCTTTGATAAATAAACCCTTATAGGAGATTTCCTTTCTGAAATTCAGAGCTTTCTGGATAACAGGTTTACTGATAACGGATCCAATACCTGTACAATATTTAATTAAATTTCTTTAAGGTTATAAAAGGACATATATATGCAATACTGTCAGGACAGTCAACTTTCTATTGTGTTCCAACTTCCTATAGTGTTCCAACTTGAAAGTTAGCCTTTACCCCAAAATTCATCCTTACTGTCATTCAGACTTAACTCTAATGCCTTACATCCTTAGGGGAGGCCAGACCTGTACTTTGAGATCCTTTGATCTTCAGACATGTGGAGATGCAAGTGAAAATACAGGCTGTGGAGAAGAGCTGGCAGTGTGGTTGCTTTTGATATCAGACTTTAGGATCATGGAAGACAGACTGTTTCTTCTGCATGTGTGTTTATATACTATATACATATTTAAAGCTTTAAAACCTTAAATATCTTTTGAATATTACATTTAATTTTATTTCTAAAAATGAATGTAAATGTATACATTGAATTAATTTTTTTTTGTGTTCCTTTGAATATTCTCTACTGTCCAATGTAAATATATAAGCTTTATTTCCATTAATAATTGGAAACCTCTCACTATTATTTTTAGCTTTTAAATTCACTGTGCGCAAATGACAAGGTAAAACCACAGGGGATATAGATCTACAGCCCATTTTACATTTATATTTAAAGCCAATTCAAATTGATGTAATGATTATAAATTATGTAGCTTCAGGCATTTAAGCTTATGCTTTAGATCAATATAAAGATAAAAGTAAGTATTTTTATACACTAATATCAATTAAAATGCAGTTTTAAATTACAGATCAAAGTACATATTAAAATATTTTATTACAAGCATCTTTATTGATGAAATATAGCATACCTTCAATGAGGTTAAAGTGGAGAGGGTAAATTAATCCTTTTAATTTGTAACCCTTTAAATCCATTGATTTTGCTACCCAGTGGGAGAAAAATTATGATCATTAGAAATGAACAAACATGTTTGTTTAACCTTTTTTGCTTGTTCTTAATTATTCAGAACCCTTATATTAGGGGGTTATTTATCAAAGGTTGAATTTTAGAGCTTTGTGAGCTTTTTTAGACCTTGAATGAACTCACAATATGAAGGGTTTCTAATTTAAGAAAACACTCAAATGTAAAACACTTAAATCAGTGTAGTTGGGGTGAAAAACTTAAACACTTAGGGGCAGATTCATTAAGGGTCGAATTTCGAAGTTAAAAATACTTCGAAATTCGACCCTTGAATTGAAATCCTTCGACTTCGAATATCGAAGTCGAAGGATTTAGCGCTAATCCTTCGATCGATTAAATCCTTCGAATCGAACGATTCGAACGATTTTAATCCAACGATCGAAGGAAAATCCTTCGATCAAAAAAAGGTTAGCAAACCTATGGGGACCTTCCCCATAGGCTAACATTGACTTCGGTAGGTTTTATCTGCCGAAGTAGGGGGTCGAAGTTTTTTTTAAAGGGAAAGTACTTCGACTATCGAATGGTCGAATAGTCGAACGATTTTTACTTCGATTCGTTCGATTTCGTTCGAATTCGAACGAATTTAACCAATTCGATGGTCGAAGTACCCAAAAAATACTTCGAAATTCGAATTTTTTTCATTCGAATCCTTCACTCGAAGTTAGTGAATCTGCCCCTTAAAAACTTGAACATCTTGAAGGCTAAAAGCATCTTCACATGGTTCAAGGGACCTCTGCCATTGACTTCTACATGACCTTGACAGGTTTTATATGGTGTATTTTCGGATTTAAGTTATTTCTAGCTTCAGGGTATAAAAAATATTTTTTTTTTTACCCAAAAATCAAAATTGAAAAATACCCTTGAAAACTCAAATGCAACATGACCTTGGATAAATAACCCCCTTAGTGCAAATAATTTTAGTGAAATGGGAAAAACTTCTAAGAATGTAATATTTTGTATTGAGCAGACACAAAAAATATTTTATTTTTTTATTATATTTTATTATTTGTTGTCTCTTTCCCTTGTTATGCTAGGAAGCTGATGGTTGTGGGAGGATGTTTTTTTCATCACACGTCAGTCCCTTGCAAGTATCAAATGGCAATAAAAATCAATGAACTAACTCATGCAGTTTCAGAAAAATGTTTGTTTTGTGATCTTTTCTTCATATATTTTATTATGTAAAAGTTAATAGCATATTTCTTCCTTCTTATTTTACTTGTATTATTGTGGGCCTGTTTGCTTTGTTCCTGTTATATGATTCTACCTTACTCTTTTATCACAACCCTGCAGAATAACAATTTATTTACCGTACTAAAGGAAGGAGGAGATGGGAGTAGATAAGGACAGGTAAAATAATATTACAGTGATATTCTCTAATATTTTTTTATTGTCATCAGAAAACTTTGATCATGCTACCTTTTCTGCTAAGCAGTATCCTGCATAGACTAAAAGGCTTACAACTATGAAAGGTAGCTACATATTTGACAATCTCTTCTCATTTATGAATATTTAAAACCACAAAAGGTAGTTATAAGTTTAACAAGTGTTATCTCAGAGAAGACTGCAATCCCATTACATAGGTAAGAGGTGAATTGGCAGTTGCTCTGGATTCATGAAAATACCTCTTTATAACTCTTTATGCGTGTGCCATAAACCTGCTGTATTCCACAGTGGTCATTTACCAAAACCCTGGGGTCTGCAATGCTATGCACTTAGCACTAGACTGGAGGGTGCAAGGTAGCTGCTTTGCTTCAGCTTGCACCCAGTGGCACTCCCTAACTTGCTCTTTTGCTTGATACATGAATAAGGGAACGGTTATGGGAAGGGAAGGTGCCTATGTCTATGTATGTAAAATCATGTCTCTGTACTTCATTTTAGAGTGCGGAGACCTATGACAATTTGTTATGGTGCAGGGCAGGATACAAAGTACAAAAAGCATGGTGCTGGCAGCTTAGCTCTGCAATTGCCAGACCTTGTTACATAATTTTTCAGGATTCTTTGAGGTCTGATTGGCATGGTACTGGGAGATTGGCGATTTGCTAATTTGTTGCCACTATTCATAAAGGCATCCCATTCTTAGCCTTATAGTTTGACATCAGTGGTAGGAAAACTTTTGGAAGAGGTAATAAGGTATATGATACAGTAATTTGCAATACAATGCAAATCATAATACTTTAAGTACTATAAGCACAGTTTGATAAGTAATAGATCTTGACAGACTATTTTAATTGTTTTCTAGGAAGAGGTGAACAGAAACCTAGATGTGGGTTGGCAGTGGATGTTATCAACTCTAGACTTTGCTAAACAATTGAAACAGTACCACAAAGAATGTTACTGAATAAATTAAGGAATACTGGCCTGGAACATATTTGTGCTTAGATAGATAATTGGCTGAAAGAAATATAGCAAATGGAACATTTTTTTAATTGGACCAGTGTAGTTAGTGGAGTATAGCGGGGTGCTGCCTTGACCCTTTGCTTTTTCGATTTGTTTATTAATGAAATTGAAGTGGGCATTGGAAATACTGTCTCTGTTTTTGCCAATGATGCTAAACTATTCAAAACTTACCCCTAGAGAATTAAACTATGAGGAAAAACTGTCAAGCTTGTGGTTGTTTTCGCTAGAGAAAGAGACACTTGAGAGGGGACATGTTTATGCTGTACAAGTACATAAGCAGACAGTATAGACAGATACTAGCAATATTCTTGCACAAAAAAAGGACAAATAAGCTGATGTCATTCATTTAGACTTGATGAACTGAGTTTTTTTATTTGAAGTAGCATAGGTGGTTCTTCACAGTGAGGGCAGTGAAGCTGTGATTTCCTTGCTGGGTAATGTTGTGATGGTAGATTCTATTAGCACCTTTAAAGGTGGCTTGGGTAAATTTTTTGAACAAGCATAATATCCAGAGCTATTGTCATTTTAAGTTTAATGTGACATAATTTACTAGAATCATGAGACTTTCATTTGTCTAGTTCGGTTCTCTGAGTCAGGTTTAGCAAAAACCTATTCTGCAGATATTGTACCACGGACCAGCATTTTGGAAACAACATATGGACTATAATCCAAAGGTTTTAACACCAATGCTATGTGCAGCAATGCTAAGGGGTGCATAACACCCTTTAGCATCCACACATACAGCACTTACCATAGCAAAGCTCATATGAGTCCAGGGGTAACTATAACATCAAAATGTATTACCCCACCAAAGATGCAGGCTAACAGAGCCTCAGTCTGGGCATCCATGTTGGGGTACATACAGTAAATGAGCATGATGAATGAGTGGCACAGCTTGCTCATTATGCGCATGGGATTTTGTCATATTTCTAAAGAAATTGTAAAGAAAAGAAGTATTTCAAACAAATACTGTTGTGTCCCGCAACAGGAGTAGGAGCTCTATTAGCCTGCACCTCCAGTAGGGAAAAAATTTTGCTGGGATAAGTGTCTTTTAATGTAGACTAGTGAAATTCTAGAATCTCTACCATTACATTACTTAATTTTTTTGTTATGCTAATACAACCTGTAGTTAGGGTTCCCAATTTCTTTGTGAGTTACAGTAGTAAAACTCCTTACCTCCTGTATCAGTTTGTATTATGTATTCTGCATGCCTTTCAATTAATCATGTTAAGGAGGACAATTCTGATTTGCACACAACTGAAGAGAGGCAGGGCTAATATGGAGATTTGCATTGGCCAGGGGTCGTGTCTGGGTGTAATTTGGCTAGGTTTGGTGGATAGAAAATGGTATACACTAATGATGAACACATTTTTTCCCTAGCCATGAATTCGTAGCAAAATTCCTCATTTTCCTCAAAAAAAATTTTTTTCAAGCGTAAAAAAAATATGCCGTCCGATGACTTCAATATGTTTCGTAATTTTTTTGCAGTTTTTGACGAAGAAAAGCTGGACAGATTCACTCATCACTATTACGGTATACATCTATCATTTCACAGCACCAGGTGCTTGCAGCTCCCTCCTACAAAGTTACAAACTGCTCAAAAAACAAAATTCTCAATATTAGCATGTGTGCATTTTCTTAAAAACTTAACTGGACTATGGGATATTACTACAGATCTCTGATAAATTGCAGGTAGTGATGAGTGAACTTTTTTGCCTGTTTTCACTGTGAAAAAATGCCTATAGTATCCAATGGCCACAGAAAAGTTGCATGGTATGGAAAAAGTTGCTGTGAAAAAAATGCCTATTGACTTCAATGAATTAGAATTTTTGCCATTTTACAATTTCAACAGGACAAATGCACTCATCACTGGTTGCATGTATAGAGATAAAAAAACACTACTAATCATTTTGCTATAAATATGATTTATAAAGCATGTTCCAGCTCATAATATCCAAATATAATCAGAAATCTTATCTGCAGAAATTGTGGTGACATCTACCAGGACTGTGTTCAGAACAAAAAGGGCATAAAATACACTTGAGGGAAAAATAAATCAGTTTGTTAAACAATGTTGAAATATGAGGTGTAGCAAATCCTCGCCCCACACAGCAATGACAATGAATAGGTATCTGTGGCCATTACTCAATGTAAATCTAAATGGAAGTAGTCTTTGACAATACTAAAAACCTTTCTATACACTCTGTGAATGTCCAGGAAGAAACCATATTTAAAGGGGCAAATTTATCAGAATATATGAGTTTCGAGCATAATAAATAAAGTTCACACAGGTTTTATTCATTCCTAAAGGTTTTATTCATTCCTATGGGATTTTTAGAATTCTATTAATCAATGGGTGAAAATTAGAACTCACCATTTGATAAATACAGTTCTAAAATCCCATATGAATGAATAAAACACAGAGTTTTTATTTATTAAGCTCTAAATTGATATTTTGATAAATTTCCCCCTAAATGTTTATACTACTGACTCCTTTATTACAAAGAAGCATTAAGATATATGACTATGAAGTGGAGATATATGTGGTAAGTTCATAACCACATGCAAATTCAACGATGCAGAAGCTAAAACATGGTTCAGTGTGGCCAAGGAAAATTATAACTCACTATTGATCTTTGCAACATAATCT
Source organism: Xenopus laevis (assembly GCF_017654675.1). Classification (NCBI taxonomy): domain Eukaryota; kingdom Metazoa; phylum Chordata; class Amphibia; order Anura; family Pipidae; genus Xenopus; species Xenopus laevis. The sequence continues at coordinate 136,602,577 of NC_054373.1, read as the reverse complement.
TGTTTGGTACTCATTAAACTCATGAATGCAGTCTCAGCTACTTCAAGCTCTGTCGAGATCAGTTAATGTTGCACTATCCTCATTTGTTTGAGGGAATTGGAAAAGTAAAAGATTTTCAAGTGCAACTACACATTAAGCCTGCTGGGAAACCAATAACAGAGCTTAGTAAGGAGAATTCCATTAATTGCACAGAACAAGAAGTGCAAAATATTGTTGAATGTGCGAAAGGCCAATTCTTTTATAGTCCCAAATAGTAACAGCACCATAACCTAAATGGTCTTCACAACTGTAAAAGATCATGTCATTAGAGTTGATTTTACTCAATAATCCCTGGTCAAACCACCAGCCAAAATAAAAAGATAGAGCCTATAGATAGAGCTAAGGGGTGCAAAAGGAGCGCACTTTCACCTATGACAATTAATGATTCTACATTGCCTAAATACATATGATTGCTTTACAGCACTGCAATGATAAACCATTCTAAAAAAAGCACATACAGGTAGCAGTGCTAATGGTCGATGGTCCCACCCTAGAATTATAGTATATTATATCATTATTATATGTTTTGTTTTACTCATTTTTGAGGTTACTTTAAACTAAATCACCAATAAAACAGGGAGGAACCCTTCTGCAAAAGCTGCCAATAGAAAGGCACAAAAAAGTTCATCAAGAATTGTAGCTCTGGTCCTCAAACCAAATGTAGATACATTAACTCCCATGTAGAGACCCAGGTTTCCAGGCAGTCAGGTTTAGTAAATAATCATAGTCAGTGTCGGACTGGGTGACCAGGGCCCATCAGGGCCACCACCTTAAGGGCTCACCACCCTCACTCCCTTTGCATTCTCTGCCCCTCACTGCAGGAAATCCCCCCGCCCTCAATGTCCAGTCACAATTCTTTGTCCTGCTAGTGTCAGACTGGGAGGGGGCTGCCGCATCAGTGGCCCACACACCCGCCCTGTACCTCAGTCCCGCTCCACCAACTCCACAGGCCCCCACACCATCCTCCTCAGTCTGTTTCCCACCTCCCGGCAGTGCGTACCCGCTTTTATTCTATCAATTGGGAGGGAGGTCAGGAAGGAGCATAGTTTCAGGTAGCTGGGAGGAATAGGTCCGGGTCAGCGGGGCCCACTGTTTTCCTAGTTTCCCACCGGCACCATCTGACCCCTGTGTCCCGCATTGTACCATCTCTCATCCTGGACCTGTTGATTTCAGCCAGCAGGTGGGTATGGAGGCCTGCAGGCCCAACCAGTAGGGAAGGAGGAAGGCAGCTGTCCTGGCCCTCAAATTCCTGCCCAACGGCATACCTTTTCTTTCCTCCTAGGCCCTTAGATCCCAATCAACAGTGGGGTTTTGGAGTCCTCAGAACCCAGGCAGCAGGGAGGAAGGAATGCAGCACTCCTCAATCAAGGGGGCCCATGAGGGTTAGGGCCCAAAGGGTTTTTTCCCAGTGTCCCAGTCCACCCTGTTCATACTAGAGTGAAGTATGTGTGTAGAAGCCTTAATAAAAATGTGCAAAAAAAATATACAAACTTTAGTGAATGTCACTGTCCAAATGAAGGAATGTAAAACATACCATAAAGGGATACTCCAGGGTGGTTCATTGGTTTATACAATAAAATAATTTTATACAGTAAGATCTCCTGACTTATGTCTAAAGGTGGCTATAAACAGGATGAACAGATGGATAAATATGTAAAAATTCTCAAATTCAGGTGAAAATATGATTTTTAGTCAAGCTATATACTACTATAACTACTTTTATCATCTCTAATATTGATAAATTGGGCCCTGAGTGCTACTAATTTTCTCTAATTTGTACACTCATGTTGATTAGAAAAACATCAGATTGGGTTCCTTTTAAAAACATCATCATAAAATCAAAAAAATAATTTTCTTTATAGCCCTGGTGTGTTAGTTGTGATTAAGTATCCTCTGCATGCGCTATATTCCCAAAGCAATAAAGATATTAGAGAGGCTTTTGTTACCAGTTCACGTTACAGCCATGTCATTTATTTAATAAATGGCATTTTTGAAAAATGCATAGCCAGTATTAAAGTATAACCAGTGAAAATACACAGTAAGCATTTTCTTCTGATGATCCATGTAAAAATAGAGAGTAACCATTATCAAAGGACAGATATGGATACTCTGAATTTTATAAGATATATGTAAAAGGATTCTGTTATCCAATATTTCTGTACTTTTCCAAAGCATTTTTTCTGTGCTTTCTAGGGTATTTTCACATTAGACAACATTAATCTGTTTTGCTTCTAGTACATTTAAAAGTCAAAGGAATGTTAGACAAAAGTATTGTTGTTTTTCTTGCATTTAAACATAATAATAATTACAACCCCATTAGAAACTGAATATAATAACCTTGGCAATACAAATCAACAGGAAAAAAAGTTGAATAATTCAAAAAAAGGTGATGATTAATGGGTCTCTGTGTTGATCGAGATTACACTGGAGACACAAATACAAATTGCAAATATAATTTTGCTTCTTTCTTAGTCAGGTCAACATTGTCATGGCAACATACTTGAAAGGTATATGTGAAAATGAAATCTATACAAGGTGTCCATGATGGCAAAAAATAAATCATAAAAATCAAGGTTACAGGGGCACAAATGGGATGCATTCTCAGAAACAATTGAAATGGGAAATGGCATGAAAGCCATTGATACAAAGCCATGAATTAAAACACATTCAAGAAATTACCTATAGTGAACGTATCCTTTAAGTGCTTTTGTCATGTGTTTTGAACAATTGAGTGTTCATACTTACAGTTTTATTTTCCCTGTGAATAACACACATTATAATTTGTTACATTTTAACATATTATTACAGTATTGGTTTTGATAAAAATAAGACTTGCCATTCATTCTCTGCTATCAGTCATAAAAATGTTCAAAATGCTTTTTACCTATAATAGACATGGTGACATCTGAGCATGAGGTGCAATATGGGATGTGTGTAGGAGGAGTAGAATGTGTTTAGAATAAATGCAACAGCAGACTTCTGCCTCCATAAATCAACTGCATGGCCTTCAGACCTATACACATTACAGAACATGAAGATCAGTTAGTAAACACTCGAGTCAACAATGTTGCTGGATTTCCTAACCTATTTGTGTATGTATGCGGCTGGAAGGAAAAATTACAGATATATTATTTATATAATGTTCTTTGATAATAATCAATCACTAACTCATTAGCACTTGCAATATAATTTCCCTTAAAGGAGAAGGAAACCCCCTGGGCGCAAAACCCCTCCCCCGTGTTGCCCCCCTCCCTCCTCCCCCGTGGCCTACCTGTCCCCCTGGGCAAATGCCCCTAACTTGTTACTCACCCCTCTGCGCAGGTCCTGTCCACGGAGTTCACAGTCGCATCTTCTTCCTGCTTTGACCGGCGTCTTCTGGCGCATGCGCAGTAGGAACAGTTACCGGCACATGCGCAGGGGGGCGGAGGGAGGGGGGCCAACACGTGGGAGGGGTTTTGCACCCAGGGGGTTTCCTTCTCCTTTAATGGACACACTAGATTCAGTTATCCAATGAATATGCTTAACCAATAAAGTAGGGCAGAAAAGTTAAACATGTATATGTTTTGGGCTTCTACGGTATATTGACCCAAGGTAATCACCGACCTTTAACAGTAAAGATCAGTTGCCGGTCTTAGGGACCAACACCCAATATACTGAATATATACAATATAAATGTCACAATATAAAGCTGATATAATAATTGTGATTATTGGTACATGGCAGCTCAGAAACCAGCACAATTAGCATCACAATTTAATAAATAGCCCTGTAGCATCAGATTATATGAGAGGCAATACTAATTGTCTACTCAATGATATGCTTCAATATTCTGGTTATACAAGTACTTGATAGCTAAACCATTTGGAGAAGAAAAAAACACACTGAAGAATCTACCCATTGAAATACCTTCAAACTCTATAAGGTAAATATAGTCACCTGATATTTCTCAGATGACTCTTCAAGTCTCTTCCATTTATTCCTGCATGGTTGTTGTAAACTTTAAGATATGACCCTTTTAAATCTTATGGTCTAGTAAGTATTTGCAGTAGCTGTTTTTGTTTTTTGTTTTTTAAGTCTCATGGGGTAATGTAGTACAAGGTGCAAAGTTGGCTCAGGTCTAGTAACCAAAGTAATTGGATGCTTAGTAGTAAGTGCTATCTGATGATCTGTTGCTATGGGTCTGTTTGCAGCTTTGCAACTTTTGCAGCTTTGCAACTTTTGCAACAGAGAGGGATGAAGCCTGGACTTGAGGAAAGGCCTGACAGATAGGGATGTAGCGAACGTCGGAAAAAAAGTTTGCGAACATATTCGCGAACTTGCGCAAAAACGCGAGCGGTTCGCGAACGGTTCGCGAACCCCATAGACTTCAATGGGAAGGCGAACTTTAACATCTAGAAAAGACATTTCTGGCCAGAAAAATGATTTTAAAGTTGTTTAAAGGGTGCAACGACCTGGACAGTGGCATGCCAGAGGGGGATCAAGGGCAAAAATGTATCTGAAAAATCTGCCTGTGTGTGCTTGGAAGAGATAGTGTAGGGGGAGAGCTGTTAGTGATTTCAGGGACAGATGATAGTAAGTTTGCTGGCTAGTAATCTGCTTGATACTGCTCTGTATTGGAGGGACAGAAGTCTGCAGGGATTTGAGGGACATTTTAGCTTAGGTAGCTTTGCTGGCTAGTAATCTACTGTTCTCTTTAAACAACTGCCATACGTTGACCTTGTAGGCATTGTTTGCCCAGTTTTTTTGGACGCAGCCACTGAAGCACAGTTGCCATAAAAAATATGCCATATAAATGCTGAAAATAGTCATTTTTCGCCATACGTTGACCTTGTAGACATTGTTTGCCCAGTTTTTTTGGTTGCAGCCACTGAAGCACAGTTGCCAGAAAAAATATGCCATATAAATGCTGAAAATAGTCATTTTTTGCCATACGTTGACCTTGTAGGCATTGTTTGCCCAGTTTTTTTGGTCGCAGCCACTGAAGCACAGTTGCCAGAAAAAATATGCCATATAAATGCTGAAAATAGTCATTTTTTTGGTTGCAGCCACTGAAGCACAGAGGCCAGAAAAATTATGCCATATAAATGCTGAAAATATAAATTTTTTTGGTTGCAGCCACTGAAGCACAGAGGCCAGAAAAATTATGCCATATAAATGCAGAAAATATGCATTTTTTGGTTGCAGCCACTGAAGCACAGTTGCCAGAAAAATTATGCCATATAAATGCTGAAAATATAAATTTTTTTGGTTGCAGCCACTGAAGCACAGAGGCCAGAAAAATTATGCCATATAAATGCTGAAAATATGCATTTTTTTGGTTGCAGCCACTGAAGCACAGAGGCCAGAAAAATTATGCCATATAAATGCAGAAAATATGCATTTTTTTGGACGCAGCCACTGAAGCACAGTTGCCAGAAAAAATATGCCATATAAATGCTGAAAATAGTCATTTTTTGCCATACGTTGACCTTGTAGACATTGTTTGCCCAGTTTTTTTGGTTGCAGCCACTGAAGCACAGAGGCCAGAAAAAATTAAACCAGTAGGGTTTGCACCCTAGTTTGTAACGGTGACGGAGGGAGGAGGAGGACGCTAAAGGACAGCTGTGTGTGGAGTCATGAGGCTTGAAGAGAAGGACAGCTGCATAGAAGTCAGAACAAGTCTTCCGGCGTGCAGTAACCCTCCGAGATCCACCCCTCATTCATTTTAATAAAGGTCAGGTAATCGACACTTTTGTGACCTAGGCGAGTTCTCTTCTCAGTTACAATCCCTCCTGCTGCACTGAAGGTCCTTTCTGAGAGCACACTTGAGGCTGGGCAAGACAAGAGGTTCATGGCAAATTGTGACAGCTCTGGCCACAGATCAAGCCTGCGCACCCAGTAGTCCAGGGGTTCATCGCTCCTCAGAGTGTCGATATCTGCAGTTAATGCCAGGTAGTCCGCTACCTGCCGGTCGAGGCGTTCTTTGAGGGTGGATCCAGAAGGGTTGTGGCGCTGCCTTGGACAGAAAAACATTTGCATGTCTGACGTTACAGACTGGCCAAAGGGCTTTGTCCTTGCAGGTGTGCTCGTGGCAGGATTACTGGCACCTCTGCCCCTGGAATGTTGATGAGTTCCTGAAGTGACATCACCCTTAAAAGCATTGTACAACATGTTTTGCAGGCTGGTTTGTAAATGCCGCATCTTTTCGGACTTGTGGTATGTTGGTAACATTTCTGACACTTTATGCTTGTACCGAGGGTCTAGTAGCGTTGCGACCCAGTACAGGTCCTTCTCCTTAAGCCTCTTGATACGGGGGTCCTTCAACAGGCATGACAGCATGAAAGACCCCATTCTCACAAGGTTGGATGCAGAGCTATCCATCTCCGCTTCCTCATTATCAAGGACTGCATCATCCACGGTCTCCTCCCCCCAGCCACGTACAAGACCAGGGGTCCCCAAAAGGTCACCACTAGCCCCCTGGGAAGCCTGCTCCTGTTGGTCCTCCTCCTCCTCCTCCACAAAGCCACCTTCCTCCTCTGACTCCACTTCTGGCACCTCTCCCTGCGTTGCAGCAGGTGCCTGGGTTCGTTCTGGTGATTCCGACCAGAAATCGTGCGCTTCCAGCTCCTCGTCACGCTGGTCTACAGCCTCATCTGTCACTCGTCGCACGGCAGGCTTCAGGAAGAAAGCGAAGGGTATTAGGTCGCTGATGGTGCCTTCGGTGCGACTGACCATATTTGTCACCTCTTCAAAAGGTCGCATGAGCCTGCAGGCATCGCGCATAAGCACCCAGTAACGGGGGAAAAAAATCCCCAGCTGTGCAGATCCAGTCCTACCACCCAGTTCAAAAAGGTACTCGTTGACGGCCCTTTGTTGTTGCAGCAGACGTTCCAACATAAGGAGCGTTGAATTCCAGCGAGTCTGGCTGTCAGAAATCAAACGCCTGACTGGCATGTTGTAGCGCTGCTGAATGTCAGCAAGGCGTGCCATGGCTGTGTAGGAACGTCTGAAATGGGCCGACACCTTTCTGGACTGGGTGAGAACGTCCTGGAATCCTGGGTACTTGGAGACAAAACGTTGGACTATTAAATTTAACACATGTGCCATGCAGGGCACATGTGTTAAATTGCCTAGTCTCAACGCTGCCAACAGATTGCTTCCATTGTCACACACCACTTTTCCGATCTGCAGTTGGTGTGGGGTCAGCCACCGATCGGCCTGTGACTGCAGAGATGACAGGAGTACAGATCCGGTATGGTTTTTGCTTTCCAGGCACGTCATCCCCAAGACAGCGTGACAACGGCGTACCTGGCACGTCGAATAGCCTAGGGGGAGCTGGGGGTGCACAGGTGTGGAGGAGGAGAAGGAGGACCCAGCAGCAGAGTACGAAGAAGAAGAAGACGAGGTAGAGAGCGATGGAGGAGTAGAGGTGGTGGCAGAACCGCGTGCAATCCGTGGCGGTGACACCAACTCCACTGTTGTTGTTGAGCTACCCATTCCCTGCTTCCCAGCCATTACCAAGTTCACCCAGTGGGCAGTGTAGGTGACATACCTGCCCTGACCATGCTTGGAGGACCATGCGTCAGTAGTCATATGGACCTTTGGCCCAACACTAAGTGACAGAGATGCGGTAACTTGGCTCTGCACATGTTGGTACAGGTGTGGTATTCCCTTTTTAGAAAAAAAATTGCGGCTGGGTACCTTCCACTGCGGTGTCCCAATTGCTACAAATTTGCGGAAGGCCTCAGAGTCCACCAGCTGGTATGGTAAAAGCTGGCGGGCTAAGAGTGCAGACAAGCCAGCTGTCAGACGCCGGGCAAGGGGGTGACAGTCAGACATTGGCTTCTTACGCTCAAACATGGCCTTCACAGAAACTTGGCTGGTGGCAGATGACTGGGAATGGGAACAGGTGGTCAAGGTGGAAGGCGGAGTGGAGGGTGGTTCAGACGGGTCAAGGAGAGCAGAGGTAGAGCAGTAAGATGCTGGACCAGAAGGAGTGTGGCTTTTAGTTTGCCTGTTGCCTTTGAGGTGTTGCTCCCAAAGTGCTTTGTGCTTGCCGCTCATGTGCCTTCGCATAGAAGTTGTACCTATGTGGCTGTTGGGCTTACCAAGGCTCAGTTTCTGACTGCACTCATTGCAAATTACAATGCTTTTGTCAGAGGCACACACATTAAAAAAATCCCACACTGCTGACTTTTTGGAAGTGTGCGATCTGGCGGTAACAGTAGAAGTTGGCGGCATTGGCGGCAATGGCGGGTGCGTTGGCCGGCTGAACACAGGTGCCGATACATGTTGTTGCCCTACTGATCCCTGCGGGCTGTCCTCCCTGCTTCTTCTAAGTCTTATTCTCCTACTGCCTCTCTGACTCTCCGTCTCTCCATCTGAACTACCCTCCTCTTGCTCTCTTCTACTAGGCACCCACAAAACATCAATCTCCTCATCATCATTCTCCTCAGATGCATCAATTTCTTCTGACACATCACAGAAGGAAGCAGCAGCGGGGACCTCCTCCTCATCACTGATTATGTCCATCTCTATCGTGTTCTCTGCCAGAATTAAATCTGGTGTAAGGTCCTCATCTCCTTCATCTTCTTCTGGCAATAATGGTTGCGCATTACTCAGTTCAAGAAACTCATGGGAAAATAACTCCTCTGACCCCAGTGAAGAAGGGGCACCGGTGGTGGAGGAAGTGTTACGTGGGGTGGCCATAGCAGTGGAGGATGAGGAGGATGTTGTGGTAAAGTTAGAAACGGTAGAGGATGGGGTGTGCTGTGTAAGCCAGTCAACTACCTCTTCAGCATTTTGGGAGTTCAGGGTCATTGGCTTTTTAAAACTGGGCAATTTGCTAGGGCCACAGGATTGCATAGCAGCACGGCCCCTAGCACGGCCTCTGCGTGGCGGCCTGCCTTTGCCTGGCATTATTTTTAAAAAAACAACAACAACAAAAACTCAGTTGGTTTTTCTGGAAACGATAATACACACAGCTAGATGGCGGGTTGAAGAAAACAGTGTGCAAATAATGCCTACAAGGTCAACGTATACACTACTACAGCGGTGGATACGGATTACGTAAAATATATGAATGCTGCTTGAAAAAAAGTAACTCAAGTGGTTTTTCTAGAGACGATAATATTATCAATATTTAGACAAAATGTGAACAAGGTCACACAGCTAGATGGCGGGTTGAAGAAAACAGTGTGCAAATAATGCCTACAAGGTCAACGTATACACTACTACAGCGGTGGATACGGATTACGTAAAATATATGAATGCTGCTTGAAAAAAAGTAACTCAAGTGGTTTTTCTAGAGACGATAATATTATCAATATTTAGACAAAATGTGAACAAGCTCACACAGCTAGATGGCGGGTTGAAGAAAACAGTGTGCAAATAATGCCTACAAGGTCAACGTATACACTACTACAGCGGTGGATACGGATTACGTAAAATATATGAATGCTGCTTGAAAAAAAGTAACTCAAGTGGTTTTTCTAGAGACGATAATATTATCAATATTTAGACAAAATGTGAACAAGCTCACACAGCTAGATGGCGGGTTGAAGAAAACAGTGTGCAAATAATGCCTACAAGGTCAACGTATACACTACTACAGCGGTGGATACGGATTACGTAAAATATATGAATGCTGCTTGAAAAAAAGTAACTCAAGTGGTTTTTCTAGAGACGATAATATTATCAATATTTAGACAAAATGTGAACAAGCTCACACAGCTAGATGGCGGGTTGAAGAAAACAGTGTGCAAATAATGCCTACAAGGTCAACGTATACACTACTACAGCGGTGGATACGGATTACGTAAAATATATTATGGCTGCTTGAAAAAAGTCACTCCGGTGTTTTTTCTGGAGACGGTAATATTATGGATATTTAGACAGAATGTGAACAAGGTCACACAGCTAGATGGCGGGTTGAAGAAAACAGTGTGCAAATAATGCCTACAAGGTCAACGTATACACTACTACAGCGGTGGATACGGATTACGTAAAATATATTATGGCTGCTTGAAAAAAGTCACTCCGGTGTTTTTTCTGGAGACGGTAATATTATGGATATTTAGACAGAATGTGAACAAGGTCACACAGCTAGATGGCGGGTTGAAGAAAACAGTGTGCAAATAATGCCTACAAGGTCAACGTATACACTACTACAGCGGTGGATACGGATTACGTAAAATATATTATGGCTGCTTGAAAAAAGTCACTCCGGTGTTTTTTCTGGAGACGGTAATATTATGGATATTTAGACAGAATGTGAACAAGGTCACACAGCTAGATGGCGGGTTGAAGAAAACAGTGTGCAAATAATGCCTACAAGGTCAACGTATACACTACTACAGCGGTGGATACGGATTACGTAAAATATATGAATGCTGCTTGAAAAAAAGTAACTCAAGTGGTTTTCTAGAGACGATAATATTATCAATATTTAGACAAAATGTGAATAAGGTCACACAGCTAGATGGCGGGTTGAAGAAAACAGTGTGCAAATAATGCCTACAAGGTCAACGTATACACTACTACAGCGGTGGATACGGATTACGTAAAATATATTATGGCTGCTTGAAAAAAGTCACTCCGGTGTTTTTTCTGGAGACGGTAATATTATGGATATTTAGACAGAATGTGAACAAGGTCACACAGCTAGATGGCGGGTTGAAGAAAACAGTGTGCAAATAATGCCTACAAGGTCAACGTATACACTACTACAGCGGTGGATACGGATTACGTAAAATATATTATGGCTGCTTGAAAAAAGTCACTCCGGTGTTTTTTCTGGAGACGGTAATATTATGGATATTTAGACAGAATGTGAACAAGGTCACACAGCTAGATGGCGGGTTGAAGAAAACAGTGTGCAAATAATGCCTACAAGGTCAACGTATACACTACTACAGCGGTGGATACGGATTACGTAAAATATATTATGGCTGCTTGAAAAAAGTCACTCCGGTGTTTTTTCTGGAGACGGTAATATTATGGATATTTAGATAGAATGTGAACAAGGTCACACAGCTAGATGGCGGGTTGAAGAAAACAGTGTGCAAATAATGCCTACAAGGTCAACGTATACACTACTACAGCGGTGGATACGGATTACGTAAAATATATTATGGCTGCTTGAAAAAAGTCACTCCGGTGTTTTTTCTGGAGACGGTAATATTATGGATATTTAGACAGAATGTGAACAAGGTCACACAGCTAGATGGCGGGTTGAAGAAAACAGTGTGCAAATAATGCCTACAGGGCAAATAATGCCTAAAAGGTCAACTTATACACTACTACAGCGGTAGTAAAATAAAAAAAGTAAAATAAAAAAAAATGAATATTAAAAAAAAAAAATTAAAGTTGGTGCTGCTGAACTACTAGGAGCAGCAGATTAGCACACCAGTCCCACTCCCCAACACTGCTAGACTAATAGCACTGGGCTCTTATAGTAGTAGTAGTAGTAGTAGTAAAACAACAAAAAAATAAATAAAAGCAGTCCTTACAAGGACTACTGTTATTGCAGCAGTCAGCAGATGAGATCAGAAGCAGGACAGCTGCCCACTGCAGCTACATACAGAGCACTGCAGTAGAAGGTAGATTACTAGCCAGCAAAGCTACCTAAGCTTAAATGTCCCTCAAACCCCTGCAGACTTCTGTCCCTCCAATAACAGAGCAGTATCAAAACGATTACTAGCCAGCAAACTTTCAACTGTCCCTGAAATCACTAACAGGCAGCAGCTCTCTCCCTACACTATCTCTTCAGCACACACAGGCAGAGTGAAAAAACGCTGCAGGGCTTCGGTTTTTATAGGGAAGGGGAGTGGTCCAGGGGAGAGCTTCCTGATTGGCTGCCATGTACCTGCTGGTCTGGGGTGAGAGGGCAAAAAAAAGCGTCAACAATGGCGAACCCAAAATGGCGAACGTCGCGCGACGTTCGCGAACTTCCGGCGAGCGCGAACACCCGATGTTCGCGCGAACAAGTTCGCCGGCGAACAGTTCGCGACATCTCTACTGACAGATTGCTAGATATTTGCATACATAATAATACCAGGCAATATCACTTTATAGACTGTCATTCAATAATTAATGCCTTTCTAAATCAGATTAATATAGCTATTTATTAAAAATACCCTTAAGAGCATTGTCTTTTCCCAGTATGTTGCTGTAAAAGGTTTTAAAAGATGAACACTCTTTGTACACATAGCACGAAGTGTAAATTAGAGAAATTATTACCTGAGATTGATCATTATTCTTTGATAATAAATTCTATTAAGATTAAAATAATCTGTTTCCTCTGCCATGCGAGATAAACACCATTTAATGTGGTCTTCGATGAACAATTATGATCATTAAATGGGCGTTGGTCTGGGCAAGCTCCCCTTCAAAAGCCGCATATGCAGGTGGCGGGGGAGGACCTTGTCCACAGATTGAAACCAAGGTTTTATATTTTGAACACAGGTAAACAAGTTAGGGACTGCCGTATGGGGTTTACCTTGACGTGGTATGGCGGCTTACCAATTTTATGATCATAACTTTGTAACAAAAAACCCTGTTTTTCTTTTTTTTAGACAGGGGATTATTGTATTTAAATATTTTTTTATATGGCCTTAGGAGTGCACCCACAACCCTCCTCTTGTACCAACAATTATGATCAACCTAATTCCAGGCTTCTGATGTATGTGGATATTAAAATCCAGTGATTCAATATATATGAACAGATTTCAAGACTCAAAATAGTTAGTGTTTACTGCCACCTAACAAAATGTGTTGGTATCTGGTATGTGTAGGGGCCTATAGGATTAATAGGCTTCTATAGCTTTAAATCCCTACCCTTCCTCCTTTTCCCTAGTTGCTGGGCAAAAGCCCATGTATCTAGTTATATTTGCATTCTTACCATACTTCCATATAGTGTTTGGAAAGGGGTAGTTCTTCCTCTTTAGCTGCTGGTGTCCTTACCTACTGGATGTTCCCATTGAGCCTGGGTACACCAAGGCCCAGTAAAGCCATTGCCCTAACGGGACAGCACCTTTAGTGATTAAGTCGGGAACCAGGGAACCCCAAGAATGAGGTTAGCTAGAATCAGGTTATATCTGTTACAGACTCTCAGTAAGATTGAGAGACAGTAAGATAGAGAGCTTAGATAACAAGATCAGCTTTGTGCTCCATCGAGGATCTGTAGCAGGGATTAGCTTCCCAAGGCTCCTAGATTGCCTTTAGTGAAGGGACCACAGTGGATAGGGCATCAGTCTTAGACTACTTATTCCTGACCATTCCACTGGGTGGGATCCGGACCACTTTGAGGTATATGTGCCTGACAGAATTGATGTACTGCTTGACTACAATGCCTTATGGGAGTCATATTCCTCAGATGTGTCATCCAACCTGTTACATCTGCCTATACCTCAAGTTAGCGTTACATATATATATATATATATATATATATATATATATATATATATATATATATATATATATATATATATATATATATATATATATATATATATATATATATATATAGTCAAATACAAGAGTCCTCTGCACTCAACCCATTATCAATATATTTAAGACAGAGACATTTTGTGCATACTGCTACTGAAAAATGCCTTACCCTTTAAACAAAACAGGGATTGTTTGTCCATATATTGCAATATATTTAAGATGGCCAACTACGTCAAAATCATCCCATATCTGGCCAGTCCTACGCTTAATTTTATCTGATTCATCTGATTTGTCTGATTTATCTGATTTATCTGATTTATCTGATTTTGTCTTAGACTACTTATTCCTGACCATTCCACTGGGTGGGATCCGGACCACTTTGAGGTATATGCGCCTGACAGAATTGATGTACTGCTTGACTACAATGCCTTATGGGAGTCACATTCCTCAGATGTGTCATCCAACCTGTTCTAGCATGTGATGTTACATCTGCCTATACCTCAAGTTAATGTTACATATATATATATATATATATATATATATATATATATATATATATAGAAGACTAGATGGAATGGTGCACACAAAACCAAACAACATCTGCCCGGGTGCAGGTGAAGAATAATCACATAGTACAAACAATACACCGCACTCCGGGGGCTTGTGAAAATGCAAAAAAGATGTGGTTTATTCGACGTTTCGGCTACCAAACTGGAGCCGTCATCAGGAGCAAAAGAAATTAACACACAGAGTGAAGCGCTTTAAAAGCAGTTAAAATTGGCGCCAAAATCAAACAATAATGACATCATCAAATAGTGCCCAAATACAAATGTCAAAATTACGTGTAAAAAATACCAAACTTTAGTTATAGTGTAATCATATAAAAACTATTAGAAGCATCATAGCAGAGCATACGTGATTATTTGTGACTTTATACGGTGTAAGTATCAAGTGTTAATGTTTAAAAGTGATATACTATACCACTGATCTCTGGCTGGGCTGGATTGCAGACATAGGATCGAGCTGGTATGGTGTATTAAAAGTACCACAGTGAGATTACGAGAGTGATGTGGATAAGCTGAAACGCTACAAAGTTGTGTATCATCGCGGCTGTCAGTCCCGGACTCTATGATCTCGGCTACAATTGTAACACATTTCCCTCCCCTGACTAGAGTAACAGAACGTGAACGTACTGACAGTCAGTTGAAGGGAGAGGGGCGTGCCTAGTAGGAAATGTGTTGGCCAACCATCGCTCGGCCTTACGGGCTGCTTTCGAAACTGGCAGAAGCGACATTGCCCTATATAAACATTTTCTTGAAAAGGGTCATGGCCCTCCCACCTTTCGCTTCATGGGCATTGATACTGTAACTAAACCTAGAAGAGGAGGAGATTGGAATAATTTATTGTTACAAAGAGAGACTTTCTGGATACAGACTCTGAATACTGTTTCCCCAAGGGGCCTTAACGAATATTTTTCTTTTGTATCATTCTTAAATAGCCGTTAAAGGAGTATTTTAAATGTTTGATACATATTTATGGTTTTACTATGTTCCTTGGTATGTAACTCATGGCTTTTTAAATGTGTATCTTTTCACTTTTTAGGTTCTTACTTGGGACAAACAAGCATGCTGGGAAGGCTATGCCTGATCTGTTGGACTTTTTTTCACTTGGTGGGGGTTGGTGTCTGGGCGTGGCTGGGTGAGTCTGTCTATTTAAAGCTCATTGTTTGTAATGTTTAGTATCTTGACAAAGGCCCCAGTGAGGGTCGAAACGTCGATCTATGTAAAGAATAAATAATTACTTTTTTGCAAGACCCTGCTGTGCAACAGCCTTTATTCGAATTATATATATATATATATATATATATATATATATATATATATATAT